>NW_026607115.1:1227500-1627105 GCF_029890125.1 Rhinichthys klamathensis goyatoka | reverse complement strand
TAGCTAGTCTTTGGTGTGTGTGTGTGTGTGTGTGTGCGTGTTGTGCGTGTGTGTGCGTGTGTGTGCGTGTGTGTGGTGTGTGTGTGTGTGTGTGTGTAAAATTAGGTAGAAAGTTAGGTAGCAGCAGAAAGTAAGGTAGAACAGTTAGCCTATGTGTATTAGCATGTAGATACAATGGGTTATCCCCACCGGTCACTATTGTTGCCGGTGACATGTTTGTAAGTTCTATGACCACATTAAACAAAGTTGAGTAATTGCAAATGCATATATCAATACTAGACACCTTAAACATGATGTGTACCAAAAATCTAAGTCCTATCTTTATGTTAACATGCTTTACTGATCTTTTCTTTGGGAGCTTTCTTGCTGCCATCCTCTTCTCTTGGCACAAACAGGAAATAAACAGCTCTGGTCATGTGACAATTTACAGTAAACCATGTGACACTGACACATATTTCATTGAGACCCTTTATTATTTCAATATCTGTTGGGAATGCACTGATAGATCATTCAGTACATTTTTATAGCCTTAGAAATGAAACATTTTTTACGGTCACTATTGTGACCGGTGGGATTTAAAGACAGAAATGTCTTATCTATTGCTGTTAACGCAACTGTTGCAAATAAATATAATTTATATTTTTATATATTAAAAAAAGTTTAAAATATGTGTTATGTAGGCCCTATGTTTGTGTGAGAGATATTCAATAGTCTTAATTGACAATTAATAATTTTAACTAGTTTTTGTTATTTTTTTGTTAATCTGTTATTTAATAACGTAAAATAACAAAGTTATATAAAAAGTTAAATAAATATATATAATATATAAAATATAACTATATATGTATATATACAGTATGTATATATATATATATATATATATATATATATATATATATACACTCACCGGCCACTTTATTAGGTACCCCATGCTAGTAACGGGTTGGACCCCCTTTTGCCTTCAGAACTGCCTCAATTCTTCGTGGCATAGATTCAACAAGGTGCTGGAAGCATTCCTCAGGGAGTTTGGTCCATATTGACATGATGGCATCACACAGTTGCCGCAGATTTGTCGGCTGCACATCCATGATGCGAATCTCCCGTTCCACCACATCCCAAAGATGCTCTATTGGGTTGAGATCTGGTGACTGTGGGGGCCATTTTAGTACAGTGAACTCATTGTCATGTTCAAGAAACCAATTTGAAATGATTAGAGCTTTGTGACATGGTGGAAGTAGCCATCGGAGGATGGGTACATGGTGGCCATAAAGGGATGGACATGGTCAGAAACAATGCTCAGGTAGGCCGTGGCATTTAAACGATGCCCAATTGGCACTAAGGGGCCTAAAGTGTGCCAGGAAAACATCCCCCACACCATTACACCACCACCACCAGCCTGCACAGTGGTAACAAGGCATGATGGTTCCATGTTCTCATTCTGTTTACGCCAAATTCTGACTCTAACATCTGAATGTCTCAACAGAAATCGAGACTCATCAGACCAGGCAACATTTTTCCAGTCTTCAACTGTTCAATTTTGGTGAGCTCTTGCAAATTGTAGCCTCTTTTTCCTATTTGTAGTGGAGATGAGTGGTACCCGGTGGAGTCTTCTGCTGTTGTAGCCCATCCGCCTCAAGGTTGTGCGTGTTGTGGCTTCACAAATGCTTTGCTGCATACCTCGGTTGTAACGAGTAGTTATTTCAGTCACTGTTGCCCTTCTATCAGCTCGAACCAGTCCTGGCCATTCTCCTCTGACCTCTGGCATCAACAAGGCATTTCCGCCCACAGAACTGCCGCTCACTGGATGTTTTTTCTTTTTCGGACCATTCTCTGTAAACCCTAGAGATGGTTGTGCGTGAAAATCCCAGTAGATTAGCAGTTTCTGAAATACTCAGACCAGCCCTTCTGGCACCAACAATCATGCCACGTTCAAAGTCACTCAAATCAACTTTCTTCCCCATACTGATGCTCGGTTTGAACTGCAGGAGATTGTCTTGACCATGTCTACATGCCTAAATGCACTGAGTTGCCGCCATGTGATTGGCTGCTTAGAAATTAAGTGTTAACGAGCAGTTGGACAGGTGTACCTAATAAAGTGGCCGGTGAGTGTATATATATATGAGTTTTGTTATTTTATTGTTAATTTTATTGCCTAACAATGTTCACACATTCCATTAAAAAACACTCCAAATTAATAAATGTATTATTGTTATTTTTTTTACTTTTTGTAATAATCTTTCATTTAAAAAAAAACAGATTTTAATAAATATTGGATTTATATCTTTGGAAATGAATGAATTCATTTATTTATATATATTTTTATGAAACTGTTGTGATAGGTTAACCTCACCTAAATTAGCCAAAGTAAACTTACCAAACAGAGAAGCATAATAGCTTTTGTATGTTCTGTCCCCTCTTTATCACAACTTAGTTAGTCAGATGTAACAACACTAACAGTGAGCTAACGTGAAAAATACTGAGGAAAACTAAATTAAAGGATAGTAAACCTTAAAAAGAAAATGTTGTCATCATTTTCTCACCTACAAGTTGTTCTAAACCTGAACATAAAATAGGATATTTTTAAGAATGTTGGTAATGAAACAGTTGCTGGTCCCCATTGACTTTCATAATAGAGAGGAAAAAAATACTATGGAAGACAATGGGGACCAGAAACTATTTGGTTATTCATGTTTTTTTTTAAATATATATATTTTTTTTTATACAGCACAAGAAATAAATTAATAACTAACACTTTAACCAACACCATTGTTAATTACATCTGTTTTTGTTTTCAAGTTCGTGGTCTGAATCATGTCGTCTGCAATGTCGATTCATCCGAATCAAGTTTGCCCTAACTGGGCAAACACTGCCAACACCAGTCTGAAAAAGAATGCATCCCCCCCCCCCCCCCCCCCCCCCCTTGTGCTTGCAGGTTCATTCTGAGAATCAACCCTGATGGTACCAAAGGCACATGCAGGTCAGATGGAAATCTGGAAAGGTCCAAAGAAAAGCATCAGCCTGAATCTCTGTTTCTCATCAGAGAACCTGTCAACTTTGACTGGCAAAATTACTAAAATGTAACACAAACTGACTTTTATTGTATTTTATTTTTTAAGGTCTGTTTTGCTTTTCAGTGTGTGTGCGTTTTTTGCATTCTACAGATACAAATGGTCAGACGATTCATTCTAAGGACTTTGGTGATGATGCCTTTTTTTCTTCTTCAGCTACTGGCTTCTAGAGGTCAAGATTTGTAATTTGTACTTCTAAAATGAAAAATGTGCAACTATTAAAAATATTATAAGGACAAATATTCATGAGTGATTGTGATTTTTGGGGGGTGGGGTGTATATATATATTTTTAAATAAAGGAAAATAAACTGTACTAATACCGTAAATGACAATACAGTAAAAATTCTGTAAATTCAAGTACAGTATACTGTAAGTGAAAATACAGTAATAAGATAGGGTTGCAGTTTTCGCTGCATTTGGTAAAGCGTATTTCTATGATATATTAGACATTGTCTGTTCATGAAACTGTTTTAATAGGATATATAATATGGAATATCTCGTGCTTTTCCGAATTAGCCGTCAAAGCATGCACGGTTTGTTAATAACCTCTGCTACTTTAACTATAATACACAGCTCATAACTTCATAACTTCACTAAATCAGCCATTGCAATAAT
This sequence comes from Rhinichthys klamathensis goyatoka, assembly GCF_029890125.1. Lineage (NCBI taxonomy): Eukaryota > Metazoa > Chordata > Actinopteri > Cypriniformes > Leuciscidae > Rhinichthys > Rhinichthys klamathensis. The sequence goes on along the minus strand of NW_026607115.1, from coordinate 1,623,421 downwards.
CAGATGTGGTCTAGTTAGAGGATACAATCGAAGCATACGAAGTTAAACTAAGGTAAACAAACACAAACGTGTTACGTGTGTTCACAAGTAAACACGTTGGGTAAACGATCTCCCGCTCGACCGGTCGCCATAGGAACGCGCTGTCAAGTCAAGTCATCCTCATTATAGCGCTTTTAACAATGTAGATTGTTTCAAAGCAGCTTTACAGAGATAAACCTAATATAATTTAAGGTAACAGAGATTGGTTTGGTTTTTATAGCGGTTCTTGAATAATGTTTTTTTTTTTTCAGCTGAAGTTAGATTTGATTGATTCACTTCCGTTGAAATGATCATTTGTTATTAAATTAGGGGCCGCTAGACGACACCGTTCTCTCTAAACAGACTTTAAACGCGAACCTGTGATAAACGCTGATGCCATTCACATGCGCATTAAGAATTGATTCTATGTAGACTTTTTTATTTCTTTATTTTTGTTTTGTTTTCCTTCCTTACACTCCAGTCCAGTCGGTGGCGATAATACAGTTTATCTAGTTTCTCAACATGGAAGCAGAAGAAGAAGGCGTGGCCAGCAGTGTGACGTCACGCGCGCTCCGTCTGCGATCAACAATGGCCGAGAGGTAGTGGCGACTCGCACTTTCGGATCGACATCGGATAGAAAATCTCTCAACAATTACACCTCTCTCTGTTTATTGGGATCTACTCAATTTCCTGTGAGATCTTAAAAAAACAAACAAACAAACAAAAATGCCCAATATTAAAATTTTTAGCGGGAGCTCCCACCAGGATCTATCCCAGAAGATCGCGGACCGCCTCGGACTGGATTTGGGGAAAGTGGTGACGAAAAAGTTTAGCAACCAAGAGACGAGGTGAGTTATTCCTGGAAATGACCTGGTTAACGTTATATGCTAGTTTATCATGTTGGAGTGCCGTTACTCGCGGGCTGCTGTGCGTTGTAGTTCAGATAAAGACCGCCAGTGGCACACGTGGGTTTGAAAAGACTACTATTCCCAGAGTACTGTGCGTCTGCATGCGAGGTGCTTCAGTTTCAACGTACGTTTTGTAACTAATATTGCCATTAAATATTACTTAAATACTAAACGTCTGTTGAATTGACTATTATATTAGTATCGGTTGAGCTTTTGCACCTTGAGACCAAGAGCATTCAGTCATTCTGTGACTGCTTCGCTTATATTGCTCCACACATGATCGATATAATTACATTTGACACGATGATAGTCTGGTGGGTCACATGTTGTCACAAGGCCGTAATTTGCATTTATCCGTGTAGTAGGGGAATCATTATTTTTCTGCTTTTTGACTCCATGTGAAAGATCCCTGAGCTCGCTGTATTTACATTCACTGCTTATCGGTTTGCTATAATCAGGGTTTCCGCGGGGTCTTAAACAGGCTAAAAAAGTCTAAAATTTCAAAATCACAATTTAAGGCCTTAAAAAGTCTTAAATTTGCTGAAGTATTGTGTTCTAGGTCTTAAATAATTTTAAACAGGTCTTAATTTTCCTACGTCCTCCCGCAGCGCTTTGGAATGTTTTTGTTTTTTTATCGTGTGGTGTTATAGTTCCTTATTTCGCTAGTCCAAATATAATTCACTTTAATTACGACTACAAAATAGACCAACATGCAACAGCCAATCAGCTTTGTGCATCCATCTAAGCTGCCTTCAGTACTGTTCTTTTTTTTATGTCGTGATATAGGTCTTAAATTTAATTCATAATGGTCTTAAAGGTCTTAAAAAGTCTTAAATTTGACTTTGTGAAACCTGCAGAAACCCTGATAAACATTGAAAAATAATGTTTTATTTCATAGCACGCGTTCGTGCCCCGGTGTAACGTTACTTTTACAAAACAAGAACTATGTTTCAGTGATGGTTTCAGATATACAGTAGCTGAGATGTAAGACGATACTTAGTGATTAAGTTACCTAACGTTAGGCCTAATTCAGATTACATACACGTTACCGCACGGTTACATGGTAATGTCAGTTTTTATCAATATTTTTTTGGCAATGTAGCTTATGATATACTCCAAACTTTTTGCTTCACAGCGTTAAAGGTATAGTTCACCCCCAAAAAAGAAAATTTACTTATTAAAATGTATCATTTACTCACCAAATTTAGTTGTTCCAAACCTTTACGAGTTTCTTTCTTCTGTTGAACATAAAATATGTTTTAAAGGATATGATGAACAAAAACCATTGATGGGCACCATTGACTTCCAAATTACTATGGAGTCCTTTGTGTGTTCAGTACAAGAAAGAAAGTCATACAGGTTTGGAACTATCTATAATTATACTAGATATAAATATATCATCTTTCTGAAGAAAAGTAAACTGATAAAGAAAGAACAAAGAAACTAACTACAAGCATATAGGAAAACAAACTACAATAGAAAAAAGACACATGAAATAGACCTACCTGAAAATGCATACATTTGAATTGTATAAAGTAATCAAATGTATTAAACAACACTGCATAGTCTTACAAAAGTGAGGCCATCCTTAAAAATATTTTGGTTTGCAGTAACAGCAAAAAAAAAAAAAAAAAGGGTCGGTAGGTAGGTCTATATATTTTTTTTTTTCAAGATTCAATGTAAAAAAAAAAAAGGATAATTTTGGTCATGGTGATTAGGTCGGTATGAATTTAAACAAATTTGCATATCGTGACGTCACTGACTGGGTCTTCAACCCCCATGCCTTCGGGCGCACCATTGCGAACCTCATTCTGATACAGGTTATAGACCACAAACAATTTGAAATCTTTGTAAAAAAAAAACATATTTATTGCATTAATTCCAGCTGCATTCATTTGGAAAAAAAATAGGCAGAATCAAAAGAAAAAAAGGAGCCACTAGATTTCAATGAAAGTGGATTTTCAGAGGGAAACAAATAAATTAAAATGACTAATCTCACCAGCGCCGCGCCGACCAATAAAACAGCGCGTTTGGCACCATTCGTTTACATTTGACCCATACTGTTACAAGCCCCCTTTCTGGTCTAGGGGCAGGAAAGGAGGGTAACAAAAAGTTGCAGGGAGAGAGTGAGAGATTTGACCCATAAACATCTGCTATTATTAACGGAAATCAGTGTGGTCAAATAGCTAGGCGCATTGTAGGAAACTATAGGCCGATTAAGTAGTCCTGACATATTATGGAATGGTCGATTTTCTTTTGTGCAATTTAGTACATTTCGGTATGGGATGTGCTGTTTTATTGGTCAGCGCGGCGCTGGTGAGATTAATTCGCGCCGCTCTGACCATTGGCTGGCGCAAGCAAACACTTCTCCTGCGCTGTCGAGTCTGTCGCGCTCGCGCGTCTCGGTCCATTGAGCCACGCAGATTACAAGTCAGCGCAGCGCGAACTCTGTAACACACCGCGCCGTTTCGTCCCCCTTTCGGTGTGTTTGGCTTCCCACACTTATGTGTGTTTGTTTGTCAGAGCCTGCAGTTGCTGTGTGACGCGCGTTCGCGGTGGGCATGTCATGACGGGCTCCGAGAAAAGGCCGTTAACATCGATTCCCTATTTGACCATTAAGAATTTTGAATAATGAGCGACTAAATGTAGGCTCATACAGACTTATTTCACAAGCAGCCGCGCCGCAGCCATCATCACCGAGCGCGAACCATTGACAGTGAATGAAACGAAGCGAACGCACAGGCCATAGTGTGACATGCGTAAACCAATGGTGTAAACATAATCATAATAGATGACGCCACGGGTTTTTATTTAAAAGAAAGAACGTAGCCTACGCAATTTATATTCACAATACTTACTATAATAAATGTATATTATTTTATTGCATTTGTATTAGTTGTTTGAAGAGTAAAAAAAAAATCGGTCGGTCTTAATGCAAGTTTACAACCGGCAAGTCGGTCGGACTAAAAGGGGAAAAAAATAAATAATTGGGTCGGTCCTAATTTGACAGGGTCGGTCGGGTTACGGCAAACAAGAATATTTTTAAGCATGGCCTGATTTAAAAAATTACAAAAGTGATTCAGTCAAGAGCAGTGAGAGAGTTTCTCTCTTTTTTGTTGTTTGATTGGCATTAATAACGACTGCAGGTTTATTAGGATGCTGTCACTTTAACACCGACTGCACGGATCAAATACACTTGTGCGTTTCCTTTCTCAACTGTTTACGTTCACTTAAAGGGATACTCCACTTTTTTTGGAAATAGGCTCATTTTACAACTCCCCCAGAGTTAAACTGTTGAGTTTTACCGTTTTTGAATCCATTCAGCCGATCTCCGGTTCTGGCGGTACCACTTTTAGCATAGCTTAGCATACATCATTGAAGTGATTGATCATTTTCCAGTAGTATAATGTAACCGTTGATCTGGGTCAGGTCTATAAGCTGAGGTGCTTTGCTAACTCTGCCCTGTCCCTCCTCATGTCCCTGATGTCGTGTGCAGTGTGGAGATTGGCGAGAGTGTCCGCGGGGAGGATGTCTACATTGTCCAGAGTGGCTGTGGCGAAATTAATGATAATCTTATGGAGCTTCTGATTATGATAAACGCCTGCAAAATCGCATCAGCCTGCCGAGTCACCGCGGTCATCCCATGCTTCCCTTACGCTCGGCAGGACAAGAAGGATAAGGTGGGGTGAAGGTTAAATGCCATTATTTGTGATGTAACCTGTGAACACGCTTGCAGAATGTTTTGTAGTTTGTTGGAAAGTAGGTTGCATACTTTAATGAATCAGTCAAGTGTCGCTAAATCTTCTCTTTTGTCTTCTGCAGAGTCGGGCACCCATTTCTGCCAAGTTGGTGGCGAACATGCTGTCGGTCTCCGGTGCCGACCACATCATAACCATGGATCTGCATGCATCACAAATACAGGTGGGGTTATATGGCGCTGAAATCCGTTTAGTGTTAAAACAAACAAACTGCAGAATCTTGCATGTGTTTTAGATATAAAAATTGAAAGGGGAAAAAAAGTGCTGATTATAGTGATCACACGACTTCCTAGATTTTTTGGTGTGGAATGAGATTAAGGGGAAAAAAAGGTTAGTCCTTTTTTTCGATAGTTGACGTTCTACTAACCAGGGCTTGACATTAACACCCACCAACCGCCAAATGTGTGTGTATTTCAGCAGCGGTGTGTTACACAGCCTCTCCTACGAGCCACTTTGGCGGGTTGGATTTTGTATGTATACATTTTTCTAAAAAGGCATCTGAAACAATAAACTAAGTGCAATGTAGTGTTGTCAAAAATATAGATTTTTTAAATACATCTCGACACTGAAATATCTGAAACGCTTCCAATATAATGGATCCGTGCGTCATGTCTTAAAGTGAGACAGCAGCCTAATAAACCTGCTGCCAAATTATGAGACAATATTAAAAATATCTTCTTTTTTTTCATGGTATCGATGTCAAAATTGTGGCCAGCAAAATGCTGAATGGCTAGTAACTTTGGACAGCCACTAGTGGCTGGTGAGTGAAAAAGTTGATGTCAAGCCCTCTGCTACTAACTAGAAGTACCTTTGCAACTACATGTCAACTAACTCTCAGAGTATTAGCAGACTGTTAGGTTGGTATGTTGACATGTAGGCACAAAGTTACTTGTAGTTAGTAGCATGTCTAAAGTGGACTGTCAAAAAAAAAACAATTAACAAAAAAAATATAGTGACGCTGTCTTTGTCCCTACACTATTTTTCAGTAATCACAAATGACCAGAATGCACGAAAAGGTGTGGGAATCGTGCTCAAAGATCTGAATTGGTTTTCCTTTTTTAGGGTTTTTTCGACATTCCAGTGGACAATTTATATGCAGAGCCGGCCGTTTTAAAATGGATTAGGGAAAATATCCCAGAATGGAAGAACTGCACTATCGTGTCACCTGACGCTGGAGGAGCCAAGAGGTCTGTCGGCCATCTGAATTATGGCCTGTTTGGTTTTGCTCTTATCGTGTGTAACTGCTGACTGAGCTGTTTTTCCATTGACAGGGTGACCTCCATTGCAGACAGGCTGAATGTTGACTTTGCCCTTATTCACAAAGAAAGGAAAAAGGCAAATGAGGTGGACCGCATGGTTCTGGTTGGAGATGTGAAAGACCGGGTGGCCATATTGGTTGATGATATGGCAGACACCTGCGGTACCGTCTGCCATGCTGTGGATAAGTAAGAAACTAGTATAAATAATAATAAAACATGTTATTTGTATAGAAGATGCTGTTCAGAATACTTTTCTGGTCAGAATTTGGAGGGAAAAAAACAGTTAAAAGCAATATATTATTTAAAAATTTAAACAACATGGCTGTTTCCAATGGTTTTAGTATTTATTGCATCATTCAGTTGTGTTTTTCTTGTGTAATTTCAGAGTTTAATGGAGTTTTTTTCTTTCTTTCTGTATTAAGGTTAATATCAGCTGGTGCAGTCAAAGTGTATGCCATCCTGACCCATGGCATCTTCTCTGGACCGGCCATTTCACGCATCAACAACGCTTGCTTTGAGGCTGTAGTCGTGACCAATACCATTCCTCAGGAGGAGAAGATGAAACACTGCCCCAAAATACAGGTTTGTCGTGCCAGAAATCTTTGATTCAAATCAAAGCACTGAATTTAGTTCAGTTTAGTTTTGAATCGTCAGTGTTTTTTCTTTTTTTTCAAATGGATAATTTAGTCAGAAAACCGCTAAATGTCTAAACAAAGGTGAAGATGTAAACAAAGTTTTTTTTTTTTTTTTTTTTTTTTTCTGTCAAAAACACAGATGCATTAAACGTTTGGGTAACACAGGGATACCGAAGTTACCTGGGCCAAAATATTCATGTTTATTTGTCAGCAAAAAGGGCATTTTAAGTTATCCGAGGCACAGATCCAGGGCTTCCGTGAAATCTACAGTTTGTACTTCCGTATTTTTTTTATCGCCGCCTACGGACAACAGAGGGTTATTAACAGATCAACAGAGGGTTATTAACAGATCAACAGAGGGTTATTAACAGATCAACAGAGGGTTATTAACAGATCAACACAGGGTTATTAACAGATCAACAGAGGGTTATTAACAGATCAACACAGGGTTATTAACAGATCAACACAGGGTTATTAACAGATCAACACAGGGTTATTAACAGATCAACACAGGGTTATTAACAGATCAACAGAGGGTTAATAAACAGATCAACAGAGGGTTATTAACAGATCAACAGAGGGTTATTAACAGATCAACACAGGATTATTAACAGATCAACAGAGGGTTAATAAACAGATCAACAGAGGGTTAATAAACAGATCAACAGAGGATTATTAACAGATCAACAGAGGGTTATTAACAGATCAACAGAGGGTTATTAACAGATCAACAGAGGGTTATTAACAGATCAACAGAGGGTTATTAACAGATCAACAGAGGGTTATTAACAGATCAACAGAGGGTTAATAAACAGATCAACAGAGGGTTAATAAACAGATCAACAGAGGATTATTAACAGATCAACAGAGGGTTATTAACAGATCAACAGAGGGTTAATAAACAGATCAACAGAGGGTTATTAACAGATCAACAGAGGGTTATTAACAGATCAACAGAGGGTTATTAACAGATCAACAGGGGGTTATTAACAGATCAACAGAGGGTTATTAACAGATCAACACAGGGTTATTAACAGATCAACAGAGGGTTATTAACAGATCAACAGAGGGTTATTAACAGATCAACAGAGGGTTAATAAACAGATCAACAGAGGGTTATTAACAGATCAACAGAGGGTTATTAACAGATCAACACAGGGTTATTAACAGATCAACACAGGGTTATTAACAGATCAACACAGGGTTATTAACAGATCAACTGAGGGTTATTAACAGATCAACTGAGGGTTATTAACAGATCAACTGAGGGTTATTAACAGATCAACAGAGGGTTATTAACAGATCAACAGAGGGTTATTAACAGATCAACAGAGGGTTATTAACAGATCAACTGAGGGTTATTAACAGATCAACACAGGATTATTAACAATCAACAGAGGGTTAATAAACAGATCAACAGAGGGTTAATAAACAGATCAACAGAGGGTTAATAAACAGATCAACAGAGGATTATTAACAGATCAACAGAGGGTTATTATCAGATCAACAGAGGGTTATTAACAGATCAACACAGGGTTATTAACAGATCAACACAGGGTTATTAACAGATCAACACAGGGTTATTAACAGATCAACACAGGGTTATTAACAGATCAACACAGGGTTATTAACAGATATTAACAGATCAACACAGGGTTATTAACAGATCAACAGAGGGTTATTAACAGATCAACACAGGGTTATTAACAGATCAACAGAGGGTTATTAACAGATCAACTGAGGGTTATTAACAGATCAACAGAGGGTTATTAACAGATCAACAGAGGATTATTAACAGATCAACAGAGGATTATTAACAGATCAACAGAGGGTTATTAACAGATCAACTGAGGGTTATTAACAGATCAACACAGGGTTATTAACAGATCAACAGAGGGTTATTAACAGATCAACTGAGGGTTATTAACAGATCAACTGAGGGTTATTAACAGATCAACTGAGGGTTATTAACAGATCAACTGAGGGTTATTAACAGATCAACAGAGGGTTATTAACAGATCAACTGAGGGTTATTATTAACCAGTATTTTTTCTTAGCAAACGGTTTTCAGAACGGTTTTGTTACAGAAGGAACCAATGAACAGAAACATTAAAATACTGATTCTGCTCTGAGTGAACCGATTTAATTTTCTTTGTTTTTAAGCCCTGATTAATGCCACATTATACCAACAAAACTAAAAATCATTAACAAGAGTCTTGTGTCATTATGTATTGTAATTTTACCGATTCCTATTTGCTACATACATCTATAATTTTTTTTTTTTTTTTTTATCATTAAATATTTGAGCGGATTAGCACAGAATTGCCCATGATTGTGTGGAGGATCAGCAAAATTTGCATGTACTGAAACAAACGTGCTGTGGCGAGTTTTTGTGCAATCTAGTGGTTTAAAAGGGAATAAAATCAGATGTGCCTTTTACCCCGGTGCGCCTTTAGCTCCGTTGTACCCTTTAAAACAGAAGAAATGTAATTTAAAATGTTTTAAAATACATTTCGGATGCCATCAGATGTTCTGTCTTTAACATGCTACCGAGCTGCTGTAACAGATACGATATGATCTGATCTCTGCAGGTTATCGACATTTCCATAATCCTGGCCGAGGCCATCCGCAGGACCCACAACGGCGAGTCGGTCTCGTATCTCTTCAGTCATGTGCCGTTGTAACATCGCCAGCACAGGCTCCATGACTGCGTTCATTCCCAAAGAGATCCCACCCGACGCCATGTGTTTCTATAGCAAGACTTCACCAGTTCCCTCCTGAAAGTTAAACACGGGATGTTTTCATATTCTGTTTTACTTGCAAATCGCTGTTACAATCTGTGACTGAAAGTTAGACGTTAGGTTAATCGTGACGAGAGCTTGTCACAACCTCATTTATTTATTTGCATTCATTTCTATGCTTTGAGAAACGTTAAGTCACATCATGAAAACGAGGTCGAGAGAAGACTTTGACAGCCTTCTTCAAATAGACGCTGTTTATTTTGAAATTCAAGATTTTGTTCACAATATAAAGGTGATTTTTTTAAAAGAAATGTAAGCTTGTTCCTCTTGCAGGCTGGAGCTTAGCAGTACAGCCTTAAAGAATTGGCTGTTTTTATTTCATTTTCCTGATTTTGTTTTGCAAGAATGTTTTTAATAACTGCTTATATGAACATTTCTATGAATAATAAAAATCTTTTTGGTTACATTATTCCTTTCTGATTTCCTTGAGATTTTGTCTACTGTGTGGTTGATTTCTTTTGATGTCTTTATTTTAATTGGTTATTATATTTCATAACGCTGGGTTAAATAAAAAAAAAAACAATGCTATGGGAAACTTTTACTTCAGATCACTTATTTGTATTGCATTTGAATATGTTTTAAATTAAATGCAAGCAAGTTTGCTCTGTGCTGAATGTGCACAGATTACAGGAAGTAAAACGAACCAAACCACCGCCACCTCAGCTTCAATGTTTGCATGAACTAGTTGTACCGTTATGGTGACATGGAGATTTGGCGTGAATAAATTAACTGAAAAATATTTTACGTAAATAGATTCTTAAAATATCGCGTCAGTTATTTCGGAGCTATCATTAAAAAAAAATATATAATAATAATGTTTACTTGTGTTTATCAGTCAAAATACATTTTCAAGCAGGACAGGAAGCACGACATCATGCAGACGTCACAAAGAGCTCGAGGAGCGTCAAGTGCTTCGACAACGGAATAACATCTTTAGTCGTGGGAGACTGATGTGTATCTATCATATTGCAGATTGTGAAGTTGTTTTTCTTTTATTTCCGACGAGTCTCTTAAAATAACGCATTCTTTAAGTATCAGAGCATACATTCGCCCAGAACTGAAAACCTCAGATTGGAGGTAGTACAGCCTACATTTTTTTCCTGCCTTGTAATCCTTCCACATATCCTCAAAATGATTATTTTGTTTTCATTTCCTTTTTGTCACTTTTATTTCCCCTGAAGTATCGCTGTATAGCGGTATATTTATTATAAACAACACCGAGCTGTGATTTTCTTATCAGTAAGATTGAATATAAGATCACACGAATTAATCTGTTTTGTGTATCGTTTTACAGGAAACATTAACTTAAAGAGACCTTTTCTAAGGTAAGGTACATTTCAATGTTAATACTGTCTAAAGCTATTGCACATTTAGACTACATGCTATCCTCATATGTAAGTCGCTTCGAATAAAAGCTTAATGAATTAAGTGCAGTAAACAGCTTAATTAAATGAGTAGACTACACCCACTCTGAACATTAAGATATATTACTGTTTTTTTAATCATCACTATTAGCCTACAATTCATGGGAAGATGACACAATTTAAACATAACAATACATTCGTTTTCGATACCATTAAAGTAACCTTAAGAAAAATAGTGCAACATTTAAGCATCTATAGCTAACCGCTTTCACTGCAAACTGATTATATTGAACTGTATAATAAGCTAGAATTAATGTATGCATCTTGTTTACTACTAGTCTAATCTATTGAACCGTTTACACCCATTTTAATCAATGAGACCTCCCTCTGGTGGACAACATTAGTATTATGGGCTCCATCTATCATTAATCTAACCTGCTGATATGTTCCTATAAATATATTTTCTTTCCAAATGTGCATTCTGAATAATAAATTAAATATATTTCCCCACTAATCTGCAGCAGTGTCTTCTCATTAACAGTGTTTTCCTCTTACTGATCATATTTCTAACCTATTGAGTTAAAATTTTAAAGAATTTGACTGATAAAAATGATTGCTAATGCGCGCTGGTGCTCTTATTCCAGTCTTTTAAAATAGTTTAATGAATGAATGTACGTGCCTTAAAGTCCCCCTGTAGTCAATAATAGTATCCCTTAAAACTCACCTTTGATCTCCAAAATTACATATTTAAACGTTTTTTCCTTAAAAAAATATATTTCTTCATGCCTTAAAATAGCTTGAGTGCAACTCGACACCCTTGCCTCATTTAGTATGCGCGGTTCTATGAATATGCAAATGAGCCCCGCCTCCACTCACTCACTCAGCTCAGAGATCCACTGGTTGACGATCACACATTGATCTGATTGGTTACAAGGTCGTTTGTGACGTCAGAAACACCAGCGATTTCAAACCGTGTGTTTAAGACTGTCTTTGGTTCACTGCAGTTTTAAGGAGAAAATACTCAGCAATGCTGTCGACTTATGAACTTACACATGGTGTGTCTTAAAGCATATTAAAAACACAGCATAGACATAAAAACTTTAAATAAATGTAATGATGTTAAATATTTAATTCATCTTAAACTACCGCTTAGCATAGAGGAGAATGACAGTCAACTTTGAATATAATGAAGCTTTTTGGGTATAAACGTCGTACATTATAAGCAGTAAAATAATTGACAACGAAAATGAACGTTTGCATTCATCAGGTCTCACACACTTCAGCGTCGCGGTCACTAGTTTAGACGAGAATAAATTGACAAAGTGCAACTAACCACACAATCATAGTTCAGTGAAATGATCACGTATGTTTAACACCCACTGCTTCCTCAGATCGGACTAAAACCACAAGTTGAAACTTCTGTACATCATAAGAATATCTCTTCTCCTGTCGCTGAACATGTCCAGATTTTTCAATCTTCTTGCGGACACTCATTCTAGGTGGTGTTTAGTTAACTTCATTACTACAGTACATTGAAACTAGACACAACTAAAAATAAGTAGGATGTACTATTTCAAAACAGAAGTGCATCACAAAGCTCAGTGCAAGTAGTCCATTGCATCAGCAATAAAACGTAAGGTTGCTTAATGTAGCACAGCCTTGTGGCTGGGTTGCACAAAATGTTGTACACATACATACTCATTTTCACGTAATGGTAGGCCTTTCAGATTTGGGGTTATTAGACACTGAAGTGTACTTGGCTGCTGACGGCCATGTTTTATGTAGCTAAATCATATTGGAGGATATGTTAGGACATCTAGTCCAGCAGAGAAGATGTACACCCATTTTCAGCTTCACCGATCACGTGGTTATGGTGTTATAAGGGATTTTCAGTTGTTGAACTCACTATAGCTTTACTTTTGATGCGAGTTGGTGTGCATCCTCCGAATGCCCTGCGGTCTGTGCATCACGTTTTGTTAAGTTTGGACGTTGCGATCAGGAGATATAGTTCAATTGATGAAAAAGGTTTGCTAAAATCTTTGCATGAATCAAATCGATGAATCAAAATTCCTGCCAGCACTGTCTCGAGCTGCAGTGTGTAAAATTCGGTGAAGATCGGACCAATGGCCTAAGAAAGAAAAATGGGTAACGCTTTAGATTACAGCCCGGAAAGTACTGTGTAATTAAGAGGAATTTACAGAGTAACTTTCGGTAATTATTGTGTACCTATAAAGTACTTACATGTTAGTATAAGGGAACAATATGTAAAGTTTGGGGAATAAAGGGGTAACAACCAGGAGAAATAAAAAAAATATTTCTACTGTAAGTATTATAGAACTAAGGGGTACTTATTCTACTATATGATACAACAATCTTACATTTGGGAGCAATTTAGCGAGAACATACACTGCGTACCTTTTTGTAATAATTGTGTACCAAGGCATACATACTGTATATGCTTTTTAAAAATGACAGGGTACATATCTATGCATTTATAAAAAAAAATATATATATATATATATATATATATATATATATATTTTTTTTTTTTTTATAGCAAAAGTGCAGATGTTTAAGTTTGGGCTAACATCTTTCAAGGCAAGAAAAGCTAAGACTATTGCAATTTTTTTTAAATATACTGGGAAATAAATCCGGTTTCATGTGGTTTCAGGGTAAGTGGTGCTTGTATAATAAATAAAGGTTTCCGAGTCAGTGATGTAAGATTGTGTGTATGCATTTTTATTGTACTTACCCTGTAACTACATGGAACAAGAGGGTAACAAGCACCACTACATGAAACAAGAGTATCTTTCCCCAATATTTAAGCAAAAGTTGCAATAGTTTTCGTTTTCAGTGCACTTTTGTGAAAAGATTACGTTGTAAATGCATAGATATGTACCCTGTAATTTTTAAAAAGCCTACACAGTATGTACTTGTTCACCATTATTTCAAAAAGGTATGTTCTTGCTAAATTGCTCCCAAATGTAAGATTGTTATATCATAAGAGTAGAATAAGTACCCCCTAGTTCTATAATACTTACAGTATAAATAATTGTTTAATTCTCCTGGTTGTTACACCTTCATTCCCCAAACTTAAAATATTGTTCCATTATACTTATATTGTATGTACGTTATAGGTATACTATAATTACCGAACGTTACACTGTAAAATTGCTTTAATTACTCAGTACTTTCCGGGCGTTACCGAATTTTTTTTTTTTTTTTTAAATGTACATTTAAAACAGCTTAAAATTTGTATAGATGGAAATGAAACTGGAGATATTCAAGTACATCTTTGACTTTGTAGGGCTTGACTCAAGGAAAGCAAAAAGACTTTTGATCTAAAACACAAACCGCCATCTTACTTGGTGTCGGATGGATGTGTGTCTGTGTGCACGTTTTTGGGACCATCCCACCAAGCTTGGGGTCTCTATGATTTGGGCCCTGTCCCAAAATGGACCCCGAAACCCTCACAATCTTCCTCCGAGTCCAGACTTTAGTGACGTAAACACCGCTTTGACTGTCAGGTAGAAGTCTGAGGAGTTCACTTCAGTGCGGGTCAAAGTCACATATTGACCTAAAAAAAAGGGGCATTCGTGAGCACTCTTCTGAAACCTAAAATGACAATTGGGACTCCCTACAGTCTTGTGGACTTGAAGGGTTAGTTCACCCAAAAGAATCTGTCATTAATTACTCACCCTCATGTCGTTCCAAACCTGAAAGACTTTCGTTCATCTTCAAAACAAATGAAGATCTTTTTGATGAAATCTGAGAGCTTTCTGCTTAACACGAGAATGAACCTCACTGGTTCTCCCACGTCAGGCGAACATGCTTGAGCTTCTGTTTACCACAGCTGATGTGTGCGTTGATGAATGTTTACGTGTGAAGAAAAGCCTATATTAAATCTGTTCATCATATAAAGCGATCGAGTCTCTTCTGAAAATTTGGACTAAACCACTCGATTCATATGGATTAGTTTTACGATCTCCTTATAAACTTTTTGAAGTGTCAAAGTGGTAGTTGCGTAGCGGTCAATGGAGGGACAGAAATCTCTCAGATTTCATGAAAAACATCTTAAAATATCTTCATTTGTGTTTTGAAGATGAAGGAAAGTCTTACGGGTTTGCAACGACATGAGGGTGAGTAATGACTTGTCTTGTCCCAAATGGCACACTTGTTGTGATGTCTGTCTGTGTTCCCCCTGTCTTTGTGCACTTGGTTCAGTCCTGTTCTCTGTTTTCCCGCTCCCCGTTATTTCTATTAGTCTTCACAGGTGTCCCCGATTAACCACGCCCCCTTGTCATCTTGTTTAGCTTGTTTGACGTTGTGTGAGTCTAGCTGTAAGTAATTCATTGAGAAGTCTGTTATTTGAGAAGTGTCTGTTCCTGTCTTTGTTTTGTTCCTGTCTTAGTTTCAAGTCATAGTCTGGTGTGTTCTACACTGTCTTGTTTTGCCCCCTCATGGGTTTTGTTTTCTGTTTTTGTCCTAAATAAATCCTTTGAGAGTCATCTGCTGTCTGCGCCTGGGTTCTCCTTTCCATCCATATAACAGAATGAACCGACCAGAACCGAACCCAGCAGACGTTCAGTCCGTCTCCGCTTGTCTTCAGCCTTCTGACCCGGAACTGTGGTGGCGCTCGCCTATCTCTGACAGTTCCAATGGCAAGCTTCCTTTCCCTCCCCAGGGTGAGTTGACCCTGAAGAGGTACGCCCAGGTCATTGAGGAGAGGAGGTTCTTCCTGCCGGAGACCCTGGTCAACCGCTACCTCGTCACGGGTCTCAAAGTCCTCCCTTCCCTTGCTGAACGAGAGAGTTTGGTCCGCCGTCCGTTTCGCAACATGGTGGACTACTTGTCTCGGAAGGAGCAGCCAGGTCGACCTGGATCTTCACCTCTTGCCACACTTCCAGTCATCCCTGAGGGTCGCATGTTAGCCGTCGTGACACAGGAGGACCAAGCGTCTTCCACCCTGACTCCCGGTCCATCACCCGTGTCTGTCAGCACCCGTGGAAAGCGTGGAAGACGTTTGTCGTGGGAGTCAGCATCGGAGTCATCTGTCACAATGCAGTAGAAACAAGGAGGAAGCAGGATCCACATGCAGCTAGGGATGGCTGCCGCGAAACAGTCGTTCCGAAGCTTTGCGAGATCCCGAAGCGCAGATGTTTCGAAACACTGATTCGAAGCGTGATTCAAAACACCCATGTCACGTGACTATGGCCAAACGAAGCCTCGAAGTGTTTCACTAAGTGTTTCATCAGGTGTGATCCGCCGAATCAGCGTTTGATTGACACGGTCGGGAACAACAGACCACACAATCGCACATCTGTATAAAAGTGAAATCAACGCATATTGACCTCGTGGGTTTTTGTGAGAGGAGTTTGACTTTGAGATAGCGGATTTTTGGTGATAGTGACATTTATAGTGCGATTTGTTTAGTTATATTTAGGCTTAAATGTACACAACACATTGACTGATAGGCTAGAGACACAGAGTATAGTGACACATTAATAGATACATAGATATAAATATATATATATAGACAGCTAGATTAATAGATAGATAGATACAGATAGATTAAAGATAGGCTACATAATATAAATACATTGATAGATTATAGATACATATTATACATATCTAATTACATAGATAGATTAGAGATACATATCTAGATAGATTTGGATAGATAGATAAAATGGAGGCTCCCCAGAAGAGATGCCGTACATCTGTGGTGTGGGAGCATTTCCATTTAGAAACCCCAAATAAAGTGAGATGTGTGTATTGTGATCGGCAGCTTGCCTGCAACAATACATCATCCAGTAGAAACACAGGACAGTTTATGGGAACTTTTTGATACTCGTATCATCAAACCCAGATGATACACAACAATGCTACAGCTGATGCCACAGTGGAAGTGAAAAAATACATCAACGATGCGTATTTGCCCACAACTCATGATCCACTAACTTACTGGAAAGAGAGAGCAGTAATCTTTCCTCATTTGTATGTATTAGCTAAAAAATATCTTTGCATGCCAGCAACAAGTGTCCCTTGTGAGAGGATTTTTTCAAAGGCTGGAGAAATTATCTGTAAAAAAAGAAGTAGGCTAAGTAAATAAAAATATGTAAAAAAGTTAGACATTGTGGCTTGATTTATTTTATTAATATTCATTTATTGGACCAAAATAACA
Organism: Rhinichthys klamathensis goyatoka; assembly: GCF_029890125.1. Classification (NCBI taxonomy): domain Eukaryota; kingdom Metazoa; phylum Chordata; class Actinopteri; order Cypriniformes; family Leuciscidae; genus Rhinichthys; species Rhinichthys klamathensis. Next base: position 1,606,494 of record NW_026607115.1, on the reverse strand, counting down.
TTATGCACAATGAGGAGCCTATAGGTTACAAGATTCACATATTAGAAAAGTACAAAACAAAAAAAAAACAAAAAAAATTCATGGCTTGTCAAGGTTGTTTCAGATCAACACCTGCAAGTGACCACTAGGTGTCACCGTGGAGACGGGTGTCGGATTGATTCGAAGCCTCGAAACAATATGAACCATTTGATTCAACTGTTTCATTGCTTCACGAAGCCTCGATCTGCCCATCACTACATGCAGCACACTTTATTCCATAAACTGAAAACAATACAAAGACTCAGACCAGGAACAAGACTCAGGCGCAGTAAAACCAACATCGACAGTAACAACACAAGAACTCACAAGGACTGGACTGAAACACAGGGTTTAAATACAAGGGCAAACAAGCTAAACAAGATGACAATGGGGGCGTGGTTAATCGGGGACACCTGTGAAGACTAATAGAGATAACGGGGAGCGGGAAAACAGGGAACAGGACTGAACCAAGTGCACAAAGACAGGGGAAACACAGACAGACATCACAACAACACTGCAAGCACTATACATTTTTTTTTGGGACAGCATTTTTGTTAGTATAAACTAAACTGATGTTTCGTTTTTCTATAGTGTTTCAACTCTCACTGGTAGTGGGACACACTGTTTGTGCTTAACCTTAATCTACAGAGTTTAGGGATACATTGTAGATTTCAAAATCCGATATTGAAATTATCTCAAAGTTTATGATGAATGGCGAGTTACAGACTTACAGCAACGAGTTACAGCAACAATGTTACAACCACTACCCTACTATATAAAAGATTCATCTGTATTAAAGGTAACATACGAAAATCTTGCTAAAAACAGAAATTAGAATGTATGAATTGTATACAATTCTAATGTGACCGAATGTATGTCCACAGCAAAAACTCCAGTGTTAAATGAACTCTCCTGGGATTCTTAAATGGCTCTAGACAGGTCAAGTGATGATTATGTCAAAACATAACCAACACCATCAGATCACCTTTTCTCTTTGATCATCTGGCAGTTACAACTCAGGTACAACAGCCAAACAAAATCTAATGTTAATAGTTTAAGAGTCACGAGCCCAACTAAAGCAAACACTGATCACAATAATGGTGACTTAACAATCGATTTTGTCCTTTGCTGATTCTGCTTGTTAACGTCAGGTGTCTTCATTAATGGACAATCATCACTCAATGAATCACTTAATTAGCTCATTAACTTTAACACTCATATTTTAACACTTTAACACTCTTGAGTCTGGAGCCATATGAACCCCCAGGAGAGTTCATTTAACACGGTTTTTGCTGTGTCTGCGTTGCTTTTTGTTCACTAGTTTACCAACAAACAAAAAAAGGTTGATACTGCATTTTTTACTTTCCAAAAGTATTTCCTACTGTAATGTAACGTGTATTGACGCAGGTTGACTCGTCACTCACCCCAGCAGTACCGGAGATGGGAAGCAATACGCATCACAACCAGGACGATGTCCTCAAATCTGCCGACTCCACGGCCTGGTTTCACAGCTACTTGCACGGAGGGACGTCTAGCCTGATCTCCACCATGACCACCGTCATCATATTCCCTTTGTACAAGACCGTCTTCCGGCAGCAGCTGCACAGCACTTTAGTGCGAGAAGCGGTGGCCCAGTTATTCAAGGAGGGTCCGGTGAAGCTGTACCGTGGAGTGGCACCACCCCTGCTGATGAGATTCCTTAACGGGACGCTTCTCTTCGGCCTCCAGGACACCTTCCTTCATCACCTTCCTTCATTCATCTCCGCGACTCCTCTTCCCAGGGACGCTCTCCCCGCCCTGGCAGGTTTCGGCGTGGGTGTGGTGGAGGCCTTGCTCTTCACCCCATTCGAGCGCGTGCAGAACGTCCTGCAGAACAGCAGGAACAACAGTCGTCTTCCCACCTTACGAAGTGTATTGCTCAAACTAGCTTCAAAACCGCTAGCATCCGGATACTACACAGCCTTTCTGCCTATCCTCGTCCGTAACGCCGTAGGGAGCAGCCTGTATTTTGGCCTGAAGGACCCCATGTCGAACACCCTCAGGGATAACGGATGTTCCCCGGTTGCATCTTCTTTCATGGCTGGTGTTTTAAACTCAATGGTGATCAGTCTATCGCTGTACCCTCTTTCTGTTCTGGTGGCCAACATGCAAGCGCAAGCAGAAGGAGGACAAAGAGGAGTGAGGTCCAGCTGGCAGCGTCTCTGGGCGGCACGTCAGCACAGATTGCCTCTTCTGTACCGCGGAGGATTCTTGGTCATCTTCCGCTCCTGCGTCACCTGGGGAATCACTACGGCCATATACGACCAGCTGGAGAGGCACTCGAGATGACGATCCCCAAGCCCAGAGCATCTCAGGTTAATCGGCAATGCTGTTTTGCAGCGATGACATACACTACACTATTAAGATTTCTAATGTTTTTCACCAAGGCTGCATTTATTTGATTAAAAATACAACAAAAAAATGTTAATATTGTGAAATATTATTACAATTTAAAACAGCTGTTTTCTATGTGAATATATAGTAAAGTGTAATTTATTCCTGTGATCAAAGCTGGATTTTCAGCATCATTCCTCCAGTCTTCAGTGTCACATGATCCTTCAGAAATCACTCTAATATGATGATCTGATGCTCAAGAAACATTTATTATTATTATTCATGTTGAAAACAGTTGTTTACATTTTTATTTCAGGATTCTTTGATGAATAGAAAGTTCAAAAGAACAGCATTTATCTAAAATAGAAAGCTTAAGTTTGAGGTCAGTAAGAATTTGTATGGGGGGATCAATACTTTTATTCATCAAGGGTTAATTAAACTGATCAAAAGTTACAGTCAAAGACATTTATAATGTTACGAAATATTCTAATTCAAATAAATGCTGTTCTTTTGAACTTTCTATTCATCAAAGAATCCTGAAATAAAAATGTGAATAACTGTTTTCAACATTAATAATGATAACAATGAATGTGTTTTGAGCATCAAATCAGCATATTAGAGTGATTTCTGAAGGATCATGTGACACTGAAGACTGGAGTAATGATGCTGAAAATTCAGCTTTGATCACAGGAATAAATTACATTTTAAAATGTATTAAAATAGAAAAGTTATTTTAAATTGTCATAATATTTAACAATATTACTGTTTATTTTTTTTAATCAGATAAATGCACATTGGTGAGCAGAAGAGACTTCTTTTAAAAACATTAAAAATCTCAGCGGTCCTGAACTTGTGACTGGCCAGGAGGTGTGTGATGTCATGTCTGCTGACTGAAGTATTGATTGATGCACAGATTTGAGACGTCGAGAGTTGACGTGTGTACTGTATATCGTATGCAATTGAAAAAAGCTGTACAATTGTTCTCTTTTACTGAAATATGTAACAACCCAAAGGAAAATGCCTGTTTTAGTGACCACAGCATTACCCACATCCTTCTTTACTTGAATACACCTCAAATGCTGTTTGTCCAGCACGAGCATGTGAAACGGTACTTAATGTTTTTAATAAATGATAATGATAAATATGGTATTTTATTGGAAGATATAACTGGGACAAAGGTTTTCTCACTTTTTATGTAGCTCAAAAACTTAAAATTTTGTTCTGTTGTCATTTACATCATAATTTGGCACTAATCCCATATGGGATGAGCCTGGTTAAAACCAGACCATTCTCAGTTGTAACTGAGTTATGGTCTGGCAAAGCGTCATAGACAAATCATTTCCAGAGGGGCGTCACCAACGGACGTCGCGGATAGACCTACACCCAATCAGAGCGATGAAGGAGATGACGTATGCAGAATGGCAGAAACATCTCCGAGTGTTGTTCTTTGCTCGGTTTTTAACAAAAGGGAAACGTTCAAATCACTTGAAACAGACGCGATAGCTGATTGGAACGAGTGATGCTCGACGGCGGCATCCATCTTTGTAATGTAGGCTACAAAATCTGCTTCAAAATCCCAGTGCTGTCGTCATCGTGTAAAGCAACCCCCAACGTTTCTGATTGGTGCCGCGATTTCGACGGATTGGAAATGGGCTTGAATGAGCTCTTTGCCAGACTAACTTTCAGAGCAAATCTAAATTTGCCGGAAGTTGTCAGGGTTTTCCCAGGCTAATATGGGATCCTTTAAAGGGGTCAAATTCTGTCATTTACTCAACCTCAAGTCGTTCCAAATGATGAATTTCTTTCATCTGCTGAACACAAAAGAAGATATTTTGAAGAAGATGGATAACCAAACAGTTTATATGCCCCATTGACTTCCATAGTATGGAGAAAGAAAGAAAAATACAGGTTTGGAATAACTTGAGGGTGAGTAAATGATGACAGAATTTTTATTTTTGGGTGAACTATCCCTTAAACACAGAAAGGCTTATAAATGCTGTAAGGCCCGGCTCGATCGCATCCGATCAGCGGGGAAGGTCTCTGTGTGTTACTGTCTTTCCGCGTGGCAAAGTAATTTTGATTAAATCAAATACATTTCTCATATGTATTTTCTGGTTATTTCATCTGACTCCATAAATGAAAAGGTTTTAATGACATCTGTGTAACTCTTTACTGAAAATAATGTCTGAGTCGATTAGAATAAAATCAAATGTTTACAATTTATTACGTCAGGTAAATGTATCATGTCAATTTCATAATCAATTCAAAATATAATCAATACAATAACATCAAATGCTCTGGAATAAAGAGAAGAGATGCGGACCCGACATTAGGAAATACGTGAAGCCGAGAGTCCCGGCGGCTCTCAACACTCATGGGCTGATCTGAGATACAGACGGCCCCGAATCTCTTGTTGCATTTCTTTATATGACAGAAACTTCTTTCACATGTGCTAACAATGGTAATTTGCATTCAGAGGTTACACCTTTTGAGAACAGAGGACTATTTGTCTAGAGACCACCTTCCTTTGTGTGTGTTAAACTCTGAAAAAACCTTATTGTTTTACTTATTTGGAAATGAGACCTTTGTACCGGTCGCCCTGAGACATTTCAAATGATACTGAACATGTATAATACTCGATGATAATTATTCCCATTAAACCATTTAGATTCTTGTGTGAGTTTGGGTGATCTCTGCAAGAGTGGAGGATGAGGGGGAGAAATGTAGATTAGGATGAGGAGTTCAAATGTTAATTTGCAGCAAGGTCCTTTGTCCACTCGAGGAGTGGTCGTTCCTCAACTAGTTTTTCCAGTCTTACAATGCCTTTATTACAACTAGGCTATATTATGCCTTGTTCTCTGGCCTTCCAGCTAAATCTCTGAGCAGGCTTCAGTATCTTCAAAATTCTGCCGCCCGTGTGCCTACTCGTCGTACTTCTCCTCGTGAACACATTACACCAGTGCTTTCACCGTTGGCTTCCCAGAAATGTGAGAATTGATTTTAAAATTCTTATTTTAACATACAAGGCCCCACATGCGACTGCACCAGAGTAGTGATCTCATTAGCCCTTATACACCATCACGTTCTCTCCGTTCTTCTAATTCCCTTTTACTACATCCTTCATGTTAGCTTAAGACCATAGGGGAAAGAGCGTTTTCATACAAAGCCCCCAAGCTATGCAATGTGCTTCCGTTCCTCCAATCAGAAATGCACCAACACTGGGACACTTTAAAAATTTGATTAAGACACATTTATTTAAGGCTGTTTTTCTTTAATTGTTGTATTGCCCTTGTTGTTTCTGTTTGTTTTACTGTAGCGCTTTGGGTTTAAGAAAAGCGCATTACAAATAAAATATATTATTATTATTTAAGAGAAACGTAAAGTACTGTATTTTATCCATTAGGAGTTTTTATTTTAATTTAAAGAGCATTCTAGTTTGTTCCCCTTAGAATTGGTTAAAAAAGTATAAAATTATAAAATTTTGCATCAGGACCTGAAGATGTTAACGGCCACAAGATGGCGCTGCTGGCGCGTTCACTGCCTCTCTCTCAGTAGACCTTTACTGTGTATGAGGTAGACAAGCGTTGAAGCTTGTTTCCGCCACGGCATAAAACATTTGAAAATATTATTGTGATTTTTTATTTTTATTTAGCAATTATGACTTTTTTCCCCACAACTGCGAGTTACAATGGCTGAATTGCGACATATAAACTCGCAATTGCGAAATATAAAGTCAGAATTGCGAGATACAAAGTCGTAATTACCTTTTTTTATTTTTTATTCAGTGGTGGAAAAAAGCTTCCATAGAAACGTCTGGTTAAGATGCAGTATTTTGATTCGAGGTGTCTCTTCTCTAGAAACACGTTCACTGTGTTTCACTTTCACTCACTGTACAATCGATTTACCGTTACTTCACTGCGCTGCAGGATTATCCAATCAAAATGCAGAAACGCTGCAGATTTATCCAATCAGAACACAGTAGTGAGAGATTGGGCCAATCAGAGCGAGCGGATTACACGCCCGCTGTTGTGCAACGGGATGTGATGGCTATTTAAACCAGTTTCCCACCTTGAGCCCTGCACAGAGATTCTGTTTGAGATATTTTGTGTACCACAGCTCCGAGGCCAGCACCAGGTAAGGCTCTCGAATTATATCTTTACTTAATCTGAGAAAGAGACTGCGGTGTTATACCATTATCATAGTTTTTCGCATAACATCCAGATATTACCACGGACGTACGTGTCTCTTTAAAAGTGTATAGTACATTATTCAATTGTAAACATGCAATTATGAAATAATATACGTTTACATTATATATGCATTTAATATGTATAGTAATAATATGAAGGGAACTCAAAAGTGCAAAGAAAATTCAAGGAAGTGCAGCATATGCTTGTGCACTTGTGAACGAGAATGCGTAGTGTGTGCGTGTGCGCTTGCAGTTTAATTATTAAGCTTACTAGTTTGTAATATCGAGCATTTTGCGGTGTAGAAAAGGTGCGTATGCCTTTGCTTTGCGCAGTCTGTCATGAATTCTCATGGCGCATTCAAACCAGTTGCAGTACAACGTCACCTGGAACGTTTGGAACATTTTGCAGTATTTGGAAGTGTTGCAAAATCCCTGAGACTAGATTTGGCGCCGTGTCAGATTGGGTGTGGTGAAGACATGAGGATTTTAACGTGATCATAGGTTCATGCAGTGATCATGATCACACCTTCTTGTTCATTTACGTGTGTGTGTGTGTATCTGCTTTGAAAAGTTCTGATGTTGTTCAAATAACACTGTATGTCATCTGCAAATAAGAACATTAAGAGGGAACATCGAAGTCTTCAACGCACGAATAAAAGGGCTTGATTAGTTAAACCAATATGTTTTCAGGGTTACGGTGTCCATTGTGCATATATAGGCCTATCTGTCTTTTTGGAGAGATCTGACTTTAAATTAAGACTAAAAAGTGGATATGATCTGGCCCTTAAAACGAAATTATTCAGTCAAATTAGGTAATAGCTTGAATAAAACCATTTGATTTAGATAATTTTGCAATGCTTAGCAAAATATATTTTATGCCATGGAAAACCATATGGGAACAAAGTAGGATTACTTTAAAAAGTCTACTTGAGTGATTTTGTAAAATCACTTCCTGCTGTTGTGCAGATCTTTCTGTTGCTTTACCATTTTACTGACCTTATCTGTTAAACATACATGCGCAAGCGCAGTTAGATTTGATGTAAGGGGTTGCTAATAAGGGGTTGTGTAACCTGGGTTTTGTACACACACCTGAGGGGCGGGTGGGGCACGTCGACGTGTCCTTACAAAGTCAGGGAAACTTACACCTTTGAGGAAATAGCTCTTGGGTGGTTAAAAATGCCACTTCTGCTTTTCAAAAATGTGGTTTAACCACGGTTTAGATGCCGTTATCTTGCTGGCTATATTTGGCAACAGCAAAAGAAACACAAATACTGTCCAAACACACATTTGGTTTGACCAAAGCATTAGAATGTCAATAAGTCGAATAATTTGTGTAAAGAAAGTTTTGATTCGCGAACAGCTATTTTTAATGACTAATTAGGAAAAGATTAAGCAGACATTGCATGTAGAGACTGAAGCTGTCTAAAACATATTCAATTGCTTGGATTTTCACAGACTCTTCAAAATGAGTGACAACAACCCCGTTAATGACGAAGTGCAGAAATTTGACAAGAGATGTCTAAAAAAGACAAACACAGCGGAGAAGAACACCCTGCCGACTCAAGAAGGTAAGCGGGTTTGGTAGCCTCGCCCTCATGATTCATTGTTCCAGATCCCAGCTCACCCTTGCACAGTCTTGTGCAGATCTGACACGATAAAGCAAACATTACAAGCATATACACATAGAGGAATTCTGCTGAGATAAGAGCTGAGCTGAAGAGTACAAGATAGAAAGGAGTGGCTGTTGAGGGACTCCAGTGATTACCACCAGCAGCCAGATTTACAAAAGCTTGTTATGGACTTTAATCTTCATTTTCATTAATGAATATTGATGTAACACCCCTCCTCACAGGTATAAAATGTAACTGCATACGGCAGGGAATTAGAAGATGAGATCTCGGAAGTGCACACTTAAAGGGATAGTTCACCCAAAAATTAAAATGATGTCATTAATTACTCACCCTCATGTTGTTCCAAACCCATAAGACTTTCGTTCAACTTGAATGAATAACTTCATCAACTAATAAAGTCAATTCAAGTCCGTTGTCAGCTACGCAACTACCACTTTGACACTTCAAAAAGTTAATAAAGAGATCGTAAAACTAATCCACGTGAATTGAGAGGTTGAGACACGATCACTTTATATGATGAACAGATTTAATTTAGGCTTTTATTCACAAAAATTAATCTGCGAACATAAACAGAAGCTCAACCGTACTTGCTTGACACGCAAAAAAAAAACAACCTCTTGCTGAAGCTCAAACGTGCTGCGTAACACATGAGAATGAACCTCATTGGTTCTTGCTAAAGCTCAAACGTGCTGCGTAACACGAGAATGAACCTCATTGGTTCTTGCTGAAGCTCAAACGTGCTGCGTAACACGAGAATGAACCTCATTGGTTCTTGCTGAAGCTCAAACGTGCTGCGTATGATGAGAATGAACCTCATTGGTTCTTGCTGAAGCTCAAACGTGCTGCGTATGATGAGAATGAACCTCATTGGTTCTTGCTGAAGCTCAAACGTGCTGCGTAACACGAGAATGAACCTCATTGGTTCTTGCTGAAGCTCAAACGTGCTGCGTATGATGAGAATGAACCTCATTGGTTCTTGCTGAAGCTCAAACGTGCTGCGTAACACGAGAATAAACCTCATTGGTTCTTGCAGAAGCTCAAACGTGCTGTGTAACATGAGAATGAACCTCATTGGTTCTTGCTGAAGCTCAAACGTGCTGCGTAACACGAGAATGAACCTTATTGGCTCTTGCTGAAGCTCAAACGTGCTGCGTAACACGAGAATGAACCTTATTGGCTCTTGCTGAAGCTCAAACGTGATGCGTAACACGAGAATGAACCTCATTGGTTCTCGCTGAAGCTCAAACGTGCTGCGTAACACGAGAATGAACCTCATTGGTTCTTGCTGAAGCTCAAACGTGCTGCGTAACATGAGAATGAACCTCATTGGTTCTTGCTGAAGCTCAAACGTGCTGCGTAACATGAGAATGAACCTCATTGGTTCTTGCTGAAGCTCAAACGTGCTGCGTAACATGAGAATGAACCTCATTGGTTCTTGCTGAAGCTCAAACGTGCTGCGTAACACGAGCATGAACCTCATTGGTTCTTGCTGAAGCTCAAACGTGCTGCGTAACATGAGAATGAACCTCATTGGTTCTTGCTGAAGCTCAAACGTGCTGCGTAACACAAGAATGAACCTCATTGGTTCTTGCTGAAGCTCAAACGTGCTGCGTAACACGAGAATGAACCTCATTGGTTCTTGCTGAAGCTCAAACGTGCCGCGTAACACGAGAATGAACCTCATTGGTTCTTGCTGAAGCTCAAACGTGCCGCGTAACATGAGAATGAACCTCATTGGTTCTTGCTGAAGCTCAAACGTGCTGCGTAACATGAGAATGAACCTCATTGGTTCTTGCTGAAGCTCAAACGTGCTGCGTAACATGAGAATGAACCTCATTGGTTCTTGCTGAAGCTCAAACGTGCTGCGTAACATGAGAATGAACCTCATTGGTTCTTGCTGAAGCTCAAACGTGCTGCGTAACATGAGAATGAACCTCATTGGTTCTTGCTGAAGCTCAAACGTGCTGCGTAACACGAGAATGAACCTCATTGGTTCTCGCTGAAGCTCAAACGTGCTGCGTAACACAAGAATGAACCTCATTGGTTCTTGCTGAAGCTCAAACGTGCTGCGTAACAGGAGAATGAACCTCATTGGTTCTCGCTGAAGCTCAAACGTGCTGCGTAACACGAGAATGAACCTCATTGGTTCTTGCTGAAGCTCAAACGTGCTGCGTAACATGAGAATGAACCTCATTGGTTCTTGCTAAAGCTCAAACGTGCTGCGTAACACGAGAATGAACCTCATTGGTTCTTGCTGAAGCTCAAACGTGCTGCGTAACACATGAATGAACCTCATTGGTTCTTGCTGAAGCTCAAACGTGCTGCGTAACACGAGAATGAACCTCATTGGTTCTTGCTGAAGCTCAAACGTGCTGCGTAACATGAGAATGAACCTCATTGGTTCTTGCTGAAGCTCAAACGTGCTGCGTAACACGAGAATGAACCTCATTGGTTCTTGCTGAAGCTCAAACGTGCTGCGTAACACATGAATGAACCTCATTGGTTCTTGCTGAAGCTCAAACGTGCTGCGTAACACGAGAATGAACCTCATTGGTTCTTGCTGAAGCTCAAACGTGCTGCGTAACATGAGAATGAACCTCATTGGTTCTTGCTGAAGCTCAAACGTGCTGCGTAACACGAGAATGAACCTCATTGGTTCTTGCTGAAGCTCAAACGTGCTGCGTAACACGAGAATGAACCTCACTGGTTCTTGCTGAAGCTCAAACGTGCTGCGTAACACGAGCATGAACCTCATTGGTTCTTGCTGAAGCTCAAACGTGCTGCGTAACATGAGAATGAACCTCATTGGTTCTTGCTGAAGCTCAAACGTGCTGCGTAACACAAGAATGAACCTCATTGGTTCTTGCTGAAGCTCAAACGTGCTGCGTAACACGAGAATGAACCTCATTGGTTCTTGCTGAAGCTCAAACGTGCCGCGTAACACGAGAATGAACCTCATTGGTTCTTGCTAAAGCTCAAACGTGCCGCGTAACATGAGAATGAACCTCATTGGTTCTTGCTGAAGCTCAAACGTGCTGCGTAACATGAGAATGAACCTCATTGGTTCTTGCTGAAGCTCAAACGTGCTGCGTAACATGAGAATGAACCTCATTGGTTCTTGCTGAAGCTCAAACGTGCTGCGTTACACGAGAATGAACCTCATTGGTTCTTGCTGAAGCTCAAACGTGCTGCGTAACAGGAGAATGAACCTCATTGGTTCTCGCTGAAGCTCAAACGTGCTGCGTAACACAAGAATGAACCTCATTGGTTCTTGCTGAAGCTCAAACGTGCTGCGTAACAGGAGAATGAACTTCATTGGTTCTCGCTGAAGCTCAAACGTGCTGCGTAACACGAGAATGAACCTCATTGGTTCTTGCTGAAGCTCAAACGTGCTGCGTAACATGAGAATGAACCTCATTGGTTCTTGCTAAAGCTCAAACGTGCTGCGTAACACGAGAATGAACCTCATTGGTTCTTGCTGAAGCTCAAACGTGCTGCGTAACACATGAATGAACCTCATTGGTTCTTGCTGAAGCTCAAACGTGCTGCGTAACACGAGAATGAACCTCATTGGTTCTTGCTGAAGCTCAAACGTGCTGCGTAACATGAGAATGAACCTCATTGGTTCTTGCTGAAGCTCAAACGTGCTGCGTAACACGAGAATGAACCTCATTGGTTCTTGCTGAAGCTCAAACGTGCTGCGTAACACATGAATGAACCTCATTGGTTCTTGCTGAAGCTCAAACGTGCTGCGTAACACGAGAATGAACCTCATTGGTTCTTGCTGAAGCTCAAACGTGCTGCGTAACATGAGAATGAACCTCATTGGTTCTTGCTGAAGCTCAAACGTGCTGCGTAACACGAGAATGAACCTCATTGGTTCTTGCTGAAGCTCAAACGTGCTGCGTAACACGAGAATGAACCTCATTGGTTCTTGCTGAAGCTCAAACGTGCTGCGTAACACATGAATGAACCTCATTGGTTCTTGCTGAAGCTCAAACGTGCTGCGTAACACGAGAATGAACCTCATTGGTTCTTGCTGAAGCTCAAACGTGCTGCGTAACACGAGAATGAACCTCATTGGTTCTTGCTGAAGCTCAAACGTGCTGCGTAACACGAGAATGAACCTCATTGGTTCTCGCTGAAGCTCAAACGTGCTGCGTAACACGAGAATGAACCTCATTGGTTCTTGCTGAAGCTCAAACGTGCTGCGTAACATGAGAATGAACCTCATTGGTTCTTGCTAAAGCTCAAACGTGCTGCGTAACACGAGAATGAACCTCATTGGTTCTTGCTGAAGCTCAAACGTGCTGCGTAACACATGAATGAACCTCATTGGTTCTTGCTGAAGCTCAAACGTGCTGCGTAACACGAGAATGAACCTCATTGGTTCTTGCTGAAGCTCAAACGTGCTGCGTAACAGGAGAATGAACCTCATTGGTTCTTGCTGAAGCTCAAACGTGCTGCGTAACACGAGAATGAACCTCATTGGTTCTTGCTGAAGCTCAAACGTGCTGCGTAACACGAGAATGAACCTCGTTGGTTCTCTCACGTCAAGCGAACATGCTTGAGCTTCTGTTTACCACAGCTGTTATGTGCGTTGATGAATGTTTATGTGAATAAAAGCCTATATTAAATCTGTTCATCATTTAAAGCGATAGAGTCTCTTCAGAAGATTTGGACTAAACCGCTCGATTCATGATTAACTTTACGTTCTATACGAACTTTTTGAAGCGTCAAATTGTCAGTGCATGGCTGTCAAAGCAGGGACATATATCTCTCAGATTTCATTAATATATCTTGATTTGTGTTTTGGAGATGAACGAAAGTCTTACAGGTTTGGATCATAATGAGGGTGAGGAATTAATGACAGAATTTTCATTTCTGGGTGAACTAACCCTTTTAGTAATGATCGACTCTTGAGTAGATTTAAGCATTTATTTTCTCCAAGAAAGGCCTTCAATATCTGTGTTCAGTACAGCTTGTCAGAAGACTAAAGGTTATCTGAAGATGCTCAGATCAATATGTCTAAAGCTAATGTGAGAACTACTACTAATAATTGTAAATATCTTCCATGTGATCCATTTAAATTTGTTTCCACAGTGTTTTGTTTTCATGATGTGCCTGAAGTCGTCCTTTGTTTTTCCCATTCAGTGGAAGTAGTTTAATATAGACTATGATTCATTTACATCTCAATTTGCATTTACAGTTTCCCCATAAAAAGAGAAAGAAATAAACAAGAAAATATCTTGCAGATCTGGATGCGCTGGCATTGTAATGATGATTTAGTCGAGTTACCTTTATTTATATAATGCTTTATACAATAAAGGTTGTTTTAAAGCAGCATATAATGTGCTGGAATACAAGTCATGCTCCAGAACAGTGTTAGATGAATAATGAACTAAAACAGCTCATTCAACTCATTCTGGGAGGAGCGTCCCGAGGAAACCCTGATCTATAACATTGTTTCTCAAAATGTTTTAGATGGCCAGAATGAATCCTTACTTTTTTTTTAAATACCACATGATATGGAATATGTAGCATTTGTCGCTTGATTTTTTATTAGATACTGGGTTATGGCTCTTAGATTTTTTTAATGCTACATTTAAGGCCCCTTTTAACCCAGAGTTAACCGTTTACACAACACCGTTTTCAACTATAAACTGAAAACTTTTGGGCCTTTTATTTACATGACAGCAGCATTTTTGGGGGACCTGAAAATGCAAACTTTTGAAAATGGGTTTCAAAGTGCAAGTTTTTGACAATTGTACCATTTTTGTCTCTGTGTAAGCAACAAAACTGCAAATGGCTCTGGCTCTACCACTGGAAAAAGCGTAACGGCTAATTTGGATCACGTGCGCCTTGATAACCAATCACATTACAGCCTGGACGTCATTGAGTTTCGTGACAGTCAATCACTGTTTGCGGATACCATAGAAATGAATGAGAAGTGCTGCAAATTGAATTATACCTGTCGCGCAATTGTCAATGACTTCTCACAGAAAACAATTTTTTTTTTGGTGTAAACTCTAAAAATAGATCAATCCAAAACCAATGTTTAAGCTCAAACATATTGAAGATTAGCCGAAGTTCTGTCAATTCAATAAATGATAAGCTTTTCCTCACAAAAGCAGTTTATTCAGCGTAGTAAAGCCTGTCCTTTATTAACATCCATTAAAAAACGTCCTCTTGTCTTCTCTTGTACCTATGGAAGCTTGTTTCCGCCACTGAATAAAAAAATAATAATAATAATAATAGCGACTTTTTATCTCACAATTGCGAGATATGAAGTCAGAATTGTGAGAAATAAAGTCGCAATTGCGAGATATAAAGTCGCAATTCTGAGAAATAAAGTCGCAATTGCAAGATATAAACTCGCAATTCTGAGAAATAAAGTCGCAATTGCGAGATATAAAGTCGCAATTCTGGGAAATAAAGTCGCAATTGCAAGAAAAAAAGACAGAATTTTGACTTTTTATCTCACAATTGCGAGTTTACATCTCGCAATTCTGACTTTATAACACATAATTGCGAGTTTATGTCTCTAAATTCTGACATCTTTTCTTAGAATTGTCAGATATAAACTCGCAATTCTGAGAAATAAAGTCGCAATTGCGAGATATAAAGTCGCAATTCTGAGAAATAGTCGCAATTGCGAGAAAAAAAGAGAATTTTGACTTTTTATCTCACAATTCTGACTTTTTTTCTCACAATTGCGAGTTTACATCTCGCAATTCTGACTTTATAACACATAATTGCGAGTTTATGTTTCTAAATTCTGACATCTTTTCTTAGAATTGTGAGATATAAACTCGCAATTGAGAGTTATCAGGCCAATTCTAAGGAAAAATAAAAGACTAACTTTTTTCCTCTCAGAATAGCTTATATCTCACAATTCTGACTTTACAACACGCAATTTCGACTTTATATCACGCAATTCTGACTTTATAACACGCAATTGCGACTTTGGTAACACTTTATTTTAAGGTGCTTGTAATAAGCAGTAATTAACAGTTAATAAGACACTTATAAGACCTTATAAGATGCATATAAGATGCATATAAGCATTAACTAGCCTACTTCATATAAGGGTTAATTAAAGGTCCAGGCTCTGAAGAGATCAGGGAAACTACTCCCTCTTGGGAAGGTACATTTTTAAGTGACTGGGAGTTTGTGTTACCATTTATGTTTGTTCGGCTGTTCTAAAAGTGCAATGTATTGATACTTGAGAAATTTATTATTTAATTTAATTTATTTATTATCATTAGTTAATGCTTATATGCATCTTATATGCATCTTATAAGGTCTTATAAGTGTCTTATTAACTGTTAATTACTGCTTATTACAAGCACCTTAAAATAAAGTGTTACCGCGACTTTATATCAATCAGATCTGACTTTATATCTCGCAATTCTGACTTTATAACACGCAATTGCGACTTTATTTCACACAATTTTGACTTTACAACACGCAATTGCGACTTTATATCAATCAATTCTGACTTTATATCTCGCAATTCTGACTTTATAACACGCACGGATAGTTTTGATAATGTTGTTGCCTGTTCGCGAAAAAACGCAAAGGAAAAACGTTTCCATTTTTAGTACATCGTTGAGGTGTAAACGTACCCTGAGCCCACAGTGTTTAACCCTGGGTTATGAAACCCTGAGATAGAAGCTTGAGAAGGCCATCTGTTTCTCTTCTCTTGTTCATTGTTGCACCTCTCTCATTCCATCTGTTCACAGATATTGAGCAAGAAAAGAAGGCTGGAGATGGAGCGAAATGAATCCTGCCACGCATCTGCCATTACATCCTCACGCTCCCCGTCCCGACCCCCGGACGTCTGCTCTACTCCTGCATATCAGATCACTTTTAAATTGAATGGCCTTTTTAAAAACGACGAGAATCATGTATTAATTGAACCTGTGGATATGTTCGATCTTTTTAACATGTGTTATTTAGAGAGGAGATCTGGGCTGTTAATGAGCACATATCTGTATCCGTCATTACCAACTAATGACTGCCCACATCAATCCGGTGCCATTCTGCATTCTTTAAATGACATGTGATATGATATTTTTGTTTAATAAAAAATGGTAAAAAGTTCTACAATGTGTCCAATCGCTTTATGAAAATGATGTATATATTTTAGTGCTGGGCAACAATTAATCGCATCCAAAATAAAAGTTTGTGGTCACATAACATTATGTGTGTGTACTGTGTATAATTATTTTGTATATATAAATACACACACGTGCATGTAGATATATTTAAGAAAAATGTGTTATTTATACATAAAATATTTATATATAATATAAATGATGTATAAATATATACAGTAAATACATTTCTTAAATATATACAGTGCATGCATGTGTGTATTTATATATACAAAATTAATCTACACACTACAACACATATTATGTAAACACAACTTATTTTGGATGCGATTAATCGTTGCCCAGAACTTATATATATATATATATATATATATATATATATAGCTGCCTAATAATGCAGTTCACCACTTATTAGATCGAGTTAAAAAACGTATCGGATTTAAACCTGAGAGGTTGTGTTTGGATATTGGATGATGTCACCCTCTGGGTGGTTTCTACCGCGGCCACGTCACTCTTATCTTGGTCACGACTAGCCACTGTAAAGCTCTACACCTTTATAGATTCAGGAGTCAGGTAGGCGTATAATATTCTCTTCTATGATTATTATCCCCCACGGCCCACTCAGTTGTGACCGGTTGGCAACCTTGACTGACGTTGTAAAGTCCGTATTTTTCAGACAGTCCTTTATGATACCGCAACATGATTCTTACTCTACAGCAATAAACAGACTGGGACAATACTATTCAGAGTTTTGAGGGTAGTCCTCATTCTCAATTCATTATTTCTTGCAGAGGCTAAAGCTAAACACACCATGGGCCAAATACACAATAGCATTTTAAGGCTTTGTTCAATATAGGATTTCTATAAGAAAAAGGTGTGTTCTTCTGAGGGTTTCTGCTTGCTCTCTCTCTCTCTCTCTCTCTCTCTCTCTCTCTCTCTCTCTCTCTCTCTCTCTCTCTCTCTCTCTCTCTCTCTCTCTCTCCAGAAATCTTCCACAAACACACAAAGAGAGCTAAAAAGGCCCCATTTTATAATCACTAATGATGCACAATATCTCTACATTTGCGCACATGTTGCTTCTGCTTTATTTGTTACATTACTTGTGTCGATGCTTAGTTTTTCCTGCGTCGTTGCTTTTCCTGTTTGCGTCAATGGCATTAGCAATACACACATTTTTTTTATTGAACATCTGATCAAATTCCCACCTTTCTAGACATTTAGTTACACACAACAATGCTCCTGTTCCCCAGAACCCATGTTCACCCACACACACACATAATGCATCATATGTCATCTTTATCTTTGTGCACAGTATATGTTTTTGTAACCTTATGAAAACTTCATGGCCCCAAGATCTGTAATTCTCTGCTTTTTATTAAATCTTTTCTTATAATTTAGATCTTTATCTAATGGTTTAGAAGAGAACAGTTTATTTCTCTTGATAGATGATATAAAACATGTTATCATCACCAATACTCATTAGGGTTAGTGAACTTCTGCTTCATACTTATCCTGCACAATGTGTGCTAGTGACATGAATGATAACTCAAAACCCACAGCTTGATGAGGGGATGTCTGATATTACTTTTCTTACTTTTAATTATATATCCTTTTTACTTTTCTCTGATCAGACAGATACATATTGCCCGCTGAACACTAAAATGATGTGGTAAGCAACTCGCACAAACAGGATACACTCTAAATAGTATGTCATTTGTTACTGAGGAGATCGCAGAGATAAACAAAGCACATACAAATAAAGACAAGAAACGACAAGGGACAACTGAAACTCTGCTATATATGTAAAACTAAACTAGACACAGGTGTGAAAATCATTGGTAACCATAGAAACTAACAGGGATATAATCAGTAACATAGAAAACCAAAGCTAAAGAAACAAAATTATCAAAATAAAAGTCCACTTAACTAGTGATTGGAGAAAAGAGGCTTTTTGAAACTTTTGAAACAATCTATTGAACCAGTTGCTACACAAAATGATTCATTGTTTCACTGTTTTTATTGAAAGTGTAATCTATTAAATGCAATTAACTTATCAACTAATACCATTAAATATGAAGGGTCCGTCTATTATGTGTAATTCAAATTGTTTGGTTAATGGAGAGCTTGATTTAATCAGACCAATAAGAGACTAACTAAAACTCTTCCTTTTTAATATACAAATGTGTTAAAAATGTAGCGTTTGCAAAACCAGACACTGCTCATGGGTTCGTATCTGAATGATTTGTTCATGAATCAGATCTGACTCTCAAGCGTAACTCGCGCGATCTGCTTGAAGTTGTCATCAATGAATAACTCCTTAAATTTAGGCCTGTTCTCCACATGAAGCTACCATACAATCCTATGTTTTTATATGGTACTACTAAAAAAGTGCTTTTTTGAAGCTTGAAAGAGACAGTCCCTATTAATTGTAATATGGAAAAGAGCGACCAGTACAACATTTCTCCTTTTGTGTTTCATGCGTGCCAGAAAGGCTACATTGAATGGCGAAGGCTGTTAAATTTTAATTTTGGGGCAGGGACCATTCCTTTATTTCTTTTGTTTTTAAAGGAGTTTTATCTTATTATAATGTACCACACCTTTACGCAGTTGCATAAAAAGCCAAAGGGTGTGAGGGAGTGAATTCTCAGAAATAGTGCATGATAACGGTCTTTTATAGTAGCCTACAGTCTAACACATTTCAGAATGAGTTAATGTCATTTGTAAATCTAATGAATTACAGAAATGCAGGTTTTGGTTTATTAAGTATGGCAACATATTGCACCATGCTTAGCAACTACATGTCAACTAACTCTCATTTAGTAGACTGTCTGCTACTCTGCTTTATGCCAACACTTTATTTTGATGCTCCCCAAACACACATTCTACTAAATAGAAGTAACTTTGCACAAATTATCCAGATTTTTTACTTTATAACAAACAAATGACAGATATGAGACACAGAAGGTTTTATTCAATAGCGTAACATTCTGGCTTCATGAAACATTCCTCAAACAAATCCACTTGGATCGTGTTTTTCCAGACCATGTTGAGGAAAAAAGGATTTGTTTATTGTTGAGGGAAAAAATGATGGAATCATCAACAAAAAACACATTTAGTAGCCTACATTGTTGCTCCTTTTCTGCATGGCTTTCGACAGCCTGGATTCTTGGATTTCACTAATGAAAAACGATATTCCCCGTCAAGCTAGTTCCAACTTCCTCAGATAGCGGTTGGCCAACCCGATCACACTAATGCGTCTCTATAGCACGCATTTTGTTTATCGTGCAATTTATACGCGAAAATTAGTTTTTACGTGCATATGATACGCATGGGTAGGTTTAGGGTAGGTTTAGTAGTGGTGTCGGGTGTGTAGCCTACGTATTATACGTTCTCTTACGAGAGGTTCTCTCGTATTGCGTAAGCTAGCTTACGCTACGGGAAAGATTCATCTTTTCTGAGAAATTGAAGCCAAAAAATTATTCTATAATTTTGTATCCATTGTCAACGCAGTTCAGCTGCAGCAGACCATGAGCGGGCTAGCTAGCAGCTCATTGGTTCGCTCACAGAGAACTGCTTAAGCCTATGAGGAGACGCGAATGAACTCTCGGCCAATGAGAGTCTGACATGCTCTCATTGCGTCAGAGCCCGCCGAAACGGGCGTGGTCAGAGAGTATAAATTCGCCTCTCAGGCTGTAAACACTGATTTTCATCTCTTCAGCGAGGCTACACGCATCTGCTGATCCTGAGAGAAGCCACCGTCGTCGAAAAGGCAACTCTAGCGAGCATCTGGGAGACTGAGGAAGCCGCCCGTCTTCACCACCTTCAGCCGTCCTGCGAGCTATCGCCATCCGACGGATTTGTATCCTTTTTACAAAAAGGCTTCCTGTATTGTATTGTATCTAAAAGAGCCGAGCGTCTTTGTAAAGATGTCTCGTAAATCCTCCTGCGGTTCTTGCCGCGCTCTCCTCGAGACTGGAGACCGCCACGTCATCTGCGCTCTCTGCCTCGGATTGGAGCACGCCGAGCTCGCCCTGCGGGCTCGACTTCAGGCCACTAAAGTTGCTTCCGCGCCGTCACATCCAACACGGGTTGGGGTGCGGTCTGCGAGGGCTCACCGGCCTTCGGCCCCTGGTCAGCTCAGGAGAGTCTCCTCCACATAAACTGTTTGGAGATGCTGGTGGTCGAGAACGCGCTCACGCGCTTTCTTCCGCGCATTCACGGTCACCACGTGCTGTTTCGTTCGGACAATATAGCCGTGGTCTCCTATCTAAACCGTCAGGGCGGAGTCAGATCCAGGAATCTCTTCCAGCTGACAAAACGCATCTTAGTTTGGTCTCAGTGTCACCTGCTCTCGCTCAGAGGGACGCACTGGTCATCTGAACGACGGTCCAGACAGTCTGTCCAGGAACCCCATTCCCACCGGGGAATGGTCCCTGCACACTCTTACAGTCCAAAAGCTGTGGCGAATATTCAGCAGAGCAGAGGTGGACCTCTTCGCCTCAGAAGAGAACACCCACTGCCCAATATTTTTCTCAAAGAGCGAGGACGCGCTAGCCCAGACCTGGCCCAGCCGCCCGCTTTATGCATTCCCTCCGGTTTCTCTGCTACCACAGGTGCTTCAGAGAATCAGGGAAACACGCCACTTGGTGCTTCTCATAGCCCCGCGTTGGGAGGGTTAGACTTGGTTTCCGGAGCTCACTCAGCTGTCACAGACAGCCCCGTGGCCCATTCCAGTCAGAACAGATCTCCTCTCCCAAGCTCGCGGCACGATCTGGCATCCCCACCCAGAGCGCTGGGCACTACATGCGTGGGTGATCAACGACTACCCGTTGCTTTGCCAGAGGGAGTGTTAAACACGATCACGCAGGCTAGAGCGGCTTCTACTAGAAGGCTCTATGCGTCTAAATGGTCTGTGTTCTCTAAATGGTGCACCCACAGAAATTTGGACCCACGGTCATGCGAGGTCCCTTCCTTGCTAGTTTTTCTCCAAGAGATGTTGGACAAGGGCAGGTCCCCGTCCACTCTCAAGGTGTATGTGGCAGCCGTCGCAGCGTTCGTTGAACCTCGGCACGGCCAGTAACTGGGCAAAGAGGGCTTGCTCATCCGCTTCCTCAGGGGAGCTAGAAGGATGAACCCCCCGCGCCCCCCTTCGGTGCCGATTTGGGACCTTTCCATAGTTCTCGAAGCTATGAAAGCCCCCCCATTCAAACCGCTAAACACCGTGGACCTCAAATACCTTTCGCTCAAAACCGTTTTTCTGCTCGCGCTCGCGTCAGTAAAACGTGTGGGAGACGTTCACGCGCTGTCCAGTAGCGCTTCCTGTCTCGAGTTTGGGCCCAATGACTCCTTAGTCGTTCTCAAACCTAGACATGGTTATGTCCCAAAAGCGATTGGTACCCCGTTCAGGGCACAAGTTATTTCCCTATCGGCTCTGCCGGCTTCCGATAGCGAATCTGACTCTAATCTCCTGTGTCCGGTCAGGGCCCTGAGATTATACATTACTCGCACTGCTCCGGTCAGACGATCCGAGCAGCTTTTCGTTTCGTTCGGTGGGCGCACCAAGGGGTCGGCCGCCTCGAAACAGACTCTATCCAGATGGATAGTTGATGCCATTGCAGCCACATACGCATCAAAAGACCTGCCATGCCCTCTGGGCATCAGGGCTCATTCCACTAGAGGCATGGCCTCATCGTGGGCATGGTCCAGCGGAATTTCCATTCATGACATTTGTGTGGCAGCGGGATGGGCTTCCCCCTCCACCTTTGTCAGATTTTACAATCTGGAAGTTCCCGCCTTGCAGGCTAAACTACTAGCAGTCTAGTATGTTAGAGCTCTTCTGGTTGAGCTGCACTATAGGGAATTATTCACTCAGACCGGTTTCGCTCTGTCCCTCTCTATCATGTGCTTATGTACTACACAATCTCCGGCCCGTTCTGCTGGCCTTTGTCACAGGTACATATATTTATTCCCACTCATAAGGGTTCCCCGGGGTCTCCCCTGGGACTCATAGTGGATGCTTAGCATGCACGGCGTTGACCAGGTGTTCCCATAGCGTAAGCTAGCTTACGCAATACGAGAGAACCTCTCGTAAGAGAACGAATCGGTTACCTAACGTAACCTCGGTTCTTTCTAGATGAGGGAACGAGTATTGCGTTCCTGGCAGTGCTTGTGCTACTAGCGTTCTCGCTTCATTCTATGAAAACCAGTGTTTACAGCCTGAGAGGCAAATTTATACTCTCTGACCACGCCCGTTTCGGCAGGCTCTCTCAGTTGGCCGAGAGTTCATTCGCGTCTCCTCATAGGCTTAAGCAGTTCTCTGTGAGCGAACCAATGAGCTGCTAGCTAGCCCGCTCATGGTCTGCTGCAGCTGAACTGCGTTGACAATGGATACAAAATTATAGGATAATTTTTTGGCTTCAATTTCTCAGAAAAGATGAATCTTTCCCGTAGCGTAAGCTAGCTTACGGAATACTCGTTCCCTCATCTAGAGAGAACCGAGGTTACGTTAGGTAACCGATTCGTTTCGGTAGGATTAGTGGTGTGGGGTGCGTGTGTATTACACGCAATAAAGTGCTTATCAAATGCACGCGAAAACTGCGTATCATGCACGTAAAAACTCATTTTCACGTATTTATTGCACGATAAACACAACGCGTGGTATAGAGACGCATTTTCATGCTTTGCAGATCAGCTTCATGGACCAGTATTATACCTTCAATTTTTGAGTTTGAATTTTTGATTGAGACCCGGACTGTTTGCTGGCCATGCCATTCAGTCGATGTGAAAGCTTGAACACTTTCTGCTCTGTGGCAAGATGCATTATCATCCTGAAAAATGATGTCATCATCACCACCTAACATATTTGGTAACACTTTACAATGGTTCATTAGTTAACTACCTTAGTTAGCACTAACTAATAATGAACTGCACTTATACAGCATTTATTAATCTTTGTTAATGTTAGTTTCAACATTTACTAATACATTATTACAATCTTGTTAACATTAGATAATGCATTGTGAACTAATGATGAACAAACAATGAATGACTGTATTTGTATTAACTAACGCTAACAAATATTAACAAATACTGTAACAAATCTATTGCTCGTGGTTAGTTCCGCTTAGTTAATACATTAACTAATGTTAACTAATGAACCTTATTGTAAAGTGTTACCACATTTTCTTTTGATGGAACGAGAAAAGAATCCAAATTTCAATGTACACCTGTGCATTTACTGCAACCTCATATTATAGATGAGTTGGGAAATGTCTTTATATGTTTCATTAGAACAGGAACGTTCCAGGATCATCTTCTTGGCTAATGCAGATTTGTGATTCATCACTGAATATCATTTTCATCCAAGCATACATGATTGCTTCTCTTTATCCCACTGTAACCTTATTTTCTTTAAGTGTTAGCTAGTAGGCCTACTCAATTTTCATTTGGCTTTTCTATATGTAAAGCTGGTTTCTTACAGTTCCGTTGCAAACATTGGCTCCTGTTTCTGTCATTTGTTTTGTTGCGCATTTTCTACTGTATTTTAAAAGCACATTGCTTTGAGATTTCTATCCTGACGCTTTCACTTCTTGGTCTGCCCATATATTTTCCTTTAACCTTCCCATTTAGTTTATTTGCACTGAATTTTAGACTGGGAACAACCAGAACAACCTCTTTGGCCACAATCTGAGTTGAAATTCAATTGCTAAAGGGAGTTTTATAATCCTTTCCATTGTTTCAACAACTCTTTTATTGGGGCCATATTTCCTTTCATTTAGACAAGTCGAACAACCCGTCAAGGTGTGTAAGCACTCTCTTTTAACTGGTGACTAAATTAGCATTTTTAGACTTGTCCCAATATTTGTTTTAAAATGGAAATGAAGCCAGAAGGTTAAACTATTGAACTAAATCTTTTTTATCGTATCTGTGAATTTTTTATTTGCTAAAAATGAACTAAGTGTGATGATTCTATAATTTTTTCCATGCCAATTTATTCTACTAACCCTAACCCAACAGTCTAATATTCTAAAGAGAGTAAGTTGACATGTAGTTGTAAAGTTGATAAGTAGAGTGTCTAAAGGAGACTATTGAAATAAAGTGTAGCTTTTAAATGCTTTTAAAGCACCATAAGAACGCATCGAAAGAGTGTGAAAGTTAACTTTGATAAATCAGTGAAGATGCTAGGCTTTAACTCGACAAGAATGTGTTTCACAGCACTTGGACGTGTGTGGTCATGTCTGAAGGGAAGGTATTTGTGCGCTGGCAGATGTCTGTGTGAGAGAGTGTAAATGCAGAGTTTCATTTGATCGCCAAACACAAAGAACATTACAAATATAATTATAAAAAGTGACCTAACTATTGAGAAAATAAATAAATAAAAATAAAACACATGGGTAAAACCTGCAATAAAACTACATTGATCCAAATGCCAAAGAACAAGAAATGTCTTCAGTGAAGTTTTAAAACTTTCAACATCAGAAGACAGCCTGATGTGTACCGGCAATTTGAAATATAATTTTAAACTAAACTCATTTGTAGAGTTGTTTTTATTTATTTAAAAATATATATGTTGAAAATGATTGGACTGTAAACACTTCATTTTGGCATGCAGGGATTGTTTGTGTGTGTGTGTGTGTGTGTGAGAGAGAGAGAGAGAGAGAGAGAGAGAGAGAGAGAGAGAGAGAGAGAGAGAGAGAGAGAGAGAGAGAGAGAGAGAGAGAGAGAGAGAGAGAGAGAGAGAGAGAGAGAGAGTGGGAGTGAGAGAGAGAGAGAGAGAGAGAGAGAGAGAGAGAGAGAGAGAGAGAGAGAGAGAGAGAGAGAGAGTGATGAATAATGCCCATGATGTTTATTCTACTCTTTAATGTTATAAATAAAATGTTTTAAAAAATTAGCCAATCACCACTCCAAATTAACACATTTAAAGGCCTATCTCACTTTTCATGAAGTTGTTTCAACTTTTGCTTTTTAAATCAGAAGAACAAAATAACTCTCAGAAAAACGAAGGAAAAAAAAAAAAACGACTTTTCACATAATGAGTGTTACTGTTGTTTTCATTGATGTTTTCATCAAACTGTAGGCTACATATTTGTTAGCATCTTAAAAATAGCATTTTAGGGTTTCATGACCCTTTAAGGGCCTAGAACAT
This sequence comes from Rhinichthys klamathensis goyatoka, assembly GCF_029890125.1. Classification (NCBI taxonomy): domain Eukaryota; kingdom Metazoa; phylum Chordata; class Actinopteri; order Cypriniformes; family Leuciscidae; genus Rhinichthys; species Rhinichthys klamathensis. The sequence continues at coordinate 1,581,018 of NW_026607115.1, read as the reverse complement.
TTCCTTAAATTGAACACAATATTCAAGTGAAGCCAGAACAGGAGAAACCTTCCCTTTATCTAACTTCAGTATAAGCCTGGCAGCTGAGCTTTGTATAATATGAAGGCGGGATAAAGTAATCCCGAGTTACAGTAATCCAGCCTTGAGGAAACAAAAATATTAATCACTGTCTTCAAATCCTTTACTGATAAAAACGCTCAATTTTGCAATGGATCTGAGGTGATAAAAGCCACTTTACACCACTGAATTGATTTGTTTATTGAATTCATCGTTATCAAAAATCACTCCCAAATATGCTAGCACGAGCATGAGAATTCACAGATAAAGGTCCAAAGACTATCATTTCTGTTTTCGATTCATTCAGCATAAGACAGTCCAACAAAGAGTGCATGTCATAATTTTCACCATGCGGTACAGCTGTGTATCGCCCACATAGAAATGATACGCAATATTATGCTTCAGAATTTTTTTTATCTTAATGGAGCAAATACAACGAAAACAAAAGCGGGCCCAACATTGATCCCTGAGGTACACCACAAGTTCATGGTACCATAGAGGGAGAACAATTTCCCAACCTCAACCGAATTTTCTTTTTTCAGAAAGATACGATTTAAATCAGTTCAATGCGGTTCAACCAGTTACTTAACCGTTCAAGCAAAACGGCTTGGTCAATGGGGTCACAAAAGCCACACGGAGATCCAGTAGGACCAGATTTGCAGAGTCAACTAAATCCACAGCAAACAAAAGATCATTCAGTACCTTAAGCAACACTGACTCTGTACAGCGGTGCTGTCTAAAACCAGATTGTCTAATAAATCATTGTCACTTAAAAATGCAGACAATTGATGGAAAACATCCTTTTCCGACACGTAAGATAAATGGTAATATATCTAAAATATATGGATCTAGACTGGTCTATTAATTTAAGGCTATTAAATAGCAGTCCTAAATTTTTCATAATACAAATAAGTTAGCAAGTTGGTATGAGCCACCACAGTAATAATACAAATTGTAACGGAATACCAGACCTGATTACCATCAAATGCACAGATGAAGCAGGCGAGTAGAAACAAAGTCAGAGTTATTCATGATTGATGAATATTGACAGTCCTTTCGTTTGGTAGCTTGGGATGTGACGGTGACCTGTGAGTGGAGGAGACTGGAAAGCATACAGACGGTTGGGATTGATGAGTATGGCAGAGCGGGGAACAGGTGAGGAAACACAGGTAGGAATATACAAGGAATACGAGGAGATCTCAGGAGTGTGACTGGTGGGAAGTTGGAACCCACAGGAGAACACAGGTAAGGAGTCTGTGACCCACATTTAGTCCAGTCATTTTATGAAAAAAGGTTGAACAAATTGCAACAGAAGTCCTCAATATGTCCTAAGTAAGGAAAAAAAAAAAGCCCAGAAGAATCCCATTAGGGGAAAGTTTCGAAAAAGACCCAAAATATAGCCTATTCATACGCCTATTCATTCTGTTTCTCACGTGAATAGGGTAAAAATTGTAACCTTTAGATATCACCATGAAATTTACTGAGTTGATTACTGACATCAAGACAAACAAAAAATGTATTACAAGTTATTTGAAATTGTTTGTTAACATGGGCAAACAGTGCATAATCTAATTATGTATGTGCTAATTTGCATAAATAACACAACATATAAACGTGGACTCAAAAAAATGATATGTTGGCTTTACTTAACTTTTTTATGTAAACAGGTTCCACCGGTTCCACATAACTATGTTTCGTTAAACAAACATAATATGTTCATGTAACTTCAACATCATGGAATTTGGTCATTTTAAGCGACCCAATTAAACTCTGAGCTAATGAGTTAATTAAGTGAATAACTGAGTGATGATTGAGCATTATTGAAGACACCTGATGTTAACAAGCAGAATCTCTGAAGGAGAAAACCGGAATGTTTAAGTCACCATTATGGAGATAAGTATTTGTTTTAGTTGGGCTCTTGACCATTAACTTATTAACTTTAGATTTTGTTTGGTTGCTGTACATGAGTTATAGCAGCCAGATGAACAATGAACAAAGGAGATCTGATGGTGTTGGTTGTGATTTAACATAATCATTATTTCACAATCATTTGACCTCAATCACTGAACTTATATTGAACCCAATTTCTAAATTAAGTTAACCTTACTGTCATTGTAGAGCATACTATTTTTAGGCTTTTCAATGAAATTCAAATGATCAAATCAAGAAATAAAAAATAAACTTCTTAAAAAATATGTTGAGTAGGCACACACAGACATCAAGAATCAGCATATGAATCTCAGCAATGGTGACAAACAGATCATAAGCTCATTATTTATTCATGCAGCAATGCATGATGGGAGCCATGAATGAGTTTTGATTGGTGGCACCCAGAATGCACTGTAACATGCTTTATAATTGTCACCATTGTTGAGATTCACAGGCTGATTCTTGATGTCTGTGTGTGCCTACTCAAAATATTTTTTAGGAAGTTTCTTTTTTATTTATTGATTTGATCATTTGAATTTCATTGAAACGTCTAAAAATAGTATGCTCTACAATGACAATGCTGCTATTATTCGTAAGGTAAACTTAACTCAGAAATTCGGTTTAATATAAGTTCAGTGACTCAGGTCAAATGATTTTGAAATAATGATTATGTTAAAACACAACCAACACCATCAGATGACCTTTGTTTATTGTTCATCCGGCTGTTATAACTCATGTACAGCAACCAAACAAAATCTAAAGTTAATAAGTTAATGGTCAAGAGTGCAACTAAAACACACACTTATCTCCATAATGGTGACTTAAACATTCCGGTTTTCTCCTTCAGAGATTCTGCTTGTTAACATCAGGTGTCTTCAATAATGCTCAATCATCACTCAGTTATTCACTTAATTAACTCTTTAGCTCAGAGTTTAATTGGGTCGCTTAAAATGACCAAATTCCATGATGTTGAAGTTACATGAACATTTTATGTTTGTTTAACGAAACATAGTTATGTGGAACCTGTTTACATAAAAAAGTTAAGTAAAGCCAACATATCATTTTTTTGAGTGTGTATAGCCAGGTGAAATGTATTGTTGAATCTTGTTGACATATAACAGTAAAATACTTAATTTTGAATTAGAATCAAAATCAGTTGAGTTTGCTTCTGCTGCAATTTGTTCTAGGTTGACCCCCATTTTGAGTGACTGAGAAGTGTGTGCTTGAGTGAGCTGATGATGGACAGGTGCAGGAGATTAGGATCTGGAGAGAGAGAGCGCTGGGTGTGTTTGACGGAGTGACAGAACATGAAAATGAAGTGGTATTTGGGGTTAAGGTAACGTAAACTACGGCTACCATGATAAATACACAATGCTAACATGAACTGTTATCAAAACATATGACGCTGATTCTGATGAACATCATGCCTGCATGCAAATCTTCTGCAGGTAACACACGACATACAAAAAATTCAATTTATTGGTAGCTTACCTTTCGGTAATTCCATGACTTACTTACTGACTAACTTAAGTTTGACCGTGCATGCCTGTAATTTCATTGGCTCTTTATAAAGAAGAGATGGTGATATACAACACGCACCAAGTGAAGAGCACAGTAGGCCTATCATCTGACGGGACAGGAAAGTTTGTTTTTCTGAGGTATTTCTTAACAAGTGAGCAGACACTTTCTCATGTACGCTTAATTAAAATAAAATTACAATAAATTATAGGCAGGGAATTATAGGTAGCTAACACTGATATCTGAAATAGCGTATTATTAGTTGGAATTCACTAGATCTGAGACCTAAGACATAGGCCTAAACTATCATTTTTACACTGAATGTTTCAGAGATTAGCTTTTTAGGATTTTTTATACTAGCCTACTTTAAAGCAGCCCTTTCGATCCCAGATAACATCACCCACATTCAGACACACAAAGTCCACTTTTTATCAGTCCTCAGTCCTCTATGATGTCATCACACACACACACACACACACACACACACACACCCCTCTAATAAACTGCATTGTGTCTGATGGCATGTTTTCCCTCAGCTTGCTCAGTCTGGACCCGATCTCGATCACTCGTGCCTCTACATGTCAGTGCTTCACTGCTGTCTGTTTCTCCAGCTTTCAGCATCAGTGATTTCCCGCAAACTCTGCAGGTCCATGATTACGCAACGCTGTAATGACAGAGAACTAATGTATAGTTCACTACACACTGTAACCTACTGCACATGAGATACAGGAAAAAGTCAGAGCAACAGTTACCATGGCACCAGTATTTAGACGTGTCTTGCGAATTAATTAGAATAAAAGCTAAATGTCGTGCTAGTCTAATACTTTTCGGGGCCCGTGAATAACACTGTGTATTTCAGGCAAGATGAAAGAGTGTTACTGGAGACATTAAAAAAACTGGTTTTGTTTTTAAAGTCCCCCTGTGGTTAAAATCGAGCTTTTAATGTTGTTTATATGTAGCCTATGTTTTTTTATATGCTTTAAGACAAACCAAAACCATGTGCAAATCGCTGGTGTCTCTGACATCACAAACCTTGTAACCAATCAGATCAATGTGTGATCGTGAACGAGTGGATCTCTGAGCGGCTGTGAGTGAGTGGAGGCGGGGCTCATTTACATATTCAAAGAACTGCGTTTACTAAATGAGGCAAGGGTGTCGAGTTACATTCAAGCTATTTTAAGGCATGAAGTTTTTTTTTTCCAAGGAAAAAACATTTAAATATGTATATTGGTGATCAAAGATGTGTTTTAAGGGATGCAATTATTGACTACAGGGGGATTTAATGCATAGTACCATTATGCATGTATAGTTAGAGGGGTTTGAAACGTAAATATGCATTCAGCCAAAAATACACACTTCAAAACATAGTAGCTACTATAATAACCCAATGACTTTCAGTGTGTGTAATGAATGGCCAGAAGTGTAATTGGAAGTTAATTCAGATTTTGTGCTGGATGTCCTTTTTACAATAGCATGTTTTAAAGCATGTGTCATTTTGAAATGCAAATATAAAGGCCTCTAAATTATCAACACGATCAAAACGTTGTTGAAAAACCTGTTGTTCACGATCTACTTCATGCCTTCTGTTGTCTGATTGATATTTTTTAGCAAATAAAAGCCTTTTGATATTTTTTAGCAAATAAAAGCCTTAAGTGAAAACTTCTACCTTCAGCTCGTGCTTACGTGTCTTTTTGCTGTGAAGTCTCCACTGATTTTTATAAAGCAAACGTAAGAATAATTTGCATATTGTAAGTAATAGCCTATTTTAAGATACAGATCATGTTCATATAGCCTATGCGATAATGCGAGTATCAGATCCATCAGGCTTTTGAGGAATGTTTATTTGTTCCTCTCTCAATCATCATTGTATTGCATATGTTTTAAAGTACAAAGCTTTGATCATAAAACTAAGAATTTAAATATCATCTTACTAAGGCGCAGATAGGCTAGTGACAACTGATAAATGTGCATTTCATGTGATATAGGCTACTGTCACAAAGTCACCAATTTCACTGTAAAAAAAAAAAAAAAAAGGTCACAAATTTCATCGTACTTTTTGGCCATATAAATATCAGCAACTGCACCAAATGGTGTATTTTTGCTCAGTTTGGGCCTCTGAATATTTTTTTTTTCTTCCTGCATGTGAACTCCATATTCTCACATGAGCCTTTAAAGCCTCATGTATATAGCCTACATTACACAAAAAAACCTTACAAAAAACGGCAATATGCTTACATTTTTTTAAACATACATTCTGTCTTAAGTTTCAACAAACGGTTCCATTAAAAAAAAAAAAAAAAAGCCAAAGTATTACATCGTAATGCAGGCTTCAGGTCCTTTGAAAGAAGAAGACCAGTATTTTACCTATATAAAACCATGCCACTGGTCTCAGTTCAATAAAAGGACACTTGGCATTGCATGTTGTACAACTCACAAAGTTACATGAAGTATAGCCTAGTGTATAGGAGCTGTATGCAAAAATTCTGTATGGATCACCATGTGGTCAACTACAAATTGTCAAAATGTGCCTAAACAACTAGGACAATGCATGGTGTAGTGTCCCACAATGCAATTCATTTAATTTCTTGTCAAAACATTTCCTCCTCCAACATTGCCAAAGTGACAAAAATGTAGAACACTTTTTTTGTGTGTTGAGTCTATTGTTGCATAATGGCTGTGCTGTTACACATTCTTACAAAAGTAAGCACTAGGTAGGCAGTGTTCAGTAACTTGCACACTAGTATTTTATTGTAAACAAAAACATTTATTTCGATCTACTACAGCCCTACCAGCAACATACAAGGCCGGACTTGTATACATATTTATATATATATATTATTAATTGCATTTTTATTGCATTTAATAAGAACAAAGCAATTCAAATACCGGAGTACATATCATATAGGCCTACATGTCAGGGGTAAACAAAAACAAAGAAACCCGATTAAAAAGCTGCAGGGTACATTAGTATCGTGCCTCCACCTGCCGGACAGACCCTGTTACTGCAGTCAAATACCACAAGCCTCCAGTAGGCGGAGCTACACTTCCATATATGGTCAGTTCTCTTACTGCAGTGGGCGGGACCTTTCATTCGATTGGTTCAACGGGTGTCAATCACCTCAGGTCGATAGCAAACGAGCTAACTAGCTCCACACAGGCAAAATACTGTCTGAAACATAACAGCGAAAAATCGGCTGGTTACTTATTTTAATGTATATATTTATTTTTTATATATCGAAACGTTAGATCGGAAAATTGCAGAAACTGGGGCGAAAGGAGAGGTATGTTGATTATTGTGTCAGTAATAAGTTAATTGGAAACAGTAGCTCAGCTTACACGCTACTAGACACAAACATATTAGCTTAACGCTGATGCAAATAACTACATCAATATTTCGGTGTTAATGAACACACACTCGTTAAAGATATAAGCATCGTTTAATCTCTACAGAATTATTCACGTTCTGTAAGTTCTTTCATTAAGTATATCATTGTTAGTTTAAATAAACCTAATTTGTTTGCTGGGTTATTTATTTGTTTTGCTAACTTGTGTGCCGTTGTTGTTGTTGTGAACATTTTATTAATATTATGTGTATATAGTATAACATAGCTGTCGCTCTATATGGCTGTATTAACCTTCTTGTTTAAAAAGCTCGCAAGTCTAACAGATCTAGATGCAACCTTTAATTTCTTGAACATCTCTACAATAACATCTATACACGTAATATTTGTTATGTTTACTATTCAATAATCATATGTAATTTAATTTATAATGATAGTAATAATGGTAAAAAAAAAAAAACGATTTAAAGGGATAGTTCACCCAAAAATGAATTTTCTGTCATAATTTACTCACCTTCATGTTGTTCCAAACATGTTTGAGTTTCTTTCTTCTGCTGAACACAAAAGATATTTTGAAGAATATGACAAACCAAACAGTTGATGGAGAATATTTTCTTTCCCATACTATGGAAATCAATGGGGTTCATCAACTGTTTGTTTTGTCATATTCTTCAAAATATCTTTTGTGTTCAGCAGAAGAAAGAAACTCAAACATGTTTGGAACAACTTGATGGTGAGTAAATGACAAAATCGTAATTTTTCGGTGAATATCCCTTTAAGTGAGCACAGTCTAACAAGTGTGTGTAAAATAGATTCCCGTGTAAGTTTGTTAGACACACGAGAAGATAAAGCCCTTGTTTGCGTTGCTGAATTGTTGTTTTTGGCTGTGATCAAACTGCAAACATAGAAGCCTCTGCATATTAGTATCGGAGAATAAAACAAATAATGATATTAATAAATAATTTGAATTTTGTTTAAAAAAGTTGCAGTTGATTTTTGTGTGTATTAATTATTCTTACTTTATTAACTAGGCTACCTAATATTTCTATTAAATACTAGGCTACTCATAAAGCACCTCAAAACAGTTTACAAACTGCCTATGTATTAGTGTACATAAATAAATTGAACGGTAGTAAAGAAATGAAGAAAATCCCCATTAAAGAAGCTTTGTGAAAAGCAGGTTGATTAATTTAGTTGGTTTTCTGTAGTACAGTTGTCAACATTTGAAGTGGATCGAAACCTTTCATCAAAGTTATACGTGAATATTGAACAATACCCGTTCTTGTCTTAGGACAACTTTGATGAAGTTTTTTGATCCACTTCAAATGTTGACTACTGTATATTTGATCATTTTTCTTGGTTTATTTCGCTCTGTAGGAGAATGGTCGTCCCTGATGGTGGAAGTGTCATTCAGCCAGCCGATAATGGTGACGCCGACGGGACGATGTCCAGTTCAGAGCCCGAGTTCGGGCCGACCCTGACCACAGCGGAGCTCGAGGAGGTCCGAAAGCTTCAGGAGCTGGTGCGACGCCTGGAGGTCCAGAATCAAGCCCTGCGCAACAGGGGCAGCAAACTAACTAACAGCAACCTCACCACAGGGAGTAACATGAACAACCTGGACGAGGTCATGGACACGTCCCCCAGAGCAGAGGATGCTGGGAGCTCGCTGTCTCCTCCAGCGGGCAGCAGTAGCAGCGAGGACATGTCTCCGCTGCCCGACGCCTGCAGGCCTGAGGACGAGGACGGGTTCTTGAGCTCACCGTGTGCTTCTGGCTCCAAACACACACGGGCACGCTTTAGCCCTGGTGCGTCTCCAGAGGTCTGCGATTCAGAGGCGCTGGGAGCGGGTCACGCGGGCATGGACCAGTCCGCCCTGGACGAGGTGGATGTACTTGACTTGGAGACGTGTGCTCAGGCCGACGATGAAGACAGCTGGTGGGTTTATTGATCTTTCGGTAACACTTTATTTCACCGTGTCCTCCTTGTTACACATTATAGTAATGATTATAAATTATGCATAATTAGATGCGTCCACTAAACCAAACCCTAACCCTTATAGCAGGGGTGGCCAGTCCTGTTCTAGGAGATCTACCTACCCACAAAGTTCAGTTCCAACACAATTATCAAGTGCTCATGAAGATCTTAAAGGGATAGTTCACCCAAAAACGAAAATTAGCCCATTATTTACTCACCCTCAAGTCATCCTAGGTGTATATGACTTTCTTCTTTCAGACGAATACACTCTGAGTTATATTAAATAATATCCTGGCTCTTCCAAGCTTGATTATGGCAGTGAATGGCTGTTTCTGTTTTGAGGTCCATAAAAGTGCATCCATCCATCATAAAAGGCTTGCGGTTAATAACGGCCTTGTGAAGCAATACAATGAGTTTGTGGAAGAAAAATATCCATATTTGGGGCGGCAGTGGCTCAGTGGTTCATGTAGGTTGCCTACAAACCGGAAGGTTGGTGGTTCAATCAATCCCCGGTTCCACCTGACCAAGTGTCGAGGTGTCCATGAGCAAGACACCTAACCCCAGCTGTGTGTGTGTGTGTGTGAGACACCTAACCCCAGCTGCTCCCGACGAGCTGGATGGCGCCTTGCATGGCTGACACCGCCGTCGGTGTGTGAATGTGAGGCAAAATGTAAAGCGCTTTGGTGGCCATTGGGTCTGTGAAAGCGGTATATAAATGCAGCCCATTTACCATATTTAAAATTGTATGAAGTACAATAACTATCTTCTGGCCAAACGAAAATACGGATTCCACTTAAGTCTAAAGCGCAACTGCTGATATTTACGCACTACACTTCCTCCAGATGTCACAAGTTGCGCTTTAGGCGTAAGTAGACTGTAATTGGCCGGAAGCTAGAATTTTACTTTGTAACGTGTTAAATATGAATATTTTTCTTACACAAACTCATGGCTTCGCTTCAGAAGGCTGTGTTTCTGTGTTCATCATAACATATGTGATGTGTTTTGTATGTGAATGAAAGCCCAAATTAAAAGAAAGCGATTTTGTGATTTGAAGATGAACCCAAAGCCTTATGAGCTTGGATGAGTAAATGTGATTTATTGTGAGATCTTGTGACTACTGTCATTCTGAATGTAACAGCGATGCATCGGTGAACGTGGCCATGATTTGAGAGAGTGGGATCCTCCTGTATAAACACGGGACGTCCAGTGGCATCTCTAGACTCAAAGTGGAAGCCTGGCCTTGCCATGTTAGTGCCGGGCTCAGTAGCTGTTCTTCTCTGTGGTTGAGCTGTTTTAAATCCACTTTGGATATTAGGGAAGGTCAGGCTGAAAGGTGCAGTGCCAAGGTGAAGTTTTGTTCAGCCCAATGAATAAATGTGTGGCTGCGTGTCAGTGAGGAAGGATCAGTGCAAGAGGTGGTTTTGCATTAGGGTTGGGCGATAAACAAACAAACTCATCTCGGTATATTTTGGCTGAATGGCAATGTATAGTATATCTTGGCATCTTCTACTTTTTTCTATTTGGATAAAAATAGTTAAAAAAAAACCTATTTAAAAAAAAAAAAAACAGCTTTACACAGCTGCCATTTATTTACAAAAAATATTTCACATTAAACTGCCCAATGTTTTCCTAGAAACAGTGCTCATGCTGAAGGCTATGAACTATCGTGAATGTAACCATGAAGGCTGTGTTATACATTGTGCAAAAAAAATTAACAACATTCTTAGTCATAATTATTGTGCTCTCTGTTTACTGAAGTCTAGTTTATCAGAGACTCGCTTGCTTAAGGCTCGTCCACTCCTGACAGCAAAATGGAAATATTTGCAAGACTTTCTAACATTTACAGTGGAAGAATATACCTGTGAAATGTGTTTTTCTCAGTGCATAACTTACGACATCTCAAACGCATTAAAGGTGCAATGTGTAACATTTTTGAGTATCTATTAACAGAAATGCAATATGACATCCATAACTATGTGTTCAGTGGTGTATAAAGAACTTACTTAATAAACCGTAATGTTTTTATTACCTTAGAATGAGGCATTTATATCTACATAGGCGCGGGAATCCCCTTCTATGAAGGTCGCCATATTGTGACGTCATGTTTCTACCGTAGCCGACAGCGAACAAACAGCGTTACAGAGCGCGTTTCGTCACTACATTGAAAAAGAAGCCGCAGGAAGCTAGAAGAAGCTAGTCATAAACACAGTGAGTAGTGACTTTTCCCTTGTCAGTGGTGTAAATATGTAGTTGGATTGTTTCATGTAACTTAATTCTTCTCCCTCGCTGTGTTATGGCTTTGCTATGTGGGGATAAATGTGCTGGTTAAGTTCGTGAGACAGCTGATTAGTAGGCTACTCTTGTCATAGACCGTAAAACAGTTACAGGAATCACCAACCCGTCGATCTTGGAAGCATTTTAAGTCGATCGAGTTTCCAAAATCAGAGAAAAAAGCCTTTGTGTGTAGTAAGTGGTGTCTAGGGGATGCGGAGGCGCCCGCGCTGTTACAATCACGTCATTTTTGCCGCACGCACCTTTGGGCTCATGCGGACGCGTCGAGTTTAAACAAGGCTTAGCGCTTTAACCAGCTCAGCCACAGTAACAGCTCATATTAGCCAGCTAAACTTTTACTACCCTGTTAGAAAAAATATATTGTTGCATAGTTTCATGTGGTTCTTCTCCCTCGCTGTATTATGGGTTTGCTGTGTGGGGAGAATGTGCTGGTTACGTTCGTGAGACAATCAGCTGATTACTATTATTATATTATGTAAGGTGCATTGTGTAATATTTCTGAGGATCTATTGACAGAAATGCAATATAAAATCCATAACTATGTTTTCAGTGGTGTATAAAGACCTTACTTAATGAACCGTTATGTTTTTATTACCTTAGAATGAGACATTTATATCTACATAGACGCGGGAATCCCCTTCTATGAAGGTCTGAAGGTATGTTTCTACCGTAGCCGAAAGCGAACAAACAGCGCTAAAGAAACCTCATTGCTTGACTTACTACTCTCTGCTGCTGACTCAGACTCAGACGACTACATATTTTGTCTTACGTCGGCCACCGTAGCTTCTCATTCGAGTTTGAAAACCGAGGGATAGGCCGCGAGTGACTGACTGTTTGCAATTTGCAATCTCACCACTAGATGCCGCTAAAAATCCCACACTGCACCCTTAAACGGCACAAGTAGTCAGAGCATCTGACGCGGGGAGCCCTTAGCATAAAGCATGACTCAGGTTTAGGACAAATTGGATTACGCACATTCCTCCGCGATTTTTCAGATGCACTCGTAGTATCAAACTACAGCATATCTACTGGATTTCCTCATCCCATATTGTTTATACAAATATATTACGATATAGCGTAGAAACTCGATATACTTTCTAAAATAATGTTTCTGAAAAAAAATTCTAAAATGAACAACTAACACTAATGAAGCCAAAGTGTGATCTTGGGATACTCGCCGAGACGGGCATTGACAGAATTTTGTGTACATTTGTCCTTTCAAATGCAAGAAGACCGGAAAGAGAATTCAGTTTAGTATTCGCATGAGGCTTTCTGAGCGCTCGCTTCTGATGTGTGTGCACAGAAAACCACAATGACCTGCCCTTTCGCATCATCTTGCGCTTGACTGTTTAAACTGGCAAGGCGTAAGAACACGTGCAAATGATAAACGTTTGTGACTAAAATGTAATCTATTTCAGAATGTCTTTTGCGGTGAAAGCTGCACCTGCATCTCATGTTAAGCACTGAATGAATAAATAAGAGGATGACATCCAGTGGAAAAGACTAATAATAAGATATTATATCTTATATATTATAAGCAGGTATTATGTTCAGTGTTTGTGGAAAAAGATCTAGAGCGGCCCCCGACTATTTTTCTAGTCGACTAGTAGACGTTCATTTATGCCATTAGTTGACTAGTCGCACATTTATGTATTCATTTAATTATTTAAAGCTGCAGTCCGTAACTTTTTGGGTTACTTTTTTTAGAGCAAATACATAACTAGCCAGTGTTAAAAACTAGCTTCGATTCAAAACGGTAAGCTTGTAATAATGTCTTTAATTCCAGTGGTACTGGTGGATTTCCGCGGGAGATTCGAGCATGTCTTTGCGTCATTACGTCACATCTGTACACACATCTGTACACACACATCTGTACACATAAAGGAGTCTCGGCTAGTAGACTATATTGCGTGTGAGGATGCAGGAGGTGGAGATTTATAGCCTTTTCTCACAGCACTTGATATAATTAAACATTAATTTGATGGCGGATCCAGAAAGGTTCAAACGACAATCACCAGTGACAACTGGAGATTCACCCGTTGTAAAATGCCAAAGACTTCGGAGGGGCTACAGGAAAAAAGGGACCGCAACCGACCCATGCGAAAACAAGGATAAATATCTGAAGGGTATTAAATGTAGTCACAAAATGCTGATGTTGTTAACATTAACAATTTGAAAACAAAGTATAATTTGCACAGTTTGACGTGATATGATAAGCGACCGTTAGATTTAATCAGCGTGATTTACTGCAATGCTTTTTTCCCTTAGTTGCTCAGAACAAAAGCGGATGTTACTTGTTCAGATGACATTTTCCGGTGAAAATCTTATGTTGGTCATACTTCCAAAAAGTAGAATATGTGATTCTGAATGCCAGTATCCACACCGGCGCGGCGACTGACAGCCGCACACTCTCCTCAAAACATTGTGTTCATCCGCGCTGTGCCGTGCCGAGGCACAACCCACGTAAAGTTGATAATTCCGCAAATAACTGCAATTGCAGATTCCGAACAGAGATGGCGACAAAGAGGAAAAATACGGACTGCAGCTTTAAATTAGAAAATGGTTTGAGTTTCAGGTCTAAGAAAGAATATTACATGTAATGTAGTTCTACAGAGAAATACTAAACCATAATAATGAGCCTTTAAAATATAAATTAAGCACTCAAACGATCGGATGATCTTACCACAGCGACACTGGCAAAGGTAATGACTATGAATCTGTTTGGAAAAAACTGGAAGGACAGTGTATGAACATTTTAATAATTTATTGATAAACTAATGTTTTCTGAATCATTTTAGCTGCAAAGATGCAGTTGACGACACTGACTCGCCATCTCCACAGTATAGCGGACTCGTCCATGGAGAGAAATGGACGTAAAGTTAAAGGTCGTGCTGTAAAGCGTGGTACTAGTATAATATAGCTTCCACACTCTGCATGAACACTTGGATATTATGCGGCTAAAAATAGCACACATTTATCTAGGTTAATGTTGGTGTGAGGCGTTAGCGTGTGTTTAATATGTTTGAGATCATGAATGAATGATAGGCAAACGTTTGGATTTCTTGCCCAAAATAATTACCACAAGATCAAGCCGTTTTAACAATCTGACTTTGCCAATAGGTTGGTTTCACGTGACGTCACGCTGCTGCATCGCGAGAGCGTGAAAATTCAGATGGAGGGCAGGAAGTGAAATAGCTGAGGATCTGCCATCAATGTTTTGTGTAATTTACGCGGCGGCTCCAATCGTTCTAATCGAGAAAAGGGAAAGGGTTTTTATAGAGTACCAAAGATTGTCATTCATAAAGGTGAGAAATGTAAAAAGCTCACAGAACAACGCCGTAAAAAGTGCATTTTTAACCTAACATTACGTCTGCGGTTTGGGAGGAGCAGAGTCTGTAAATGCCGTGTCTGCAGTGACGGTATGTTAGCTAGCCAACGTGTTTTTTTTGTGTCTGTGTTTATATAGCATTAGGTTGCCGTTCAGGGGATCAGTGGGAATGGGACATTAAATGATCAAATTAGACTCAATACGGACTCTCCGCAACGGTTTCCTCTATAGACGTATTCTCCATGTTTACTTCCTGCCCTCCATCTGAAATCGCCCCGCCTTCCCCCGTCATCATAATCACGTGACTGAAACCCAGCTATTGCTTAAGAGTTTTTTTCCGCGACTAACCAACTAATAAATATTTGGTCGACTAAGCTTCTTTTCATCGACGAATGTTTAGTCGACTATTAAGGTGCAGCTCTAAAAAGATCGATTTTCATAAATGTATTTATTAGGCTAAAGGCCCTTGCACACTGAGTCCGAAATTTTCGTATGCGTTTTTTCGTATTCGCGATTCTGTGGCTCTGAATTGTCAAAACACCATTCAAACTGCTTGCTACGGATGCGGAAAACGCAGAAAATCAAACCCGATCCGATTTTTTTTATGACGGATGAAAGTTTTGGTGCAAGCGTGATTGACATAACGTGAGGTCGTATTTATTTTTTAACGTGCGAAAATTTCGGACGCGAATTTCAGACTAAAGGCCATTGCACAGTGCACACTGAGTCCGAAATTTTCGTATGTGTTTTTTCGTATTCGAGATTCGGTGGCTCTGAATTGTCAAAACATCATTCAAACACCATTCAAACTGATTGCTACGGATGCGGAAAACGCAGAAAATCGAACAGGATTCGATTTGTTTTATGACGGACGAAAGTTTTGGTGCAAGCGTGATTGACATAACGTGAGGTCGTATTTTTTTTTTTACGTGCGAAAATTTCGGACGCGAATTTCAGACTAAAGGCCATTGCACACTAGGGCTGGGCAAAAAAATCGATTTTTCGATTAATCGTTTTTTTAAATGTGGTCGATTCAAAATCGATTCTCAACGGGCACGAATCGATTTTTTCCATATTCAGGGCTCGCGTGCTGCGTCTTCTCACTCTGCACAAGGCAAGCGTCAAGCGCTGCAGGCGTCGATACACACTCGTGTTTAGGAGTCGGGACATGATTCACTTGCACAATCGGGCCAGCATTGCATCGTAACTAACGTTTATCATTTTCACGTCTTTTTTCAAGCAATTTTAAACTATCCTGTGCTCGCGCACTCGTGCATGTTTTTCATTGCGTGCACATACAGCCTAAATCCGCCTCACAAACAGCTCGCCAGTAACAAAAGTTCTTTTTCGTGGATTATATCGCTTTAACAGTTAAAAACACGCAAAATGATGTCAAAACTCTGGTCTTGGTGAGTAACCTCGTAAAGACAGTCGGTTATGTCTTAAATAAGCATAAAACGCGTGTGACAGACAGTATAATGAAACAGTAATGGATCCGTGCACTGGTTCTTAAAGTGAACGCAGCCATATGTGTCTGTCATTAATTTTGTTGTCAAAACAACATAATATAGCATTAATTGTAAGGAATCAGAATTAATAGCCTATGTATTTAATTCAGTCAGGACTAAAAGACTATCCAGTGTTATTTTACATTGGATTACTTTATTCAGTTTCTGTAGTATTTCTGACTTACCCAAAAACTTTTCTTTTTATGTCTCTTTATTTGTGTCTTTAGGCCTATTCTATTGTATTTATTTGTGCTACTTTTTTCAATTTAATTCAAAGATTGAAATCAAGCTTCCATGTGTTGCATAAACTCTTAACAAAAAAATTACCCCATTGTAAAAACAAACATTTAGGTGAGATCAATGTAATTAAAAATTGTCTAAAAAATGATAACTGATATTTAGACTGAGATTTGTATTACATCTATATTCATTATAGTCGAATCGAGAATCGAATCAGGAATCGAAATTCAAATCGAGAATCGAAATCGAATCGAGAATCGAAATCGAAATCGAATCGAACTGTGAGCTTGTGAATCGAATCGAGAATCGAAATCGAATCGAACTGTGAGCTTGTGAATCGAATCGAGAATCGAAATCGAATCGAACTGTGAGCTTGTGAATCGAAATCGAATCGAATTTGAACATCTGAATCGATACCCAGCCCTATTGCACACTGAGTCCGAAATTTTCTTATGCGTTTTTTCGTATTCAAGATTCGGTGGCTCTGAATTGTCAAAACATCATTCAAACACCATTCAAACTGATTGCTACGGATGCGAAAAACGCAGAAAATCGAACAGGATTCGATTTTTTTTATGACGGACGAAAGTTTCGGAGGCAGTGTGCAAGCGTGATTGACATAACGTGAGGTCGTATTTATTTTTTAACGTGCAAAAATTTCGAATGCGAATTTTGGACTCAGTGTGCAAGGGCCTCAAAGGCCGTTCTTTTTAGTCCATCTCTTGTATTTTATTCTGCATTGATTTGTTTAATTAATAGAGAATTCCCCAAATAAAACAATAATAAGCAGCTAATCTCTCTAATGCAGCTTTAATTGTAAGCAGAATAATCCAGCCACAATCCTCCGGTGGATTGGATTGGCATTGGCCAGCAATTATCCTCTCCGTATGTGCATATCTGCTGCTTGAGGTTAATAGAGCCCTGTTTGTAGCAGCATTGGGTCGTATCTTTGGCACGTGGTAAGCAGCTTTTGGTGGATTTATGCTTCATGTGATACTGCTCATTCTAGACGGTGAAAAAAAGAGGATTGTTTTGACCTGGATGTGGACTGACTGACTAGAACGGTTTTTCATAGGATCCATTATATAAAGCTGCGGTGTGTCATTTTGTTTGG
This sequence comes from Rhinichthys klamathensis goyatoka, assembly GCF_029890125.1. Taxonomy (NCBI): domain Eukaryota; kingdom Metazoa; phylum Chordata; class Actinopteri; order Cypriniformes; family Leuciscidae; genus Rhinichthys; species Rhinichthys klamathensis. The sequence continues at coordinate 1,563,717 of NW_026607115.1, read as the reverse complement.
CATGTTGTTAACATCGTCTCTCATATATCAGTTTAATGTGAAGTAAGTCATCTAAATATGTACCAGTAAAACATTTATTGGCAGTTTGTTGTACTGTGTCTTTCAATATGCCTTCTAATGTTCATTCATGTTTATTTCCTGCTAGTCGTAAGACTTTTTCATATTAGGAGTAACAGCACAAAGCTTATTGTTATTACTGGATGGCATGTGCGCTAAAAAAATAATATTTTATAAAGTTTTGTTCACGCATTAACTGAAAACAGCACAGACTAAAATCTTAGTTCATCAAAATGAAGATTGATTAAAAGTGAGAAATCGATATTGTCAACCCAGCCCTAGCTTCCACACAGCTGACATTTACATAGTGGTTAACCAATGGATCGCCAAGGCAGATATTTAGCTTTATTTAGCCGTAAAAACAGACGCATGATGTTGCACTTTACTGTATTTTCCTTCTTTGAAGTGATTCAAAACCATCATGGCGAACGGTGCGCATCTGAAGTGTCTCAGCTGAAGGAAATAATCCATTATTTATCTGCTTTAATATATCGCCCACATTTTCTTATTGGGCCTATAACATTAAAAATAAACATATATTGGCTGATACCGATACTTCCCCAGAAGTGCTTTTTTCAGGTGCTGTGACTAATTTCTAAGTTCTCACCCCAAAACTAATTTTACCGGTTTAATTTCATGGTTGATGTTTATAATTACCGTTCTGTAAATGCGTCCTGTTTTTCTCTCTTCAGGTTGTACGTGTCCCCAAAGAAGCAGGTTGTGGCAGAACAGGGGCCTGAATCACCACTGAAATGGTGTAGAAAAGTTCTCGATCACCCCAGTCCAGAGACTGAAGTCGCCTGTCGGACACTCATCAACCGACTAGACCAAAGTACGGAAACTTTACAAGATAATAGAAACAATATTTTATAGTCATTTAACTGATGTTAACAAAACAAAGGGGTCGTTGTATACAGATATAGAATGATCCAAATGATTCAGGAACTGATCACAAGCGGACGATTATGTAAAACGCTTTGAGCTTGTCCACTTTTAGCCACTTCCAGAGGTAGTCGAAAACGCATTTGACCGGATTGCTTTCGTAGTGTAAACGCTCATGTGTTCAAACAGGCACGAAAGACCGCCTACTGAGTCTGACCTAACATGTAAACCTTATGGCAAGTGTGCTAGCCAGACGGGATTTCAACTTTGGCGACCCAAATTTGGTTTGAAGATGAAAAACATACCAAGCTCAATGTTCTCTCACTATTCCTGATTTCTAACTCGCACTCACAGCGTTCGGCTGGTCTTAAACTAAAGCTGCCGCTCTCCATATGTTTTAATAGTTATTTCGTCTATTAGATTTAAAGATCTGAAAAAGCCCATACATTTACCCGCCTATAGATCCTGCCCTCGAGAAATCCGGACAGAAGTGGTTGAAAGTGGACAAAAGAGACAGATTAAAACACCAGGTGTAAATGGGAATGCGTCTCCCTCGTCTACTTGTGATCCGATTCTTCAAAACGCATTTTAATACCAGATGTAAACAGCGCCACAGATAGAGATACAGTTATGACATTTAAATTAAACATTACACAACATTTTTATAAAACATTAAACATGTTGCATGGTTGAATTGTTCACAATACGATCTATAACATGCACAGGGCTCAACACTAAGGGTTTTTTCTAGTTGCTCCGCCACAAAAAAAGTCAATAAAATAAAATAGTTACTGTTTTCAATGTTTTCGACTCCTGTAACCTTGTATTCTAACAAATAAGCTTATTACAGTATTTTAAGTACTAGTGAAATTTCACAATTCTTGTTTCCAATTTCGAAACCACAGCAAAAACTACTTGGCGAACTAAGTTAAAGGGATACTCCACTTTTTTTGGAAATCATTTTACAACTCCCCCAGAGGTAAACTGTTGAGTTTTACCGTTTTTGAATCCATTCAGCCGATCTCCGGTTCTGGCGGTACCACTTATAGCATAGCTTAGCATACATCATTGAAGTGGACAAGACCATTAGCATTTCTAATAAAAAAAATTACCAAAGAGTTTCGATATCTTTCCTATTTAAAACTTCAAATCAAATCAAATCCATTTATTGTCACACAACCATATACACAAGTGCATCAGTGGGTGAAATTCTTAGGTGCAATTCCGAGCAACATAGCAGTCATGACACGATGGACGTATAACAATTACAGCAAACAATCGGATTTACATAGATTTACACATCTAATGTGCGCACAATTACTCACAGTATCATATACACAAACAAAACAATAAATAATAATATAATATACAATGTACAATAAACGATATACAATATCCAAAAGAGGTATATATGCATACAATAGATACACGTAAGGAGGAAATATATATATATATATATATATATATATATATTATGTAATATGCGGTAGGGTTATGTTGTGCTAACTTGACTCTTCTGTAGTTACATTGTGCACTAAGACCGACGGAAAATGTAAAGTTGCGATTTTCTAGGCTGATATGGCTAGGAACTATACTCTCATTCCTGCGTAATAATCAAGAAACTTTACTGCCGTACCATGAGTGCAGCAGGCGTAATGATATGACGCAGCGCCTGAAAATAGTTCCGTTGTGTTGACGGAAGGTGGCCTATTTCCAAAAAAAGTGGAGTATCCCTTTAAGTTTAAATCACGATGGACAAAAATCAAGAACTGCCTTACCGGTATTATATATATATATATATATTTTTTTTAAATATCAAAATAGAGGAGAAAAGACTATAGCAACTTCCATTTCATGCTGACTTTATTGTCACCATGTTAAATGTAATGAAGACCATTAAAATACACTACACTGTGTGCCAAAAAAGCTATAGAATATAAATGTTACAATATAAGTTGCATATGAGTATGTTTGTTTTTTTACACACCTGTCTGCAGTTTGAAAGCAGCAAGACAGTCTCTGAATTGTAAGTAATAGATTGATGAAAACGCAATCTAAATGTTAATAACAGGTAAAACTGTCGAATGTTCTACTGGAACAAACACATAGTAACTATTTAATGTATTTTTTTTTCCTGTCACAGTCACATTTCTTTTAAGAATAACTTCTTGATGAAAGTGCATATTTATTAACGTTATTGCGCTTTTTTCTTTGTTGCGTCAGTTGCTCTGTCAAGTCTTTGGAGTTTAATGCTCACTGTTTTGTGAAAGGGAAAATGTTTTGTGCATCCTAACATGTGAAATGCCAAATGTAGAATTTAAAGGGATAGTTCACACAACAATGGAAATTCTGTCATCATTTACTCACCCTCATGTTGCTCAAAACCTGTTTGAATTTCTTTTTTTTTTCTGCGGAGCACAAAATATATTTGAAAGAACGAGTGAATTTTGAAAAGTTAGTGTGGTCCAAAACAACACTGCACCCCGCTGATATTCATTTTATGGACATGTGGGTGAATAAATGATGATTTTTTTTGTATCTGGTTGTTAGATGTGGTCGTTAAATGATTTGATTTTTGTGTTTTGCAGCATCTAGATGGAAGAACGTGTACAGTAGCCCATCTCAGACGGCCGAGGCTGGCGTCTCAGCATCCTCTTCTGCTGGGTACCTCAAATCAACTAACAAAACACTACTAACCTCTGGCAGCTCAGGTATGGCATTAACCCACGCCTTACAGCCTCACCACAACACACACACACACACACACCCATGCAAGCGTTCAGTGGTGTGGGCAGAGCTGCTTTGACTTTGTTTGTGTTCAGTACACATAAAGCATATGACAAGGTCAGATATCATGCATGAGGTTTCTGGCTGGCAAATTCCTCTTAACTTTGTGTGTTTTAAAACCTGTTTGGACTGCAGTGTGTGCTAAAGACATGAGTAACTGCCTCTGCATGAGTTGCTGCTGTTTAATGAACCACATTGGTAGCCAGAAATGATTTTAGTTGCTTTGCTGCAGGCATGTGACTCACTTGCAGTGCTAGGGCTGGGAGTTATGGACCAAACATCATATGGCAGTATTTTTTAGGCTGAATGGTGATGCATAATATGAAAATAATGAAACCCTAAATGAGGTTGACAGCAACAACTTCTAGCCTAACTCATAAATATTATTAAAGACAAGTAAACGGCAATAAAAACATACAATTGAAATAAACGCTGCTTTTCAGGTTGGTCTAACAGTAGTTAAATTAATACATTAAATAAAGGCTAATCAAATGTAAAATAACACTGCAAAGACTTTTCTGTATAAATTAAATATAGATTAATCCTTATTTAAGTCACAAAAGTCAAGAGCAGAGAGTGATTTTTTTTCTTTGTCCATTGATGTTTGATTAACATTAAAAACACAAAAAGAGTGAATGTCCGGATCCAATATAGTGTTACACATGCACTTTATTTAACTGTCTACATTCACTTAAGACATAACCCTTATATATTTTTCACCAATATAGGGTTTTTGATGTAATTCTGTGAGAAGCAGTGTTAATTTTGACCACAAATTTTGATTTAGTTTTTAGTCTTTTGACTAAAATGCCTTTTAGTTTTAGTCATTTTTTAGTCATCTGAATTGTTTTAGATTTAGTCAACTAATAAGATAATAAGATTTTAGATACAAATCTGACGAGTTTAGTTAAATTGTAATGCGTCAATTGAGCGTTTCTCTAAAAAAATTCTAAACTCATTATATACTCCTGGAGAAAACATAATTAACCTGTAATATGAATGATATTAAGGTTTGAACATGCGATACAGACACAGATAGTTGCTGCTGTGACATAACATGTCTTTGTTCATCTTTAATAAAACCATTCTCAATAAAGAAAAAAGAACATGTTTTAAAATGAATGATATGGTGAATTCAGGTTGATTGGGACACTTTTTTGAGATGAATGGGAAAGAGTGTCCCATCAACCTGAGTTCACCCCTATCCAGTCTTTATAACAACTTGCAACATTCTTCAATCTTTCTACCTGGCATATTTATTTGTATAAGTTAAATAGAGATTAATCCTTATTAAAGCTAAAAAACGTTATTTAGTCAAGAGCATTGAGTGATTTTTCTCTTTTGTTTGATTAACATTAATGACAGCATCAGGTTTATTAGGCTGCTGTCACTTTAAAGCCGAATGCATGGATCCAATACACTGATGCACATCCAATGTTCTCCCAACTGTTTGTGTTTACGTGAATACTCGCCAAAACAGACATTTTTACACAATTGTGTGTGTATTTGTTCATTCAAGCGCGTAAACACGCGAAAGAGGTGTTTCCTTTCCGCACTCGTGTGCCGTCTGAGAGGCGGCTCTCTGTGTGCGCCAGAAAACTGCACTGAATTGAGCTCTCTTTGTTTATGTCGACATGCTTTTCAGATTTATCCATATGTCTGCTCTTCTTTCTACCACACGTTTACATTTTTGAACATTTTATGAGACATGCAGTATAATGACAGTATATTTTCCCAAAAAATTTAAACCCGTTTTCAAAAGCGTGCGTTTTTAGGCCCTCAAAACGCCGGTTTCGTGTAAATGAACAGCCAAAACACATAAAATATTTTCAGATTTTAGTTGAAAACCGTGTCTTGCAAAACGGCCTCAGAGACTCGCTCGCTGTCAGGGATGAAACTTTATGCAAAATAGAAAATACCTGCGTGAGTTTCTAACATTACAGATAAGAGTATACCAGTCAAATGCAAGTTATGGCCTGTGGAAAGCGCATCTCAAATGTGTTAAACGACACACTCATCTGACAGCACAAGCTGAGGTAAATGTGAAGCTTAATATAAAGCTTTCTCATGTTTGGTGCCCGGTGTTACACAAATGCATTATTCACAAATTAAAAGTGTCGTGACGGCACGCAGATGCGATTAATCGATAATCAAATTCGCTGACGATTCTTTCGATCTATTATCATCAGTTTAGTTGTTGCAGCCCTAACATTGAATGTTTTCTGTTGTTTACAGGTCACATGGGCGTCCACTCTGCTCTCAGCTCCCAGTCCTCTATTGACAGTGAGTTAAGCACCTCGGATGACTCCATCTCCATGGGCTATAAGCTTCAGGATCTGACTGACGTTCAGATAATGGCTCGTCTGCAGGAGGAGAGTAAGTATGCTTCACCAGACACACATCCAGACCCTGAGGGCACAATGCACCACTTATTCGTGCACAATGCTAATAAATGTAGGACATGAAAATGCTTTCTACTCTTGTTATTTGTTTTGAAACGCATTGCTTCAACAGAATGATCTGATTGGTTCAGGCAAATTGCAGGCGCTGTTATTTGTGTATCGAGAACACTTTTAGAGATTAGCCTGAGTCTCTTGTGTAACTATTACACAGTAGTTGAAGTTTATTATTTGACACACCACATGGGTTTGTAGTCTGCAGATGATTTGACAAAATATTGGTAAATTTGAAAAGGAAATCAAAACTGACCCGGTTTACTTACTACATAAATGAACTAAGTTCAGTTTCTGGTATTATTTTAATTCCCACAATCTCTTGCTATCTCAAATTCAAACTTTGTTCAATCTGCTATGGAATGGCCACTTTTCACCATCAGCAATTTACTTTGGGCAAAATAAAACCCTACATAATATCGAATATGCATTTTCTATCAGAAATGTCATTTCAAAAAGGCACAAATGTACAACTTGTAACGGCTGGAAATAAGGTGTGGCCCCTTTAAGAGCTGTGCGCTCCCTGTTGAACTGTCGGCAGTATTGTATTGTATAGCCTTGGGCCTCGAACACCCCTTTTACTGTCTATGCGAACACCCCATGTATGCGGGTAATTTCAGTTTGATGCTAATTTTTATCTTATTTTGTTTATTAAGTAACGATGTGGACGGTAGAACGTGTGACAGACAGGCTACACGAGTTCGATTTGGGAATAAAGTGCGAGTTGTGAGATGCCAATCGCCTCCGTGTGTCTGTCTGGCCTCTGCATGCAATAACTTCAGTTGTGAGCTATCCCTAATCTTCCTGAAGCAACGCGTTACAAACTGTACTTCAGTTTCATTGCGGGGACACCACCTTCACCTGCCATCATGTCTATCGCCTCGCTTTCGGGTTAAACTTTCCGCAACTGCGCAACTGGGTTATAGGTTGCCAGGTTGAAGTGACAAACGGGTTGAAATTGTAAATGGTCTGTGGATTGTGAGAATATAATGCATTTAATACAATCTGGCAACTGGTCAACATTAGACAAACATATTGGTCCGATTATTCATAAAGGAGTTTGGGCCATGCAAATTACGGGAGTTTCCCGGGAGAAATAACAAACCGGGAGGGGTCCGGGAGATAGGGCTAAAAAACGTGAGAAACCCGGGAAAAACGGGAGTGTTGACAGGTATGGTTTAGGAGGCGATTCCGGATTCAGCCTGCGTCTTTTTTAACTGAATACGCTTAAAGTCCCACAGACTTCCATAGAAAATGCCTTTTTGGCGTGTTCATAGCCTGGGAAAACCCTGACAACTTCTGGCAAATTGATTTGCTCAAAGTTAGTCTGGCAAAGAGCTCATTCAAGCCCATTTCCAATCCGCCGAAATCGAGGCACCAATCAGAAACGTTGGGGCGGGCTTTACACGATGACGACAGCGCTGGGATTTTGAAGCAGATTTTGTAGCCTACATTACAAAGATGGATGCCGCCGTCGAACATCACTCGTTCGAATCAGCTATCGCGTCTGTTTTAAGCGATTTGAACGTTTCCTTTTAGTTAAAAACCGAGCAAAGAACAACACTCGGAGATGTGTCTCCGCCACTCTGCATACGTCATCTCCTTATCGCTCTGATTGGGTTTAGGTCTATCCGCGACGTCCGTTGGTGACGCCCCTCTGGAAATGATTTGTCTATGACGCTTTGCCAGACCATAACTCAGTTACAACTGAGAATGGTCTGGTTTTAACCAGGCTAGCGTGTTCAGCCTGTGTCGATCAAACTTGGCACTAGGGATATCAGTACTACAATCAAAAAGATCAATACCAGTGTTGGGACAGTATCAGTTGTATGCTGTAGTACAGGCACACAGACGGCTGCTCTCTGTGTGTGCATGTGTCCTGTGAAGAGCACTTGTGCCGAATAGTCAAATACACTTCAAAGTGTTCATTTTTGACTTTCAAGTTTTTCTGGTAAGAATACCACTACTAATGTGATTCCATCAGCAGTTTCAAACGAAGCTTTTTTTTTTCTTCTTCACTGTTACAGCCAGTGGCTTGTCTGTGTGTTCCAGGTCTCCGGCAGGACTACGCCTCTACCTCGGCCTCGCGCCGCAGCTCGTCGGCGTCCCTGCAGTCTCTGCGTCGAGGCACATACAGCGATCAGGAGTTCGACTCCTACAGTCTGGAGGACGAGGAGGACGAGTGTTGCTCTCTGCCTCAGCGTCTCCAGCGCTACTCGCCCTCGCCACACAGCTCTCCCCGCTGCCTCTCTCCCAACACACTGGCGGAGTACAGCCGGCTCGCCGCGCCGCGCCCGCGCATGTCCCGCCGCTCCCTGCAGGGCCCGGGGTCCAAGAGCGAGGGTAGGACGTTTAGTGTTCAGCAGAGATGTTTGCCGTGTACACTACCAGTCACAAGTTTTGGATCGCTAAGATTTTTTATGTTTTTAAAAGAAGTCTCTTCTGCTCATCAAGGCTGCATTTATGTGCTAAAAAAAATAAACAGTAATATTGTTAAATATTATGACAATTTAAAATAACTGTTTTCTATTTTAAACTTTATTCCTGTGATCAAAGCATCATTACTCCAGTCTTCAGTGTCACATGATCCTTCAGAAATTATTCTCATATGCAGATTTGATGCTCAAAACACATTCATTATTATTATTATGTTGAAAACAGTTTTTTTCAAGATTCTATGATGAGCATCAAAAGAACAGCATTTATTTGAAATAGAATCTTTTGTAACATTATAAAAGGTTTTTTTTTTATTTTTTTTTATTTTTTTTTACTTTTGATCAATTTAATTCACCCTTGATGAATAAAAGTATTGATTTATTTTATTTGTATTTAGTGTTTAATGTTACAAAAGCTTTCTATTTCAGATAAATGCTGTTCTTTTGAACTTACTATTCATCAAAGAATCCTGAATAAAAATGTAAACAACTGTTTTCAACATTGATAATAATGAGAAATGTTTCTTGAGCATCAGATCATCATATTATAATTATTTCTAAAGGATCATGTGACACTGAAGACTGGAGTAATGATGCTGAAAATACAGCTTTGATCACAGGAATAAATGTACACTTTACTATATATTCACATAGAAAACAGCTGTTTTAAATTGTAATTATTTCCCACAATATATATATATTTTTTTTTTATCAAATAAATGCAGCCTTGGTGAGCAGAAGAGACTTCTTTTAAAAACATTAAAAATCTTACCAATCCAAAACTGTTAACTGGAAGTGTACATAAGCCTGGTGTGAATGTGCTTGTAAAACAGAACTGATTAATGAACTGCGATACGGATGCACTGCCCCTTAGATATGAACGATCATCGATGCTGTTGTAGAAGGATAAGGTGTCATGAGGAATTTTGAAATCTTTGTTTCTGGATGTTAGCTTATGAAGTTAGCAATGTTTTGGCAACAAAAAATTCAAATATTTGCAAAAATGGTAATTTTCCGAATGTTATATTGTGTCAAGGGTTTACAATAGCCAAGTCAAGTAACCTTTTATTTATATAGCACTTCATACAGTACAGCTTCGCAGGAAAAAGACATTATTCAGATCAATTCAGTTCAAGTTTTGTTCTCATCGGATAGTGTAAGTGCAGTCAAATCAATAATATAACTGAATATTAAGCGTCTTATAAACACCAACTTAGCAAGCCCAAGGCAACAGTAAGATAAACTACACCAGCACATGTTTAACTTTAGTAAATGTATGTATCTATACTGATTTGATTAGCAGAACTCTAACAATGAGACTCTTGGTCTCTTAATAGCGTTCAAATCTGGCATAACGCTAATTACAAACACGCTTAAAGATTATAAATAAATGTGCCGCCGTTGCCTCTGAGGACCAAATACTTGGCACTGCTGTAGCTTTCAGCACAAGATATTCAGGGGGAACCGGCTGCATGAGTAGTTAAGAGCACGCCTCCTTGAGCTCGGAGCATAGCACAACTATGACTTAATTTAGATGTTGGTAGAAGTAAATTAAAGTCTAGGAGGTCATGTGCAATGCATGACACTGTTTTGAACTAAAAACTGTGTTTGGCCATCCATTTACACGGCAACGGCATTTTGGGGGCCTGAAAACGTTCAAATCGCAAGTTTTTAACCACAAATTTGTGAAAACGGTGACGTCATGCGTATTACTTAATAATAATTTTGTTTTCGCGGATCCATGTAAACGTGGATCGTTTTGACAACATTGTCATCTGTTCACGAAAAGCGCAAAGGAAAAACTTCAGTTTTTAGTACATCGTTGTCATGTAAATGTACCTTTCAATTTTTGTATTGAATGTCCAATGAAAAAAAAAGACTTATTCAGAGTACGGTACTTGAAATTCTATCATCAGGAACCTGAAACCATGTATGACTACCTATTTACACAGTGATCTTGTCTATTGGGTAACCAGTACCTTTGTGATGAGCTGGCAAAGTGAGAACTGAATAGATACTGTTATTCCGAAATACTAGAAGAGCTAATGATGAAAGAAAAATGCGCAGCTGAAAGTCCCTATTCATTTCAGTCTGATCTTGACAGCTTGAGCGGCACATTTCAGTGCAAATTATTCACGAGTCTGTAACTGTGTAATGTCTAACTTTGCAAAGAGACTGTTATTGAAGGATGGGGGAATACAAAGCAGTATTGGATCTGTCAGCAAAGCCGCGGCTCAGTTACTTATTTAAAAAGGGGCTTTCGCACCAGAGGAACCTTTTCAAAGTTCCTAGAACTATTGGCGGAAGTACACGGATTTTGGCGCGTTCGCACCGCAGGAACTAGGAACGATTTGAGTTCTAGGAACTCCTTTTAGAGGAACTAGTTTATTTCCTACTTCAGAGTCGGTCTAAACCAGTGCTATAGGAACTACCAGTGACGTTAGTGTTCGCTGATTGGCCGAGCGCATGCAAAACACCCGCCATTTTAAAAAAAGCTGCTCGCACAGATTATAGCCTATACATTTACTCTACAAACTAACTCTACGAACATGGAAAACAGTGATAGATGAAGCTCTTAACCTTTACGCTGAGGAGAAAATCCAACGTGATTTTGAGGAGACCAAGCGAAACATGATTATGTATTATTATGGATTATGTATTTCTGCTCAGCAACACTGGACATCAACCACACGGCATACGCTAATACCTTTTCATATACGGTCTACTTTCTATGTATAACAGTTCTGTCCAATAACGGATTAGACAGGACTGTTAAACAGATCGTAAACTAGTCAACTATGTCTGGCGTTCTCAGCGCCGTCAAAATAAAAGTCACAACAACAAGCGCGGCTTACGCCACTTCAGAGTTCCTACTGGCGGTGCCAATGCAACCAGGAAAACGTTCCTGAGGGAACCATTAGTTCTCGGAGAACACCCTGGTGGCTGGCTCCTAGCACTATCCGGTGCGAAAGCCCTTAAAGTGATAAAGAGGTGTTCTGAGGTCTTAAAGTTTTTATCCAGAGGCTTTATCATGAAAGTGGTCATGATAACTCATATAAGTGGACATCAGGCAAAACTCAGCATGGTACAACCCCTTTAATATTATTGATTGGCTGATCAGCATTGCACCTGCATGTATTCCTTCTGCATCTCATAGACAGCAAGATGTTCTCAATGGGCGGGTAGTGTGTTAAGCAGGCTGTGTGTGTGGTTTTCAGAGGAGCTCAGGCACAGCATGCCTAACCTGACCCCGCGCACCAGCCTGCACTCTCTGGAGGCAGTCAGAAACAGCCGCAGCATGGAGGCTAACTTACAGAGCTCAGGCAACCGCACGTCCCGTCTGCCCCACTCCCCGACAGGTTGGTACCCCGCTCCTCTGCTTCTCCTTCACCCGATCCCTGTTCCTCAGGTACAGCTGTGTGATGATGATGACGACGTGCCTCGAACCCACTCTTTCAAGACCACCCCATAATCCCCGTCACAGTGGTGAGGTGAATGGATGGTGTGTGTCTGGTTTCTGTATCACCACTCCTTGACTCTGAACCATTGTTGAACTAACAATACACTATTGGTCCAGTTTCTCCTCCCCTCACCCATCATCCATTATTTCTGCTCTTAAAACCTGTTGCGCCTGTAGTGGCACTCTGAGCCACTATAGCACAATCTTTGATGTCCGGGGGATGATGTATTTTATAGCAGGCCAACCTGGAAGTTAGTATCAGCCTCAAAAAACAATTTGCCATGTAAAAGCCCCATGACCAACAGAGGCTTATGATTCTTATACGTTTTGTCAATATGATAATCTTCACAACTGAACACCACTGTCTTTTATAATTCTTGAAGCTTAAATTCAATCGTCAGAAGTCAAAGCTAAACGTGGGCTATAGATTACCTGCAACACCGTCACATGACTTGAACATCACCATCACCGAGCTTCCAACAAGTCTGTATGTAAAAAAACTAAACAAAACAAACATTTCCCCTAAACGTTAGTTAGAGCGTGATTATAGCGAGTAGATGAGTGTACCTGTCAGGCTGATGATGTTTAACGTCCCCGACAAGCTGCCAGTTAGCCACTTGTTAGCATCTGCATTTTCAAGACCGGTAAAAGGTTTAATAAAATCACGAGGGGGTTTTACTGGTGTATTTTATGCTTTAGAATAAAACGTAAAAATATATTGAGCTTGTGTTTACCACAAACCTTATTTCAGGCATTTAACCAAAAAGCCATTGACTTCAGGACGATGGAACGGGAAGTGCTAAAATGCGAACTCGTTTCTGTGTTTTGGCCTATAAAATACGGCATCCCTGCAGAACTCTAGTACAGTTTTGCCACTACCCAGCTAGGTGCAGTTTCATGTCATCATCCAATTACTAAGAGTAATGTGACATGAATGTGGGGAGTTTCGACCTACAGCCAACTCGTGTCCTTTGGGAGTTTGGTTTAGAGCCAAACAACTGCCATTGCGATGTCATTTTACACACGATTTAAACCCTGCAGGGCTCCAGACTGACCAAATGGTCGCATTTTGTGACCTCTTTTCCTGCTGGTGCGACACAATTATGTTAAAAGGTCGCACGTTGCCCAACTGATAAGAGCTGCCATTTCTGTTGCATGTCAGAAACATCCAACTGCAAACAAATCGAAAGTGGAACGAAACCGCGCAATAATAGCAATAATACAGCGCTATACAAGTTATAGAAGGCTTTTCAGTCCACAAATCACCAACATTCACCATGGATTTACTGTAGCAATGCTAACTGAACTAATCATGGGATTGTGGCTGAAATAGTCAAATGTTTTTTACATTATTCAGTTCAGGGTTCGTACAACCTCTTGAGAGTGAATTTCAAGGGCTTTCAAGCGCTTCACTAGCCTGGTTAAAACCAGACCATTCTCAGTTGTAACTGAGTTATGGTCTGGCAAAGCGTCATAGACAAATCATTTCCAGAGGGGCGTCACCAACGGACGTCGAGGATAGACCTAAACCCAATCAGAGCGATGAAGGAGATGACGTATGCAGAGCGGCGAGTGTTGTTCTATGCTCGGTTTTTAACAAAAAGGAAAAGTTCAAATCACTTGAAACAGACGCGATAGCTGATTGGAACGAGCGATGTTCGACGGCGGCATCCATCTTTGTAATGTAGGCTACAAAATCTGCTTCAAAATCCCAGCGCTGTCGTCATCGTGTAAAGCCCGCCCCAACGTTTCTGATTGGTGCCTCGATTTCGGCGGATTGGAAATGGGCTTGAATGAGCTCTTTGCCAGACTAACTTTCAGAGCAAATCTAAATTTGCTGGAAGTTGTCAGGGTTTTCCCAGGCTAGCGCTTCACGCTTTTCCCAGCACTTCAAAGCTCTAAATATTGTCCAATTTTAATGTTATTTTTAATGTGATGATTTGTGATGAACTAAAAGTTTGAAGAGAAAGGAAAACTAACTCCTTTTAAAGAAAGAAAACTAGCACTGTTGCAAACAAACACCTTTATTTATTTTTTTAAAAGACCAGTATAAATGACCACTATAACCAGTAGATGGCGGCAGAAGAGCACTTGTTGACTTACTAGCCATTTCCACTCCCTAATATATGGAAAACAGTAGGAAGTCACAAAGTCTCATGAAAAACAAAACCTTTTCTTCAAATTGTAACTGAATTACACAGAAAGCAAGTCAAGAGCGCCTCTTTATAATCACTGAAGTTGTCTGTGTAATAAATAATACTATCTTCTACTCTTATTAAATGTACCATTGTTCTTTTAAAGTATATGTATTTACAGTAAATTAAAATTTTCCCTATTAAAAAAATAGGTTTTTGCATGTTACTGTTGTTAAGAAAAGTCAATTTTATTTGCCACTCAATTCAAGCTCAGTGTTTTACTGTCAAATTTCCCATAACCAAACCTGTAATATTATTAGTAACTGCACTTATTAATGTGAAACAAAAGTAATTTCATAATTAAATGAACTTCCAAACACCCCCAGCGCTACCGAATGAGGTTCTGGTGCCACGCTCTCGAGTGTACGTCTGAAGCCCTGCCCTGGTCTCTTCTCGACACACCCGAAAGAGTCCATCTTGTGTTGAGTGTTTCATCCTGTCCCTCTCTCTGGATGTCCTGAGGCTGTTCTTCTTACCATGTTTCCTAGCTTGATTTGGTGCACTCTTGACTCATGTGTGTGTGGTAAACAAGATCTTTTACTCACGCCAGTCTTTCCTGGAGGTCGCCCAAGGCTTTCTCCTCCTTCAGTCACTCCCTTCGAGACTGTTGTCTTGGACAGATGTCTTGCTTCATCTGATGGCATCCCGCTTTCCTTGAGTACTACCCCTACCAAGACATCTTCTGCTCAACTTTTCCCTCTGTTCATGAAACACACATACAAACGGATCCTAAATTCCTAGGTGTTCATCAAAAGTGTTGAGCAAATCAGGATTTAAAAAGGCGTAGGTCCACTGAATTGCATGCATATGAAGTAATTAAACCAGTGATTAAAGTAGTCCAACATTGTTTATTAAAATGTGATGAATAGAGAATCATATCTAATTATTGTCCAATGCATCATGTCCAGTGCATTAATATTATAATATGTGCTAACGAGCTGCATAATATCTGTTTTGTGATAATTGCATCACTGAAATGAATTCATTATGTTTCTGAATTCCTGGAATATCACACACACGTTGGCCATGTCTGGCACACATACGTTTTCCAGGAGTGCTGTTGATGATGAGCGCCATACTTCATCTTCTAAACCATGACGGCATATTTGTGAGCGAATGTATGTGTGGGAGTTAATGCACTTGTTCACATTGTGCATGGATTTAAGATGAACAGCGATTTATGAAGATTTATGTTTGTACGGCATTTTAGAAGCTGTTGCACGTTCACATTCGGATCATTGAACATCGAATTTTCTGTTGAATTTGAACCATTGAATTTGTGGAAGCAAATTTGTAAAGCGAAGTAAAATGGACTGAAAATTGCCTGTCGAATATAATAGGTTGTATTTTTAAACGGACCTAATATTTTGGAAGTGAAATCTGAATTTAATTTTTAACAATGAAAATGAGTGTGGAATGTTTTGAATTGAAATATACCACCATGTTGAATTTCAGCCTGTAAAAATGCAAGCCCTAAAAATACAATGCATTAATATTAGTGCTGGGCAACGATTAATCACATCCAAACTAAAAGTTTGTGTTTACATAATATGTGTGTGTGTGTACTGTGTATAATTATTTTGTATATATAAATACACACATATGCATGGATATATTTAAGAAATATTTGCATATATATAATACTGTACAATATATATATATATATATATATATATATATATATATATATATATATATATTAGGGCTGTCAAACGATTAATCACGATTAATCGCATCCAAAATAAAAGTTTGTTTACACATAATATGTGTGTGTACTATGTATAATTATTTTGTATATAAATGCACACATGTATATTTTTAAGAAAAATATGTAATTTATATATACAATGTTTATATTTATATAAAATATACATTATATATAGGCTACATTCAGTCTATATACAGTATATACATGCAAATATTTCGCAATTAATCGTTTGACAGCTCTAATATATATATATATATATATATATATACGTAATTTATATTATATAATAAATATTTTACATATAAATAGCACATTTTTCTTAAATATATACATGCATGTGATTATACACAGTACACACACATATATTATGTAATCACAAACGTTTATTTTGGATGCGATTAATCGTTGCCCAGCACTAATATTAATGCAAGCATGGTTAATGCTATGCATATTGTTTCAATTAGTGCAATTCAACAAGCTTTTTTGTATCAAAAACATTTGCCATTCATTTTCTTCCATACTTTGTGTTTCCTGCAAGTGTCTAGGCTTTTCTTTTTTGTCAATGTGAAAGTCTTTCTTACACTTTCTGTCAAATATACTTTCTGCCGGTTAAAATGCAACATCAATAACATCGATGAGGATATTACACGAGTGTCTGTGTGATTGGGTGCTCTTGCAGGTGTATCATCTGCACGGATGAGGGGCGATGGCCAGTCCCCGCTCTATCTGCGGGCTCCCATGAAAGCTCTCGGGCCCGTGGGCTCTATGACTGGGGTGCGACAGCATGCCAAAGGGCCTCCAGGGGCCCAGGGAGGGATGAGGAGGGTTCAGTCCCCGGGCCCCAGCAATGGGGCGGCATACTCGGGCTCCAGGAGCGCTGCTGTAACCAGACAAACACCCGGAAGAGGCATGGCCCCAACATCCCCTTCTTCCAGAGGCAGACTTCCACAGACACCCAGAAGGTAACTCACTGTAATCCGCTAAATACACTGTAGTTATTTCCAACGTTATTTGGAGTTGAGGTTACTCTGCTTATTTCCCTCTATAGCAGATCCCTGGGAATGACCAAACCCTGTGCTCCCTTCACTGATGAATCCTGGAAAGATGGTTGTTACTGAACTCCACCTGTCGTCCTCACAGTGAAATCCAACGCGGCACCACTGCCTAAAAACCAACACCGAGGCCCTCAAACAAGAGTGTGAACGAATCCAGAGTCTCAATGACAAGAGCAACTGTGGAGGAACGGTGGATCTGACAGAGACTGCGACATTAATTGTAATATTTGCTTGAATTTTTGTTTTGTTTTGTTTTGAAACATCAATGTGCTTTTAATTTCATGAGAATTGGGAGGTTTGAAAAACTGAGAGAACTTGAATAATGAAGAAGGTTTGTGTCTTGTAATACATGTAGTTTTTTTTGTGAAACAACGTGTGGAATTTAATTCCTAGATGCTGTGGAATAACCTGATGTTGATTTTGCATGTTTAATCTATTTTTTTTAAATGAAGGATATATGATTTCTCTGTGGGGGGGAATTTTTAATGTTATGAAGGAATAGTTCTCTGTAAAGCAAGAAATGTGTCTGTTTTGTGTCGACAAGACATAACAGAGCAATATAGAAGTCAAAAATGTATCTTGAAGGAGAAGAAAATTTAAATTTTTTAATTTTTATTGAGATCACATCAATGTGCCAAGGTACATTAATTACTACTGCAACACTGTTTCTTAATTCAGAGTGCTTGTAGCTGAAGTTACTACACTTTCACTCCATCTGGAGGTTTGAATCTGAATTTTGATGTCTGTGTAGTCTAGGTTTTAATATGCACTAAGCTAGTTAAAAAATTGGAGATATCTGGGTATGCAATGACAATGGAGTGCCTCAGAAAATCAATAAATCAATTTCAGCAATAAAACTAAATGAGGAGCAATTTCATTCATTCTAAAACACTTAACACATTACAAACTCATGTTTTAATGTTATCCAAACGCACCAAAATACATTTACAGTGTATGCGTCGTGTTGTTTGAGCGTGTAAACGTGCAGAGGAGGAGGGGGTAGCACAAGTGTGAGAGCAGATCTTTAATTCATTACACCATAACGCCACTTGCACCGTAACTTATTTAGGTAGATAGCGCAATGTTGTCGTATGAGGTGACGTAAAGCGTGCCGCGCGTTCGCTCTGCCCCACCCGTTGCTGTTGTCAACGAACATTCTGATTGGCCGAGGCTTAGAAACGAGAAATCTGATTGGCGGAGGCGACGAATCCAGGAGCGTGATTGGCTCAGGCCTCAGGCCTGGGAAAGAGCGTTCGAGGATCCTCAAATGTACAGGCCGCAGTAGTGCTACCGTTGGAAAATTAACTATAATAAATTACTACAATTTCGAGGGGATCGGAAACTCATCAACGCTCTGAAGGCAGTCGCGGAGTAGGTAAAGCGTTCTGGATTTGTGCAGCGTGTGTATGAAACGGTGGCCGTCGGCCTGCGTGGGCCTGGTGTTGTGTTCAAGCGCGAGGAAGCGCCCAGCGCGCGCTCCTGCTAGCCGGACCCTACGCAAAACTAGCGAAAATAACGGTCGTGCGTCTGGCTTTTGACGCATTAATCAGTCATATACGAAGTAAATGCAGAAATTGCGTATGGGTTGCGTGTTTTTGTGATTCTTTCGGCTGTGTTGTATTCAAATACACGTTGACATATTCGTTAGCTAATGCTATTAGCCGTTTAGCATGTGGTGTAATGGCGGAGGGCAAGATGGCGCAGTAACGCGGCCGCATTTGCGCAATCTGTTAACCACGTAAAGAACCGAAGTCCCCTGGAATATTACAGTGAATTTCGAAACGTTGTGTTCTGTAAAGGTTTTTAACTGCACCGAGTCAATGCAACAATCCAAACTTTGTTTCGATTGAACTGTCACACGGAGTAGTACGCTCAATTACTAAGCCTACTATGGCGAAGGCTCAACTCACGAGTATATCAGAGTCACGTGGTAACGGCACTGGTTGTGGTTGCAGTCACGTGACGGAATTAATATTAATGAGTCCACCTTTTTCATAGTATGTTCAGATTACGCCATCATAGCATAGACTGTAAAACAAAAAAATCACCTGTCATGAGCGTAGCGCTGACAACGATTTCGCACTTTTTTCAGACATGGCAATCATTTAAAAATAAGGCGTTATACTTCTGACACTCTTTTTAGTGACCGTAAACATACAGTACTCAATTTCCCCCCACAAATAGAGATATGACGTCATGTTGGAAACCCCCTCACATAATTGTTATGCTCATTAAGTTGTAATTACTAATGAAGTCTAATGTAATATTAACCGGTTATGATTAATTTATTATAATCAACCACTTTCTTGATATAAACTTAAATGATTATTTTCTGCGTTTTATATATACAAATGTTATTAAGGTTGTTATAATGTTAAGAAATTACTGCAATGTGACCTTTCTGAATGGTAAACACAGTTTATTTGTTTATAAATCATTTTATTTAGCTACTGTGCTTGAATTCTTTGATCTGTGTTTTAGGATGTTTTGTTTGCTCCACTTTTTATAGTAAAAAAATATTTTTATAATAAGAAATATAAAAGTTATACAAATTATAAACAAATTGTTACAATTATATAAATGTTATATACATTTAATTTCATTTACTCTTCTGTTTCTTTCAGACACTTTCCTCCCAGATGCCAGATTCACAGTTTTTCTTAATATTTGTGACACTTTTATGTGAAGGGAACTACTGTCAAATGTGAAGGTTTGTTAAATGGCAGTTTTCACTCACACTGGATTCGAAAAGAAAACCTTTTGGAAAAATGAGTTGTTTAACGCGTTTGCATATGAATTCAGTGTGTTGGATTGAATTTTCTGTCATTTTGTGTAGGGCTGCCCCCTAATATTCGACGAGAAGAGGCTTAGTCAACCAGAATTTCATTAGTCGGTTAGTCGTAGAAAAAAAAAACTGTCTGTGAGGGACAGAACCTTAACGGCGGGTCCTTGTTGTCTACAGTGTGTCTTGCAGGAAATCCAAACGTTCGCCTTTCATCCATCGACCTCAAATATGGCTTACCATTTAAAAAACACTGAATTAGCAAAAGGCGCGTCCACTATAGTACTCAATAGGGATGGGACGGTATGAAAATTTCATATCACGATTATAGTGTCCAAAATTATCGTGATTATCAATATTATCACGGTTTTGTTAAAATGAGATGAAAGTGTTCAAAAAGAATTGATGCTCACACTGAAAACATTTCAACAAGTTTTATATTTGAAAATCAACAAACAACAAATAAATAAGCAGCTCTGTGCAGTTTTTTAAGCAAGATTCTGTGGCATTTCCTTCTTTATAATGCCCGTCGTCAATAGCAACGCATTATTACACAGCGCACATCCATGTATCACAACGGCGCGCTCTCGTTTCATTCAAAAACAACTTGCCGTCTTCTTGCATCTCCCGTTTTTGATGGTTGATTTATTGTTTACAGAGTTTGATAATATTGTTGTGATCATCTTGTCTGGACGATTGTTTGTACGCTGTACAAAATGGATTTATAAACGAGTAAGATTTAAAACACTAATCTCAATTAAATATGTCCCCGTAATTATGTGGTGGTACAAATAAAATCGGTTTAACAAGTGTACAATGAATCTATACGTTACTATCCCTTAAAATGTCACTCTTAATAACAGTCTTGTTTGAAGTTGTTCGTTCGTCTTTGGCTCAAAGCCACTTGCTGCGAACTTTTCTTCGCGGAAGCTTCACGTCTATTTCAAGTGGGTTACATAAAATATTTCAACTCAAAACAACATTTCGTGCCCAATTATTTCCCAGACGTAGTTTTGGTATTGAGGTCAAAGTTAACTTTCCTTGCGTTCGCTATACAACAGTGGGTGATGGTCACACAAGACGATCGGCAGATTTGAAGTGTTTCTTTTGGAGCGACTTTTTGTTCTGCAGACAGGGTGACCATCCTCGATCAAGTTTCCCTCAGGACTTTTGTAAAAGCCAAAATATGACCCCACCTCAGATTTGGTCTTCTTAAAAGGCTGAAAAATCTCCCGAACACGAAAAATCTCACTGCTTCCGCCATTCCTTCCCCAATTAATAAAAAAAAAAACATTGCGCGCTGTGCCTGCGTCAGACTGTTGCTGGCTTGACAGGATTTACAGTGAGTTATTAAAATCGCGATAATCAAACACTGTTTTAATGATAATTAACTTTTAAACGATAATACTAACCGTCAGTATATTTTATCGTGGTTTATCGTGAAACCGGTAATCGTCCCATCCCGAGTACTCAATAGTAATAGTACTCATCCCCAAGTACCCGTAAACACTTCGGATGAGACGTTAAACCGAGGCCCTGACTCTCTGTGGTCACAAAAAATCCCTTCGAATGAGTAGGGGTGTAACCCCGGCATCCTGGCCAAATTTGCCCAGTGGCCTCTGTACATCATGGCCTCCTAATCATCCCCATACAAATTGGCTTCATCACTCTGTCTCCTCTCCACCAGTAAGCTGGTGTGTGGTGGGCGTTCTGGCGCAAAATGGCTGCCGTCGCATCATCCAGGTGGATGCTGCACACTGGTGGTGGTTGAGGAGATTCCCCCTTCTATGTAAAGCGCTTTGAGTGCCGAGAAAAGCGCTAAATAAATGTAATGAATTATTATTATTATTATAGGCTACTTCAACTTCATCTCTGCAGCCGACACTGACTCGGAAAACACTAGTTTATTAATAAATAATTCAAATGTATTTTTTGACACATTCATTATCATTACTTTTGCGGCAAGCTTTATGTGTGCGCTCGAGTGCGGAATAGGCTATATTACCCCCCCCCCCCCCCCCACCCCTAGTATATATATATTTGAGTAATTTAAATTAATATAAACCTACGATTAGTCGACCAATGGCTTAAATGAATGACTAGAAAAATCTTTAGTCGGGGACAGCCATAATTTCATCATGTAATAATTTCTATTTACATCACATTCCTCATATAGCAGTTAATGTTTTCACTTTTTCAGTATTGTGGAAAAATCACAGATTATGGATCACGGTGGAGGGATCCTGGAGCTTCACAAGGATTTGAAAATGCCCCATACAATGATCATGTCAGATTTTGGTAAGGAACCGTAATTAAAATAAAAAGAGTCAATTAATTGCCTGATGTTTGGCTTGTTTTAGGTTATGACATTGACTGATCATTTTAATATAGAGTTCTTACTATAATTCAAGTCTTACAAACTCGTATGTTTTTTTGTTTGTATTTTGATATGTGAATAAAGTGTTTACACCTAGAACGATAACTATTTATTTGATTTTTTTTAGGAGAGTATATTTACTCATATACTTATATTTAGGATATTTGTTTATTTCTTCATCTTTTTTTGATTTATATTTAATGATATATCTGTTATAATGTTTTTTGGTCTCCCTACGTAATTTATCTTCGGAATACATAATTGCAATAATGTTTTTGTCTTAAATGTAGTATTTGTTTTTGTCTTGTTTATGCTGATGTGATGTCTAAATTTACCCTTATACATTTTTTTTTTTGAAATATTAACTATAATAAATTGTTATTATAGTGAAGATAAAAAAACAACAACTATTTATAAAACTGTAAAGTTGTAATAATCGTAATCCCACACGAAAAAGTCCACACGAATAAAACAATAACCTCACATGAATCTGCCTTTCCAAACCCATAAGACTTTGCATTTTTGGGGGTGAACTATCCCTTTAATGACAAACAAAAACAACTGAACAATATTTATGAACCACCTCATGAAATGCTTTGTCAGTTTTGTAAACTTGTGTTGTGCTATTCTCTGGTGCAGTTGCAGGGATGGGTGGCATGGCCCACATCGACGGCGATCACATAGTGGTGTCGGTGCCGGAGGCCGTGATGATCTCGGATGAGGGCATCATGCTGGAGGCTGACCTCGAAGCTGAAGTGGTGGAGGGGCCTGACATCTGTCATGAGGACGTCATCACCAGCGAGGGAGTGATCCTGTCTGAGTCTATCCTGGGGGCCGAGGTGGCCATCCAAGAGGCTCTGGAGACGGAGCCTGATCAGGTGTTCGTGGCGGACCTCATGTCACCTCACGATCAGAGTCCGCTGGATCACGACCTGGTGTCTGCAGAGGTCATGGTGTCCGACTCCGAGACGGTCATACAGTCACACGACGCCATGCCGTCTGATGTCACTATTAAAGTGGACGATGAGGAGGATGTGAAGAGCACTTCAGAGGATTACCTCATGATTTCTCGTGAGTTTGCTTTTACGTGCCAGCTTGGGTTGTAGGGCTGGGACCAGGGTCTGAAATTAACACCCGCCAAGCGCCAAATGCGGGTAGATTTTCCGTTTGGCGAGTAAATCTCAAAAGGCCATCCGGCCCACTGGCGGGTGAATGTTCATACCAAAATAGTAATGTAACAAGTTAACGTTAACGAGTCCTCTTATCGATGCTCGTCCTGCTCCAAAGCGAATTTTTGTCCCGCCATAGTCTTATTTGATCTGTGAGTAATGTAGACGACAGTAGTGCGTGTGACAGGGCGCAACTGAAGAACCAGCAGAGAGAGAGAGAGCCCCGGCCGGTCACGCGCACACTCTTTCTCTTCGGAGCCAGGCGAAAGTATAAACAAGGCTTCACCGCCTCCTAAGCGCTGTCTTGCCTCACATATTAATCCAAATAAATCGACACGATGGTAAAAGGTCGGAAGACCATAGTTTCATGTGGAGGATTCGGATGTATTTTTTCCTGAATTACCGCTGGGTGTGAATTGTGCTAAAATACCTTATCTTCTCTGAAAAGCATTCCGCACATTCAGCTGACATAAACCACACTTTAAATAAACGAAAAAACCTATCCAGTGATGAAATGTTTTGTGTGTTTAGGATGTCGGATGTTCCCGCGAACGCATCCGATAATGACACGTCCAATTCGCGAACTAATGACTCCTTTGAACCGATTCATTTTAATGAATGGTTAAAACAACTGATATTTCCAGTCCTTGAGTTACTGATCGGATCAGTCAGAGTGAATTGAGTAAAAAAAAAAGCCAGAGTAAAACTAAATATTTTTTTGAAATAATTATAATATATTATTATTGCATATATTTTATTAAATATACAATAATACATTTAATTTGTACAGAACTATTTTCATAGGCACCACCACAAACATATTATTTTAATGTGTGTAATATGTGTGTAAATAAAAGTAAAAACGGAAAATAATAGACCAGAAATATGACAAAAATGTTTAAATATAGCCTATATATAAATTAATGTATATGTGACACAAAAAGGCTGTTTATTATTTTGGCCGGTAAAAAATATGCTTGTCTGGTGGATTTTTTCATCTACCAGTCCCCGTGGCAGGTGAGCCAAAAAGTTAATTTCGGACCCTGGCTGGGACAATAAATCGATTAATCTAGAAATTATTCTGGATTTATTCAGAGATTTTCGGAATGCATCGCGATCCTCTCTCGAATCGATTCTGAGCTTAGTTTTTAACCTCAGATGGCACTAGAAACATAGAAACAGCCGTACTCTGCTGGCTTCCAACGCCTTACACACACCACTTGAACCTTCGATAAAATAATCATTTATAAAGTTCGAAAAGGTTGAAGCGAACACAGGGCTGCTACTGCTGGGGCTGCACAATATATCAAAACTATCGAAATATCGCAAATGTGTATATCGCGATATGCATATCGCAACGACTTGCAATAACTGGGGTCATGAACAAAAGACAAAGAAAATCACTCACTGCTCTTGGCTGAATAACTTTTGTAGCTTTAATAAGAATCAGTATAGTATATTTAACTAGAATGTACATTTCCAGAAGAAAATGTGAAGTGGTGCTTGCAGTGGCAAAACTCGCCGCTCGGTTGCTAGGGTGTGGTTCATGATTGCATACGAGCCAACAAAACATGTCTGTACGATGTTCTGGTGCTGAGAAATGGCTTATTCATGTGTTCAGGTGGTTACTAGGGTACTCTATATGGTTGCTATGGTGTGCTTATACAGTTTATGAGATGATATTTAAAGACTAGTTGACAGTCTGAGTCAAAAAAGTCGAACTCCATGTTTCTACTATTTTCTGGAGCTGAAATATGGCTTGCAAATGTTGTTTTATGGTTGCTAGGGTGCCCTAAGTGGTTGCTAGGGCACGGCTATGAAGTTATTATGTCACTACTTATTGGCTTCTCTATAGGCTGAGTCAAAAGAGCCCAACCCCAAGTCTCTATGACCTTCTGGTCAAAAGATATGATCTCACAAATTTTTTGCCAATGTTAAGTCTATGGGACTTTTTTCTGCCGTTTTATCGCCCGCCGGACGAACATCGTACAACCGATCGCTTAGAAAAGACATAGCACACCTCTCCTCAATGAACCGGTCGATTTGACACCTCATTCATGGGTTTACGACAAAAGGTGCGGGAGGAGTAGCGTGCCGAAGTTTTATCTGGGTGAATAGTAATCACAATACTAGAATGTACATTTCCAGAAGAAAATGTGAAGTGGTGCTTGCAGTGGCAAAACTCGCCGCTCGGTTGCTAGGGTGTTCTTGGATTTTGCTATGATGATGCAAGGCAGTTGCTAGGGTGTTCTGGGTGGTTGCTATGGTGTTGCTATGCGGTTGCTAGGGTATTCTGGGTGGTTGCTAAGGTGTTTTGGGTGGTTGCTAGGCGGTTTCTAGGGTGTTCTGGGTGGTTGCTAGGGTGTTGCTAGGTGGTTGCTAGGGTGTTTTGGGTGGTTGCTAGGGTGTTGCTAGGCGGTTGCTAGGGTGTTCTGGGTGGTTGCTAGGGTGTTGCTAGGTGGTTGCTAGGGTGTTCTGAGTGGTTGCTAGGGTGTTGCTAGGTGGTTGCTAGGGTATTCTGGGTGGTTGCTAGGGTGTTGCTAGGTGGTTGCTAGGGTGTTCTGGGTGGTTGCTAGGGTGTTGCTAGGTGGTTGCTAGGGTGTTCTGAGTGGTTGCTAGGGTGTTGCTAGGTGGTTGCTAGGGTGTTCTGAGTGGTTGCTAGGGTGTTGCTAGGCGGTTGCTAGGGTGTTCTGGGTGGTTGCTATGCGGTTGCTAGGGTATTCTGGGTGGTTGCTAAGGTGTTCTGGGTGGTTGCTAGGGTGTTGCTAGGCGGTTGCTAGGGTGGTATGAGTGGTTGCTAGGGTGTTGCTAGGTGGTTGCTAGGGTATTCTGGGTGGTTGCTAGGGTGTTGCTAGGTGGTTGCTAGGGTATTCTGGGTGGTTGCTAGGGTGTTGCTAGGCGGTTGCTAGGGTGTTCTGGGTGGTTGCTAGGGTGTTGCTAGGCGGTTGCTAAGGTATTCTGGGTGGTTGCTATGGTGTTGCTAGGCGGTTGCTAGGGTGTTTTGGGTGGTTGCTAGGGTGTTTTAGGTGGTTGCTATAGTATTCTGGATGGTTGCTATGGTGTTACTAGGTGGTTGGTAGTGTTCACATTTGGTTACTATAGAGTTTATAATGTTCATGGCATGATTTAGCACTTAGCTAATCAATATTAGCATGTAGCTATTCACAGCTAGCATGTTTAGCATGTTGAAAGTCCTGTGTGCTAGCATGAGTCAAAAGACCCAAACCCCATCTCTATACGATGTTCTGATGCAGAGATGTAGGTCTTGCAAAATGGTTGCTAGGGTACTCTGTTTGGTTGCTAGGGAGTGGCTTGGCAGCTACCAGTAATGAAACTCCAAAAGCTGCTTGTCAGTATGAATTATATAAACCAACCCCCATCTCTATACGATGTTCTGATATAGAGATGTAGGTCTTGCAAAATGGTTGCTAGGGTACTCTGTTTGGTTGCTAGGGAGTGGCTTGGCAGCTGCCAATCATGAAACTCCAAAGGCTGCTTGTCAGTATGAATGATATAAACCAACTCCCATGCCTCTGTGACATTCAGAATGGACGATATTCCTCTTTGGATTTTTGTTGCTAAGGTGCTCGACAATGGTTGCTAGGGCGTGGCCAGTAAGTGTTGAGGTGATTCAGGATTGGCTGTTTGCTGCCCCGAGTCAAACGAGCCCACCCTCATGTTTGTATGACAATTCAGTCCAGAGATATCCCTTCGATCTCTTTCAATGGAAGTCTATGGGAGTTGTTGCTAAGGTGCTCTAAATGGTTGCTAGGGCGTGGCTTGATAGCTTCACAATGATCCTGAGAGACTGATTGGTTGTGTGAGTAAAATGAGCCCGCCCTCTTGTCTCTATGACACTGTGATCCAGAGTTATGTTCAATATAAAAGCGGTTTCTATGGTGTAGGACGGCCCATTTCATGGGCCGTCCTACACCATAGTAAGTCAATGGGGAAACTTTGGGCAGCTCCTGCACCCCAGGGGTGCAACTTTTACCCCATTGTGTGGTATGTTCTTACAGAGCCTGTCAGCCTCTTCAAATGTGGCAAATTTCACGTTTCTGCGACATCCTCGTTCCGAGCTACGACTCGTCAAAGTTTTTCGCAATGTTAAGTCTATGGGATTTTTTTGGGCCGTTTTTCGCCCCTGGGGCGACCATCGTACCCCCGATCTCTTAGAAAAGTCATAGCACACCATTCCCGAACAGGCCGCACGTTTTGACACCTCATTCATGGGTCTGTGACAAAAACTGCGGGAGGAGTAGCGCGTCAAAAAGTGGCCAGAAGAATAATAATAATTATAAGAAGAATAATAAGTATGTGAGATAACAATAGTGTTGCTTCGCCATAGGCAAGCACCACTAATTAATAGAGTGAAAACTAGGGATGGGCATTTTTCAAAAATATTGCATTCGAATATTCGGGCTCATAAAAATCGAATGTTGTTTATTTAAATTTGGTTTAACGAAAAAGTCGTTATTTTTTTTTAACGTTTTTGTCACCATTTCATAACAGGCTTATGATTAGGCAATATACACAACAAGCTTAAAGTATATCTTAAGGTTTTCTTTTAGTTGAAAACATTAAACAATATGAGTAAACAACAAATATAAAGAACAAAAGCATTTAAGCTCAAGCAGGCTAACGGAGAAAAAAAAAACGCTAATAAAGCAGGTCAGGCAAGTTGTCGTACAGGCCGAGTCAGAATATGGTTATCGCGTTTATATTGTTTCACGTTCATGTTCAGAAAACAATAATATCCTCATGCTCGAGTGAGAAAACATGCTGTGCTGACAGACGTTGCAGAGACAAAGATAACGGTGTTCTAAGCAAAGTTTCTAACAGGACTTTGCGTTTTCTGTTCTTAAAGGGATACTCCACTTTTTTTGGAAATAGGCTCATTTTACAACTCCCCCAGAGTTAAAGTGTTGAGTTTTACCGTTTTTGAATCCATTCAGCCGATCTCCGGTTCTGGCGGTACCACTTTTAGCATAGCTTAGCATACATCACTGAAGTGGACAAGACCATTAGCATTTCTCAAAAAAAAATGACCAAAGAGTTTCGATATTTTTCCTATTTAAAACTTGACTCTTCTGTAGTTACATCGTGCACTAAGACCGACGGGAAATGTAAAGTTGCGATTTTCTAGGCTGATATGGCTAGGAACTATACTCTCATTCCTGCGTAGTAATCAAGAAACTTTACTGCCGTACCATGAGTGCAGCAGGCGTAATGATATGACGCAGCGCCTGAAAATAGTTCCGTTGTGTTGACGGAAGGTGGCCTATTTTCAGGCGCTGCGTCATATCATTACGCCTGCTGCACTCATGGTACGGCAGTAAAGTTTCTTGATTATTACGCAGGAATGAGAGTATAGTTCCTAGCCATATCAGCCTAGAAAATCGCAACTTTACATTTTCAGTCGGTCTTAGTGCACGATGTAACTACAGAAGAGTCAAGTTTTAAATAGGAAAAATATCGAAACTCTTTTTTTGAGAAATGCTAATGGTCTTGTCCACTTCAGTGATGTATGCTAAGCTATGCTAAAAGTGTACCGCCAGAACCGGAGATCGGCTGAATGGATTCAAAAACGGTAAAACTCAACAGTTTAACTCTGGAGGAGTTGTAAAATGATTTCCAAAAAAAGTGGAGTATCCCTTTAAACCTGTCTCCCTCAACGAAATTTTAAGGAAACGTACGCCTCAAAATCATTTAGCTATAAGATAAGTTATCATCTCGGATATACAGCTGCGCTTTACCTGCAGTCGTGATGCAGTGATGGACAGCTGTCTTTCCTCAGTTGACTGCTGTTTGGATTTCATGTGATTTCTCATGGTGGTGATATTATGATAATTTGGATTCATTCATTAATTTGATCAAAAGTAATTCCATTTTGTAAGATAATTTTCATCTGAGTAGCCTAATTCCAAAGTTCGCGAGGCAGACGACAACATTATGTGATCAAATACACACAACTTGTTAACACGCTCCACAGCGCCACCCAGTGCATTTAATTATAATTGCGAGTTAGTGCTTGCATTTACGGCCAGCAAAGCAATGTAGTAAAATTCTAATAGTATTTTATTTTTCTAATAATAATTACAGATCGTATATTCGTGCACATCCCTAAGTGAAAACTAAGCCGTGTTTTATTTTTACATTTGATTATTCAGTTTCTGTTGTTAAATGAACCTAATGTAGGCCTTCCTGAAACCCTAAACCCAGTGGTTTACACTGATGTAAAAACAACACTTCTTATGCTACTGTAAAACACTGCTGTTCACTCTCAGAAGTTATAGGGATGTTTTCTTGTCACAAGAAGAATGTGAAACACGCATGTAGGTTATATCATTTTAAATATATTTTAAAGGTAATTTAAGTTTATTTTACACACTTTAACATATCAAATATCGCATTATTTAATGAGTTATCGCATTTTTCTTCAATATCGCGCAGCCCTACTGTTTTTACATTAATCTCGCGTCATAAAAGCGTTCTCAGACTCAGCCGAACGCACCTGAGGATGAACACACCAGAGAGAATGGCGATGCATTTGGAAAATATTGAAATCGATCCACGAATCACGATGCATTGATTTATTGTCCCAGCCCTATTGGATTGATCGGATCCACAGCAATGTTTGATATCTGGCTTCTTTGCAGTGGATGAGGTTGGGGAAAAGCTAGACATTGGAGACGCCTCTTTAAAGATCAGTGCAGATGTGGGCCAAGATGACGACGGCTCGAAAGAGGACGAGTTCAGCTCTGAGGTCATCAAAGTTTACATCTTTAAGGCCGATGGAGATGAAGATGTGGAAATTGGTAAGGAACACATTTCAGATGTTTACCACAAGCGGATTGCTACTACTCTCACTGTTATTGAGAGGCATTGGCATATGGCAACAATTCATTTCTACTCATTTCCTTGTTATTCAGAAAAAAACCACAATATATTTCACTATGGGAATTAGGGCTGTCAACGAATATTCTAAATTGGAATATATATTCGAATAGTTTTAAAAAACAGAAATTCGAAGGTGAAAATTAATATTCGAATCATGTGGAAAAACACGCCCGCGGCAGCAGAGGCGCAGCTGTCTGCTTTGCGAGTGGCAAAATTCTGAAGCTTAAAATGTAAAACGCATTTTCCAGCTGTACAGACACAGTGAGTGTCTGGCTCACTCATTGGCTGTGCTGCGGCAACTGCACATCCAATGGCACGGGCGCCTCCAACGTGTGCGCCAATGAGCTAGCATTACATCAGACACGTCAGAGCCCGCCAAGGGGGCGTGGCCAGAGCCCTCGAAATAGCCATAGTAGCAGGCTAGCAGCAGTTTACCACAGCACAGCTCGCTCGGAGCGTTCAATGTCGGTTCTATATACTGTAAAACTTCAATTAATGTTAATAATATTTGTTTCAATCACCGAATGAAGCCTGCTATATTTAGGACAAGAGTCGCAACCTTAAATTGCTTGCACAAAACTCTTGATCAGCACTCAACATTTGTTTATTGATGTTCATTTAAACCGTTATGCGCAGAGAGCGTGAGGGCGAGAGAGAGAGAGTGCCTGCGAGTGCGAGCGAGAGTAAGGTCTTGGCCATTAGTTGATTTAGTTGGTTTTGTGTAAGTTAATACGTTGTCAAATATGTTTAAACTTAAATAAACTACCTATACAAGTAGTTGTGTCTCTTTGTATTAATGGGCTCTATGCACGGCGGTATTTCCGGTGAAGGTCTAAGGATGCTGGATTACTTCCGCCGATCGTAGAGTCCAATGCTATACCGAGAATTTATATTGGTTTTTATACTCTATTGCTATACTAAAGAAAGTCACAAAAACAGACAAAACAGACACAGACTATGATTGACAGGAGAGTTTCAACACAGACCCGCCCTCGCTCGTGAGAGAGCTGTCAATCATTGTCTGCGCGGACCGGCGCGGTCATTATTGATATGCTGGAGCACTGTCTATGAGCAGAATGGCGTCTAAGCGATTGTGGTGTTCTGTTCTTGGGTGTAATAACGAACACAGCAGTCATTTTGAAGCTGAAGACGCAGTGGCTGAGTTTGTTTTCGAAGGGAATATTCCCCACGAGCAACGTCAATGCTCTCATGTTTTCGCGAATCATTTCTCACCAGACTGCTTTATAAACGAGGGTCAGTATAAAGCTGGTTTTGCTAAGAAGCTGCTCCTGAATAAAGAATCGGTACCAGATATTCGTGTTCCTGCTGAACCTCTAGAACAACTGAAGTGAGTGTAACGTTTTATTAAACTTTATATTAATATTTATATCTTTGCAAATCGCTTCACGATGAATGAGTCTAAGGTTTACACTCAGGGTACATTACTGCATGTTTTCTATGTACGACGTTCTCAAATATAATTCATAATCCCACGTCTATAATGAACAACGCGTTATGGTTATTGTGTTATTGTGTTACAAACGGTGTACGCACAGAACAGAGAGGCGGGGTGAGCAAAGCTCATGATCATTTAAAGGCATATGCACTGAAACGGCGTGCTGAAAACAGCTGTTTTTGACCAAGTAAAATAAGTGTTTTCTTACAATACTAATGAGAATTTTTAATTAAAGTATATTACAAACTTTTAATTTAGACCCTAAAGAATCATATTAGCTTGTACAAAAATGACATTATATGACCCCTTTAAGTCACATGACATTTGAATGTCCCTCCAAAACACTCTTTCCCACTGTCACCCTCACACGGAAGACATTCGTGTCCTTATTTGAAGTGTTTATTGTAGTATAGTTTTAGTAAAGTATTTATGTATAAATAAAAAATAGATTCTTCTTTTCAGAAAATTAATACAAAAATATTTTACGGAAAGGGCAATAGTAAGGGTGCAGAGTTCGCTCAGTGAGGATGAGTTAGAAGTTTGTTTGTTATCGCGGCTTTGAACGATTTTGTAATCGTGGCAACCGTAATCGGGATTAGAAGTTTGATGAATCGTGCAGCCCTAGTGTAGAGTAACCTCTCATGAGTAAATATCAAGGACATTTTGATTGTCCATTCATGCCCTGTAAGATGAATATGTTTGTACGGTGTTGTAGGCAGCACAGAGGTGGTAGCAGAAAGTGATTTCCCCAATGGGCACGCGGTGCTGGAGCCAGTGGTCTCAGGCCGGCTGCCCAGAGAGAAGATGGTCTACATGGCTGTGAAGGATGCCTGCCATGGAGACGAGGACATCAGTGAGTTCTGGCTCTTTTTAAGAAGAGTTAAGGTCCTTGCACACTGAGTCCGAAATTTTCACACGTTAAAAAATCAATTTGGCCTCACATTGTGTCAATCACTGCCTCCGAAACTTTCGTCCGTCATAAAAAAATTAGGATCGGGTTCAATTTTCTGCATTTTTCACATCTGTAGCAAGCGTTTTGAGAGGTGTTTTGACTATTCACAGCCACCGAATGACGAATAAGAAAACATTAATACGGAAATTTCTCACTCAGTGTGCAAGGACCTTTACATGTGCATACAGTGTCATGTCAAAAAATGTGCTTACGTTATACCCTGTCCTGACTGTAGACTGTTCGGAGATGACTGACCAGGTGTATATGGAGGTCATTGTTGGGGAGGAAGAGGCTGCTGGGATAACAGAAGCGCAACTGGAGGACACACCAGTTAACAAGAGCTTTGTTCCTGCGGCCTGGGCAACTGCTTATGGTCCTTCACTTTTTTGTTGCAGGCAGAGATACAAATTGCTTTAAATTAATAGTCCACCCAAAAATAAAAATTCTGTCTGAATTTGGAACAGCACTACCATCCTACCCTAGTATTGGACTGTAATTATGACTATATTTAAGTCTTCTGAAGCCGTACGATAGCTCAGGGTCTCCAGATCGATTTTGTCAGCCGAACCCCCGTCTTTGCCATTATTTGCACTAAGCCATATGGCAATTTCAGTTTTATTCCGATTAACAGTGCAGCCTTATTTATTTAAATTATTGGCTTTTAATCAACTCGCACCTAAGGGCTCGCGAACCCTTGATTGGAAAACCCTCCGAAAACCGATGACAGAAGTTTCATTTTTGGCTAGCTCTAGCTGTTACCTTAAAACTTAACTTAACATTTATACAAAAACATTCTCCTTTCCTTTTAGTGCATTTATAGGGTGTAAATGTCCGATACAAACACCTTACCAGTCAT
The DNA here is from genome assembly GCF_029890125.1 of Rhinichthys klamathensis goyatoka. Lineage (NCBI taxonomy): Eukaryota > Metazoa > Chordata > Actinopteri > Cypriniformes > Leuciscidae > Rhinichthys > Rhinichthys klamathensis. Next base: position 1,530,193 of record NW_026607115.1, on the reverse strand, counting down.
GGCTTTCCTACAGGAAGCAGTCTAGAAAGTAAGAACGGCACAGGCACTCCCTACCTGCAGATCTCTGACAGCATCAGCTCAAGCCGAGCTCTTAAGCAGAAGATCAAGAAGAAGAGGAGGGGAGAGACGCGCCAGTGCCAGACAGGTATGATCTTCTGCTAGTGCCAGAAACTGTTTTTAAAGGGTCATGAAACCCCAGAAGACATTTTCATTTTCAAAACACATCAATGTGCCCTCAACTCTTTGTTTTCCCCCCTCCGCTCATATTTTAATATTCATTTGTCTGTATAATGAGTGTGTTGCAGGTCTGTGTTTTATTGGTTGTTGTCTCCCCTCTTCCCTTTTTTGCCATTTTTTTTTTTTTTTTTTTTTTATGAAGCCAGTGGTTATAAAAATCTAAAAAAAAATTATAAAAATAAAAAAAGTACTGAATTGAGTTATTTTTATTGCGCTTAAATGATCAAACACACACAGAATTATGTCAAAATGGCCATCTTGGCGAGGATCCTAGTAAACACAATTGGTTTTGTCTTAAAGGGTTAGTTCACCCAAAAATGAAAATGATGTCATTAATGACTCACCCTCATGTCGTCCCAAGCCCGTCAGACCTCCGTTCATCTTCGGAACACAGTTTAAGATATTTTAGATTTAGTCCGAGAGCTTTCTGTCCCTCCATTGAAAATGTATGTACGGCAACTGTCCTTGTCCAGAAAGGAAATAAAGACATCATCATAGTAGTCCATGTGACATCAGTGGGTTAGTAAGAATGTTTTGAAGCATCGAAAATACATTTTGGTCCAAAAATAACAAAAACTACGACTTAATTCAGCATTGTATTGTCTTCCGGTTCTGTTGTGGATCCGCATTCAGTGACGCCGCTGACGTAAGACGCTGCTGACGTGTGTCTGGTGTGTGTGTGTATTCGGGTTCAAATAAATATGGCTGGGCAAAAAAATGCAAGTCTTCCTCTGTGTGGAAATCCTTAGACATGTTTGAGAAGATTGTTTTGTTTACAGCATGCGTCTCCCTCAGACTGTAAACGAAGCTCGGGCGCACCAGACACACACACACACACACACACACACCAGACACACGTCAGCAGCGTCTTACGTCAGCAGCGGCGCTGAACGCAGATCCACAACAGAACCGGAAGACACACACGCACACACACACCAGACACACGTCAGCGGCGGCACTGAACGCAGATCCACAACAGAACCGGAACACACACACCAGACACACACACACACACACACCAGACACACGTCAGCGGCGGCACTGAACGCAGATCCACAACAGAACCGGAACACACACACCAGACACACACACACACACACACACACACACACCAGACACACGTCAGCAGCGTCTTACGTCAGCAGCGGCGCTGAACGCAGATCCACAACAGAACCGGAACACGCACACCAGACACACACACACACACACACACACACACCAGACACACGTCAGCAGCGTCTTACGTCAGCAGCGGCGCTGAACGCAGATCCACAACAGAACCGGAAGACACACACGCACACACACACCAGACACACGTCAGCGGCGGCACTGAACGCAGATCCACAACAGAACCGGAACACACACACCAGACACACACACACACACACACACACACACACCAGACACACGTCAGCAGCGTCTTACGTCAGCAGCGGCGCTGAACGCAGATCCACAACAGAACCGGAACACGCACACCAGACACACACACACACACACACACACACACACACACACACACCAGACACACGTCAGCAGCGTCTTACGTCAGCAGCGGCGCTGAACGCAGATCCACAACAGAACCGGAACACACACACCAGACACACACACACACACACACACACCAGACACACGTCAGCAGCGTCTTACGTCAGCAGCGTCACTGAATGCGGATCCACAACAGAACCGGAAGACAATACAATGCTGAATAAAGTCGTAGTTTTTGTTATTTTTGGACCAAAATGTATTTTCGATGCTTCAAAATATTGTAAATAACCCACTGATGTCACATGGACTACTTTGATGATGTCTTTATTTCCTTTCTGGACAAGGACAGTATACCATACATTTTCAATGGAGGGACAGAAAGTTCTCGGACTAAATCTAAAATATCTTAAACTGTGTTCGGAAGATGAACGGAGGTCTTACGGGCTTGGGAGGACATGAGGGTGAGTCATTAATGACATAAAATTTTCATTTTTGGGTGAACTAACCCTTTAAGTGTAACGTAAACAGTTGAGTGAAAACAGGATGTTTGTCAGTATATTAGATCTGTGCATTCGGTCTGAAAGTAACGGCAGCCTGATAAACCTGCTGCTCTCTGTGTCATTAATAATAATAATAAAACAACAAAAGACAAACAGAAAATCACTCGCTGATCTTGACTGAAGAACCTTCGTAGCTTTAATAAGAATCAGTGTTTTGAATTCACACAGCGATGACTAGCGTTTTATTTTTTGTTTTACATTTTGATCATTCAATTCTGTAATGTTTCTTCAAGTATTTTTTTTCAGGTAGGTCTATCTAACAGTAAAGCACTCTGTTTCATTTGTATCTTTGTTCTATTGTATTTATTTGTCCTTTGTTCTTACTGTTTACTTGTCTTCAATAAGCGTGAGAACTTTTTACTTGGGCTAGCATTAGTTTTTGCTGTGACGCTGACATTTTTATCAATGGTATTGGTATTAATGTCATCTAAAATGTTGGCATTGTAACAACCTTATTTTCACAACTATATTGTGATATTGTTATCGACTAGAAGACTAGAAACTGAAGTGTGTTCATCTAACACAGAAACAAAAAATTGCAGTAAAATTGAATGTTTTCCTTTCAAACTTATTATAATAAATTTCCAAATGTGAGGTTCTGTTATATGTATTCGACCTATATTTAGCCAAAAGTAACTGCAAGCATGTATGCAATATTGCTACGCTGGGTGTCTGAGCATTAATTCCGGTTTACCTTCATGTAATAGAGCAATAATACCAAATAATGATAGATTGAACAATAAGCATCACCATTGGGACGTTGAGATGTTCTCGAGGGTGAACTTGACCTATATATAGGTCCTATACCCTGCTCAAAAGTCCTTTCTAAAAAAGGATGATGGTGTCAGTGTTTCAAAAGGGAAGTAGTCCTTCCTTTGTCTCGCCACTAAAGTGCGCTACAGAAGTAAAATGTTGACCATTTTTCAGCATGTGCTCCTCTGTTTTAGCTGTAATCATTGGTCCTGATGGGCAGCCCCTGACCGTCTACCCCTGCCACATCTGCGGCAAGAAGTTCAAATCACGGGGTTTCCTCAAACGCCACATGAAGAATCACCCGGACCACATGTTCAAGAAGAAGTACCAGTGCACCGACTGTGACTTCACCACCAACAAGAAGGTGAGTTTCCACAACCATCTGGAAAGCCACAAGCTCATCATCAAGAACGAGAAGATCCCCGAGTACACGGAGTACACGCGGCGCTACCACGAGGCCAGCCCGCTCAGCTCCAACAAACTCATACTGCGTGACAAGGAGCCCAAGCTGCACAAGTGCAAGTACTGCGAGTACGAGACCGCCGAACAGGGACTCCTGAACCGCCATTTGCTGGCTGTGCACAGCAAAAACTTTGCACACGTCTGCGTGGAGTGTGCCAAGGGCTTCCGCCACCCTTCTGAGCTTAAGAAGCACATGCGAACCCACACAGGCGAGAAGCCCTACCACTGCCAGCACTGCGACTTCCGCTGTGCCGATCAGTCCAACTTAAAGACTCACATAAAGAGCAAACACGGGACTGAACTGCCCTTCAAGTGTGGCCACTGCCCACAGGCGTTCGCAGACGACAAGGAGCTCCAGAGGCACACTGAGATTTTCCAGGGTCATAAGACTCACCAGTGTCCGCACTGCGAACACAAAAGCACCAATTCCAGTGACTTGAAGCGTCACGTCATCTCGGTGCACACTAAAGACTTTCCACACAAGTGTGATGTGTGCGAGAAGGGCTTTCACAGACCCTCCGAACTGAAAAAACACGCTGAAACGCACAAGGGGAATAAAGTACACCAGTGCCGGCACTGTGATTTTAAGACATCGGACCCCTTCACGTTAAGCCGCCACATTTTGTCCGTTCACACCAAGGACTTGCCATTTAAATGCAAGCGTTGCAAGCGCGGCTTTAGGCATCAGAACGAACTTAAAAAGCACATGAAGACTCACAGCGGCCGCAAGGTCTATCAATGCCAATATTGCGAGTACAACACCACGGACGCTTCAGGTTTCAAACGGCATGTCATATCCATCCACACTAAAGAGTATCCACACAGGTGTGACTATTGCAAGAAGGGTTTCAGGCGACCGTCGGAAAAGAACCAACATATAATGCGACATCATAAAGAAACCCTACTATGATGCTCTTTCGTCCCCAAAACAAGATCCGACGCTCTACAGCTGCATATGTCATTTAGATGGCCTGCATTTAACAACCTGCTTATTTAATGTTCCGCTCATATGTAAAGAAACAATCAAAACTGAGACGTGTAACAGTCTAACAATATGGTCTTGGTCAAGGTTTTCATGTCACACCTCTCGCAGCCTTTGCTTTCCCTGGGTAGGAAAAGTAAAGAAAACAGTCATTCAGGGTCTCAAATGCCTATATTTTTATATCCACTTTGCTGTAAGCAAATCACATCCTCTAATAAAGGGATAGATCACCCAAAAATGAAAAATCTGTTGTCATTTACACACCCTCATGTTGTCCCAAACATTTATGACTTTCTTTTGTAGAGTTTAAAAGATGTTTCACAGAAGGTTCACGCTGCTGTCATTCATTAGTGGCTGTCAAAGCTTCAAAAAGGATGAAAAATCACCATACAAGTCTCATAAACGTAGAGTTTGTGCTATTATGTGGCACATTTTGTGTGCCTGGTCACTGTATACTGTTGTATGTTTGTGTGTACAAAGAAAATGACATGGGTTTGGCACAACATGAGGGGAGTAAATAACGACAGAGTTTTCTTTTATGGGTGATGTATTCCTGGTCAGAGCATCATCACAGGCCTTAGTCAGGATGAACGCCATATTGAATTTTACGCAGATGAAAACGCGGCCAGACTTAAAGTCTTTGCAATGGCATTCGCTGTATAAAGATCCTAGATCCTAGCAACTTTCAAGAAGTTTTTCTCTGCTGAAATTCTTTGGGAAAGATTGAACCATCGGTATGTTGTACTTTTATCCCCCACAGCCTTTATGTAAAAACCAAAAATGAAATATGGCGCTACCCTGACTACGGTCTCACTTTCCTGTTTTTCACTCAAGTCGTTAAATCATTAGATGTATTTTACTGACTGCTATGTCCAGGTTTTACTGTACCTTTTACCGTTTTGTAACCATCATGATGTTAATTTGAGCAATTTCTTTTGTGGTATCTGAAATTGTGCGATTTAAGCCCGTGCGTCTTTCCTGCGTTTCCTTCCCATTTGCTCTCTGCGATCCTAGTGTCTTGAGCGCTCCTTCACGAATCAAACGATTTGTTGTTAACTTTCTGAATACCACTACAAAATTCAATGTTTATGTAAAATGAAACGTTAACAACATGGCGAACATGCACATATTGCCAATTATTTCGGATCTTACCTTGCCTTACATGTATTTCTTTTGCACTGAATTCAGTATGAATCGATTTGTGAATATTTTTTAACAAGTTTCAGTTGTGCTATGATAGATGTATACATTAACAAATGCAAATCACATTAAGAGCACCTTTTGCTTTTTAAATGTCACTTGTGCGTTATTTATTTTTTTAGTGGGTGGGTAAACATAGACACATCATCCTAAACCAGAAGCCATCCAACTTGCCGCCAGTAAAAGACCTCAGCGATCAAAAGAGGCATGTCTTGATAACTAGCTCTAATACTTGGCATAGCTATGGACTTGTAATATGACTGTAGGTAACATCAGCACCCAGCAACTGTAGTACTTCACAGCGTACCGTACACGGTGGATTTCATTCATGGGTGGAGGCGGAGAAATCATGTTTTTATTGTCAGACTTGTTAATGTAACAGTCACTCCAATGTTGTCATGTAAAAGCCTCCATTATAAGCTCTGTCATAAGGAGAAAAAGTGTTTTTAAGATGTTGCGACAAATTCGTGAAAGTGGACGATTTAAAACAATTAGTTATGTTTCTTGAAATTACAAACCGCCACTTCTAAAGGTTCGTCGTCTGCACAGAAAGAAATGTCACTAAGACCCCATTTACACCAGGAGCCGGTTTCACAAAGCTATTTTAGACCGGTCTATATAGTGTTAGACAAGTCTAAAATTTGCTCATAGACTAGTCTAATGCAAGTTAGACTGTTTCACAAAAATAAAGACTATTAATTTAGACACCAGGCTAACTCGGGTCTAAGACTCTGTTACCTTGGCAACCAGTAGTAATAATCATTACAAACATTGTGAACGCAGCATTACCTTGGCAACCAGCAGTAACAATTACAAACAGCCAAAAGAAAAGAAGAAAATGGCCCTTTCCAAATTTAACATTTCTTCTTGTTACTACATTCTCCGCTAAATCTCCCAAGTAAAATGTCCTTGTAACTTTTTATACTCCTCCAACAAACAGATATCTTCCGCTGGGGTAAACTGCACTGAGCTGTTGAATGCGCCTACTCGATCCGCCATGTTTTTTGTTTTGAAAAGTGTCTTATTTTACCCAGAATGCATTGCAGTGTAGTCCTACTTAAGATAGTCAGAGTCTTAAGTGCTGATTTAGATGTCTCTCTGAAGTCTGACTATCTACTATATCTAAGCCGTAGTCAAAGTCTGTCTTTGTGAAACCGGACCCTGGTATTAAAATGCGATCTGTATCCAGATAAGTTATCCGGATAATAAAAAACGCATGTTAATGCAAGGTGTAAATACGTTGTGATCGGATCTGCCTGACCACATCTGGAGGTAGTCTGGCTCGCATTGTGTTCGGATCTTTACGAGGTGTAAACGCAATCTGGTTGTTGAAACCACATGTGTATATTTTACTCCTCCCAAAAATGCTAAAAAAATAAATGTGTGAGAGTGTTATATAGGCTATATGTTTCATGTCAGATATGACGACGCTACTGCAACACGCATTACCGCAGATGAGCAGAGCTATATATGAGCTATTCATCAAGCCAACGTGCAAATAAAAGTGAAAGTAAGTCACAGACGCTTAACACACAATCATCTTCAAGTAAAGAAATGAAAATTATCTTACCAGGGCTGTTGCCACTCTCTCTTATTGCTGTCTTTGATTTTGAAATGAGCTGATGATCAATAAAATGCAGCTCACCTCTGTTGCTTTCGGTGGCGTGCAATCCATTAAATCTGCATTTATATCCGTTTTGCAAAAACACATTTATGTGGCCAGGTGTAAATGGAATCGGTAAGATCAGAACACTTATTATCCGGATAACTTTTCTGGATACAGATCTCATTTTAATACCAGGTGTAAATGGGGTCTAAAGTTTCAGCATAATGCATGTTGTACATCTTGCTTTTGTGATAGACATCTTTATTCACAATTAAATTGGTTGTTTTATGTTAGAGGCAGTAAAACAGAACATTGTTTAATTGATCAAGAACTTACAAAGTAATCCGTTATCATTTGATCCATGGGACCTTATTTATGTGCACAATTGCAGGATGTCATCAGACTCTCAGGTAGAGTTGTCAAAAGTACTGACTTCGGTACTGAAATTAAAAAAAATGTGTGGATACCAGCGTTTTGCATTTTGAGCACTGTTGAACTTAAACACCTCTGATTGGCCATTGTGTTCACGCGCTCAACATATATGTCTCTGATTGGCTACAATGATCAACGCTTCCAAAACATGTTGTAAATAGACATCTTTGACGCTTCAGAAACTGATATGTTGAGCACGTGAACACAATGGCCAATCAGAGACATGTTGAGAGTGTGAACACAATGGCCAATCAGAGGTGTTTACGAATCCGTTCAATAACGCTGAAAAATGCTAAAGGGGAAATGCTGGTATCGTCACATTTTTTTTAAATTTCAGGACCGGAGTCTATACTTTTGACACCTCTACTCTCAGGCTGTCATTCATGAATCACAAGGAGAACTCTGTGTGTGTGTGTGTGTGTGTATAGTTTGTATAACCATTCTTGCATACATTGATGCACTGAATAGATGCAGCAGTTTGCGCAATCGTTTTATGAGCGATTCACAAATTCATTCTGCTCGTGTTTTGTGAATGAGGTCCGTTACTCTTGTGGCTTCTTGAATTATAGTTCGAAACTCACCTGTACAGGCAGTGGTTCGGCAGAAAACAAGTGGTGAAGTGTATGCGAGCAGTCTAGATGTCGCTGTGTTTGTTTCAGTTGTGGTTGGAGAGTAACATTCTTCATGAAAATAAAATTATTTTCTTTTTGGTATTGGCGACAGGTGGACTACTGGTGAGGAGGAATCAAAATAAATACTTTTCAAAAAGGATTCTTTTGCTTTCAGAAATGTTCACACTCAGGTATTTCCTTGACATTTAGAGCAAATAGCACTTTTCAGATGTAACCCAATTAACACAAGTCTAAATAATTCAATGGAAATCGTTTTAATCTGCTTATTATAAGTGTTGTATTATGCCATTAAAGTTAATCATAAATACTCTTCTGTCACTGTTCTATAACCTTACTATGTGTGCGTCTCATTCAGCTCCTTGGTTCAGTGGTCGGGGCTCATTTTAAGGAGGGCTCTCAATCGCAGAATCCTTCATGTGGTTGAAATGTTTGCTCTCTAAAAGAATCCCCCAATTGAGGATCACTATGTTTCCTTAACAGAAATCCTGAAGGCCGGAACAAATTAGCACTCGATAGACATCATGACATGCAATGGAAGATTTGAAAAGACAAACTGTTATTTAATTATGTCAGCGTGAACACATGGCTAGACAGGTGGTGAACTTAAAGGAGAACTCCGGCGCAAAATGAACCTTTGGTCTAATAAAACATTGTTACCTAGTCAACCGTTCTCTGAGATTTGTTTTCATGATAATCGAATGTAAAGAGTTTTATCTCTAAAAACTGTTTAGCGTATAACGCTAGTAATGGGGGCATTTAATAAGTAAAAAGAAATCGCTAGTTTATACCACTAACAAGGCTCAAGATAGCCCCACACGAACACAGTAACATAATGAGGATGTCTACATGCAAAACGAAGCATTGAGAACTTTGTAAGTGTACAGAGCGTTTAATAAGAAGATAAAGATAAAGACAGTCCACTTCGTGTATACAGACAGGAGCCATCTTTGGAAAACAGTCTCGACTAGTCAAACCATGAACGCCATTCATACAGTTCAGCTCACTTAGTACGTCGTTCGTGGTTTGATTAGTCGAGACTGTTACGCTACTCTCCTGATACGCTAAACAGTTTTTAGAGAGAAAACTCTTTACATTCGATTATCATGAAAACAAATCTCTGAGAACGCTTGACTAGGTACCAATGTTTTATTAGACCAAAGGTTCATTTTGCGCCGGAGTTCTCCTTTAATCTAGTTAAAGTGTAATTATAAATTTGGCGCTGCCTGTTGTTAAAAATTACCAGGGCTTTTTGCAAAGCAAATATGTAGCCATGTGTCCCGAAGTTTACTGAGATTCCAGTTATTCCAAAATCTAAAATATTTTGGGTTGAAATATTGAGTAAAACATATTTTTAATATCAAGTAACTTGTCATGGAGCCTTTGAATAATAATGTGGAAAAGTGAAATATGTTGATAACCACTATGCACGCGATGGGAAGCTGATTGAGTCTGTTCTTCGCATCATCCCTCATTTCACAATGTGCCGAACTCTCCAGCATGCTTGACAATTAGTCAGTCCTGGTGTGTTAACTCTACAACAAGCATTTGATACAATTCAATTCAAATTTATTTGTATAGCGCTTTTCACAATACATATTGTTTCAAAGCAGCTTTACAGAAAGTGCATTTCAGAAATGTACATAGAAGAATATAGTTAGTTAATCATCATGTATTAATACAGTGTACCTATTGTGTAAATAATACAGTACATGTTGTTAAAATGTACCTTTCATGTACTTACACTCGCACTGAGATGATGGTATTCCAGAAAGCAGGTTATGTGATTTACGGTAAGCGGATTACCTCAACTTTAACTTTTAGGGCAAGCAGCCATTGCACCTTACTCTCTGAACTTACCCTGCTCTGGAGCAGCTCCTGTTCCAGGGTTATTCACCTCAGGGGTGTTCAGCGCGTGACAGATTTCACACAGTATTATATTATACAGATATAAGGGCTGTCAATATATTGAAAATTGAATCGCACACTTATGAAATTACATACACCATTTATCTTGTTTAAAGGGTCAGTTCACCCAAAAATGAAAATGCTGTCAGTAATTACTCGCCCTCATGTCGCTCCAACCCCGTAAGACTTTCGTTCATCTTCGGAACACAAATTAAGATATTTTTGATTAAATCTGAGTGCTGGATCACTCCTCCATAGGCTTCTAAAGGGATCGAAACTGGCCGGCCCAGAAAAGTTAAAGACATCTTCGTTAAAATAGTCCGAGTGACTACAGTGGCTCAACCGTAAGTTTATCAAGCGACGAGAATACTTTTTGTGCGCAAAAGAAACAAAAATAACGACTTTATTCAACTATTAATTTTCTTCTGTGTGGGCCTTTGAGTGAGTTCACGTAGTGTAACTGTTCGTTCACACCGCTGCCGACTTGAGCGGCAAAGAAGCTCTGGCCGCCCTGTCAAGGACGCTTGTCAAAAAGTACGGGGAAGCTTGTTGACGCTTTGGACGCTCTGACGTAGCAGGGAGAAGAGAAGTGTCACAACATGAAATGTAATAAACAGAAAACAAGCAATACATTGAAGGAACCTTTTATAATGACAGCCTTTTTATAACCGTTTTGGTCGGGGGAAAAAATATAATTATTATTATTTGCATTAGTGCAATTGGTCAAATTATTATAATATTATTATAATTAAATATTATAAATCATCAGCACGCACTTCACCAACTCACCGGAGACACCAGCTATTTTATCCCATGCCTCGTTCTTTTGTAACTGGTCACTATAAGTAAACAACGTCATGTCATAAATGATAGGAAACCCAGCAACGATGATGATTAGCTTCTCTTCCATTTTCTCGGAACTATTGTTTTGGTAGGAACGAAAGTTTACATCGTATGTTTCTCCGGAATCAGCCAGCGCGAAGGACGTCTATATTCCGATTGGTTGCTGGCGTTTTGCCGCTGAACCGCGTCATATGCCGCGTTCCAGGCAACCTGTAACCCGTGAAAGTCCACTGGAACGGCAGTCAAACCCGTGACTTCCCACCCGTGAACTCGTACTAGATCGACGTACTCCCAGTTACGAGCTCTGACGTCAAACGTAGCCCGTGAAACCGTACAAAACAACAATAGCAGCCCCTACGGATGCAGTGTTTCTGCAGGCGGTAAAATAAAAGGAGGGAAAACGGCGCATGAGGCAAGATAAGCTGTTTTTCCTCCTCCGTTTTCCTCAAATAAACAAGGAGTAAGCACCTTTGGCGACAGAAATGATTACAAATGCGCATAAGCCCCGTAAGGTCGCCATGCTGGTTTGTTTACATCTAGCTACCACAATTCTTTGCGCTCAGGTGGTTTGGCGTGACTGGCCTAGAATGCTACAAAGTCGTGAGTCGTGGTTTGAAGTCGTGATTTACATGCTCAAAAACCTGCCTGGAACGCAGCAATAGCTCATTACCATAAAGTTGAGCTTCTTTCCATTTTCTGATTGATGCCCAAAACGCGACGCCGATGGATTTGACGCTCCTTGCAGCTGAGAGAAGCCAGCTTCCATTGAAAATGAATGACTTCCGGCCGCTTTGGAAGCTCAAGTCGGCGGCGGTGTGAACGTACAGTAACAGCGCAGCGCTTCCACAACATACCACTACTCACTATTGGCCAGCATCACACGCATGACCAGCGTCGGCCAATAGTGAGCCTACGCTCTGACGTACGGGAACTCACTCAAAGGCCCACACAGAAGAAGATGAATAGTTGAATTAAGTCGTTATTTTTTTTTCTATGGAGGAGTGATCCAGCTCTCAGATTTCATCAAAAATATCTTTATTTGTGTTCCGAAGATGAACGAAAGTCTTACGGGGTTGGAGCGACATGAGGACGAGTAATTACTGACAGCATTTTCATTTTTGGGGTGAACTAACCCTTTAATGCGTTCATTTTGTCATCATTTGCTATATCCAGCAAAATAAACCATCAGTTTGAAGGATAATTCTCACAAAACTTTATTTTCTGAAAGCTTTTTTTATTTATTTAGGCGTCTTTCCAAAAACACTTGGAGACTCCAAAAAGACACTAAACAAGCAAAAGGAGTTTATGTTGTCATTTCCGTCTAGCAGGGTGACAGGTCTCTGGCCGTTCTAGATGCTGTCGACTTCTAGATCATCGAACCGCCTGATGTAAATTACATTAATGATGCAATTTTGCACGCTTTGCATATTTGTTTCAATGTTTTATCGCGTTAAGGATTTTGAATTAATCGCATGATAATGCATTAACGTCAACAGCCCTAATATATCTATACATACAATATATTTATTATAAAGCACTGTTATTATAACATTATCACATAAAGCAATGGATATTTTACTCTTATTTATTTTATTCTAATCTCACACATTGTGGATCTGCACTCAACAGGTTTTTTTTTGTTTTTGCATCGTGGTGTTTTCTATATAAGGTATTTCTATAATAAAAATACATATGGGATACATCTCACCTTTCAAGAAATGTGGAGGAAAAATGGCTAAACATAAAAATAATATTATACAGCCATATTACCGTTGCAATCTAAGACCCTTTCTCAATCAATCTTTTTTTTACATTTATAATTAGCATCTAACAATATAATTATACAATATAGTTCAAAGTAAAAAAAAAAGTTGTTAAATATGTAGAGATAAGATTAAATGAAAGAAGTGTTGGCATGCTTTCGTAGCATCTGTGACTCCTGGATTCGGCGTTCGGTTGAGAGAGAGTGTGTGTGTGTGTGTGTGTGTGTGTGTGTGTGTGTTCACCGTTGACTGATCTTCATACTCCGGGTTGACTGATCTTACTCCCGACCGCGGGTTTGGGACCTTCATACCTCGAGTAAGCAAGCTTTGGGTTATTCAACTCAGAGTTAGTTAACCTTGCTTTCTGGAATACCACACAGGTACGTTGGATTGGATGATTTTTTATTTATTTCCATTATAAGTACAAACTAGTTTAATGACTGAACTGTACTGGCAGAATAACAGAGTACCAATAAAATATTTGAGGTTATGAAATCTAATATAAAAGATTTAGCTATCCCCTGTCACTATTGTTCCTATATTATAACACTATAAATTGTAGTTTAATGTTTATTGATTAATAGAAACAAAGCCCTGCACTTGTAACCTGGCCCTAGCCAGATGAATTTCGCTCCGCCTAGCTTCACTCAAATGAGTGAAGCTAGGCGGAGCGAAATTCATCTGGCTAGGGCCAGGTTACTGCACTTGTACATTGTACTGACAATTTTGGTAACAAGGTTGCAAAAAAGACGGTTCACATAATATTTCGATTTGACATCCAGAAGTGGTTGAACAATATTTTTCACGCACATTTTACTGACCATCAAATACAATTGTAGGAAATGCCTTGAAGTCATTCCTGAAACTTAAAAAAGAACAAAGCCAAGTGATGCATCAAAATAAGACTCGTACATGTAAGCACGGCCAATCTGATCTACCCGATGCTCTTTTATTTTGACTTGAAGAGCCATAAAGATATTAAATGCAACACCTGATTAAACCAGGTCTACTTTAGTGTTTTAGGTCTGAGTTACTGAATGACTTTATGGATTGTACAGACAGACCCTTTGCCATCAGTTGTTTTCTTCTTTTTTATTAAATACTGTGTTTAGTAAATGTATCGATTTCCTGCACAAATGCTGTTGTTGTTGTTGTTCAAAGCAAATGCTGTCTACCTGAAAATGAAGTTAATTTAAAAAGTCAGCAGCAGCAGTAGTGTAGAGTTATCATATCATTGGGTCCAGCATGAATACACATCACATCAGATTGTGTAGCCATATGCCAGAAAGCTGAAGCTGAACCAATGTGAAATGACTTCAAACAAACTACAGCAAATCACTGAAAATATACTGCTCAGAATGAAGGAAGTCAATTCTTTGATTGAAATCCTTGTGTTGTGTGAGGAGTGAGCAAACAATTCTACCAATTAAAGTCTACATGAAACAACCTTTTATGTTATGTAATCTGAGTGAGCGTTTTATTCCAGAATGGAGCCAGAGCTGAAAGCCAGAGCTGGACTGTTGTGTGTGTGTGACTCTTGCTGTGCACGTTCTCGAGGTGCCGTCATCAGCTAATCGTGGTTTGGCTCCAGAATGGCTTGTCAAATCATACTTTTGGGGGATTCTGTGCCAGTCTCACAACTGACATTGAGAGGAAAGGGTACTCGAACAAATAGCTTACAGACAACATAGTTTCCACAGCATTTATAAATCAATCAACTCAATACATAGTCTATAAATTGTAGTCTGCGCATTGTTAAAACATTAAAAGGCTATAGAGATACGAGATTTCAACTTGTAAAAAGCTTTCACGTCCTTGTAGAGCTTGAACTCGTAAGCTGGGATTGTTCTCAGAGCTCCAACTTGTATCTCCTGAGTGCTGCAGATTCATTTAAGCGTTGGATTATATGTTTCATTAGAAGTGCATAATTCCCAGTTTGAGGACATGCTCAGATCCGAGTAAAAATCATGTGTTGTCATCTCAAAAATATCGGTAATTACGACATGGCGTGAACTAAGTATTGTTCATGGCATATTTGGCGTAAGTACAAATACAGAGTTCTGCATTAATGTAGTTTACAAAGTGCCATTAGTCGCGTTTCAGTTACCCTTCAAATTGCGCAAATTGAAATTGCGAATTATAAATACGCACAATGGAAACGTCAATTTCGCAAAAACTCCCGTTTATCGCAAAAAAAAAAAAGAAAAGTTTTTACGCTCGCATGAGGAGGTTTTTCAGGCAATTCGAAAAAGGAATATTTCGCAAAACTGCAATGGAAACAGTTTTTGCGCATCTACAGTCACCTGACTTAGAAAGACGCGGTGTGTTTGGACAGAATACGAGACAGAGTTATTTTTATTAAATTCTTGAAAGAAAAAGGAATTACAGGAATACTGGATTCTAAACCTCAAAGAAATGCCACAATCAAAACCTCGGAGCAGAAATGAGGGAGAAACAGAGAAACACCTCAGTATAAGGGTCTTTCCCTGCCATTAATGCTTGGATAACACACCACGTCTCCTATTAATAATAATAATGTCTAGTGCGGTGGCTCTGAGATATATAAACCTACCAACGTCCGTTGCCATGATTTTTGGAATGACTTATCGCAAGAGGAAAAAATTACGGTTTATTCGCATAACATCGGTTAATGGAAACGGCGTCGTTTCGCAATAGGTTTTTATCGATATTTAGAAAAAATCGCAAACGTTTTGTGCAAATCTGTAATGGAAATCATTTAATGTCCGAGTGATTCCGGGTGTATGTGTACGCCGTTAAATGTCCGAGCGAAACGAAGCAAAATCTATATCTACATCTGTGGAGCGATATTTCTTTTCCTAGGATGGTAGGAGAAGACTCATAAATTGTATTAACCCCAGTGACGGGTAGGTTTAGGGACGGGGTTGGGGTAGGTCATATATTTATATAAACAGTAATGTAACGTTAAGTCAAGGCGTTGATAAACACGCTGAAAAGCGATTATGCGTGTTGATAGCACGGCAAAAATGGAAATACGAATTGGCGTGTCATACATACGCCATTTCATGAGATCAGTCTGCGTGGACGGCCGTGTACGAGTGCGTCGTTTACCTGGGGAAGGGATGGCTCCAGGATTCGGGTGGAGGGAGTGTGATGCTCTGGACAATGTTCTGCTGGGAAACCCTGGGTTCGGCCATTTATGTGGACGTAAATTTGACACGTGCCACCTTCCTAAACATTGGTTTGACTGGTCGAGACTGTTTTCCAAGATGGCTGCTGTCTGTATGCGCTAACTGTACTGTCTGTGTAAAGTATCTTCTTATTAAACTGTCTATACACTTACAAAGTTCTCAATGGTTCGGTTTGCATGTAAGGACACTCATTATGCTGCCGTGTTAGTGTGGGGCTAATTTGAGCCTTGTTAATGGTATTAACTAGCGATCTCTTTTTGCTTACTCGATGCCCAATATACTAGCGTTATAAGCTAAACTGTTTTTAGAGATAAAACTCTTTATATTCGATTATCATGAAAACAAATCTCAGGGAACGATTTAGTCTGTACCAATGTGTTATTACACCCGAGGTTCATTTTGCGCCGGAGTTCTCCTTTAATGCTTCATGAAAACATTAATTTATCAATTAATAGTAAAGAGATGTTTATGTAAAGTTAAACACATTCATGCTCAATGTATTTGTAAACATTTAGGAACACTTACTATAAATAGTTAATGTCTAATAGAATAGGTTTAAAGCACTTAATTAATGGTAATTGGTGGTAGATAGAGCTCAATGCGCTGCAACTTAAGAAAACACATGCAAATAGAAAAAACATCAGCAAATTAAGAAATCAGTTTAACAACACATGTGCTGCAAATACTCACAAAGCAAGCAAATACAGAAATACCGCAAATACCACAGAAATGATTCAAGGGGACCTCAAGTGACAAACCTGGCTGGGATTGCTTATTGTTTACTCGTCAATGTGTTGTTGACCTGAAAGGTGAGTTTTTTTTGTTTATTTTAACATCCTGATCGTGTATGCATTTTGAGTATTTGCAGTGCCTTTCTGTATTTGGTTGTGTTGTGAGTATTTGAAGCATGTTTCTGTATTTGGTTGCATTGTGAGTATTTGCAGTGTGTTTCTGTATTTGGTTGTGTTGTGAGTATTTGAAGCATGTTTCTGTATTTGGTTGCGTTGGGAGTATTTGCAGTGCCTTTCTATATTTGGCTGCGTTGTGAGTATTTGCAGTGTGTTTTTTTTGTATTTGACTGCGTTATGAGTATTTGCAGTGCGTTTCTGTATTTGGTTGTGTTGTGAGTATTTGAAGCATGTTTCTGTATTTGGTTTGGTTGGGAGTATTTGCAGTGCCTTTCTATATTTGGCTGCGTTGTGAGTATTTGCAGTGTGTTTTTGTATTTGACTGCGTTATGAGTATTTGCAGTGTGTTTCTGTATTTGGTTGCGTTGTGAGTATTTGAAGCATGTTTCTGTATTTGGTTGCTTTGAGTATTTGCAGTGTGTTTCTATATTTGGCTGCGTTGTGAGTATTTGCAGTGCGTTTCTGTATTTGGTTGTGTTGTGAGTATTTGGAGCATGTTTCTGTATTTGGTTGCGTTGTGAGTATTTGCAGTGCGTTTCTGTATTTGGTTGCGTTGTGAGTATTTGAAGCATGTTTCTGTATTTGGTTGCTTTGTGAGTATTTGAAGCATGTTTCTGTATTTGGTTGCTTTGTGAGTATTTGCAGTGTGTTTCTATATTTGGCTGCGTTGTGAGTATTTGCAGTACGTTTCTGTATTTGGTTGTGTTGTGAGTATTTGGAGCATGTTTCTGTATTTGGTTGCGTTGTGAGTATTTGCAGTGCGTTTCTGTATTTGGTTGTGTTGTGAGTATTTGGAGCATGTTTCTGTATTTGGTTGCGTTGTGAGTATTTGCAGTGCGTTTCTGTATTTGGTTGCGTTGTGAGTATTTGCAGTGCGTTTCTGTATTTGATTGCATTGTGAGTATTTGCAGTGTGTTTCTGTATTTGGTTACATTGTGTGTATTTGCAGTATGTTTCTGTATTTGGTTACATTGTGAGTATTTGCAGTGTGTTTCTGTATTTGATTACATTCTGAGTATTTGCAGTGTGTTTCTGTATTTGGTTGCGTTGTGAGTATTTGCAGTGTGTTTCTGTATTTGGTTGCGTTGTGAGTATTTGGAGCATGTTTCTATATTTGGTTGCATTGTGAGTATTTGCAGTGTGTTTCTGTATTTGGTTAGCCTACATTGTGTGTATTTGCAGTGTGTTTCTGTATTTGGTTGCATTGTGAGTATTCGCAGTGTGTTTCTGTATTTGGTTGCTTTGTGAGTATTTGAAGCATGTTTCTGTATTTGGTTGCGTTGTGAGTATTTGCAGTGTGTTTCTGTATTTGGTTGCATTGTGAGTATTCGCAGTGTGTTTCTGTATTTGGTTGCTTTGTGAGTATTTGAAGCATGTTTCTGTATTTGGTTGCGTTGTGAGTATTTGCAGTGCGTTTCTGTATTTGGTTGCGTTGGGAGTATTTGCAGTGCGTTTCTGTATTTGGCTGTATTGTGAGTATTTGAAGCATGTTTCTGTATTTGGTTGCGTTGTGAGTATTTGCAGTGTGTTTCTGTATTTGGTTGCGTTGGGAGTATTTGCAGTGCGTTTCTGTATTTGGTTGCATTGTGAGTATTTGAAGCATGTTTCTGTATTTGGTTGCGTTGGGAGTATTTGCAGTGCCTTTCTATATTTGGCTGCGTTGTGAGTATTTGCAGTGTGTTTTTGTATTTGACTGCGTTATGAGTATTTGCAGTGCGTTTCTGTATTTGGTTGCGTTGTGAGTATTTGAAGCATGTTTCTGTATTTGGTTGCTTTGTGAGTATTTGCAGTGTGTTTCTATATTTGGCTGCGTTGTGAGTATTTCCAGTGCGTTTCTGTATTTGGTTGTGTTGTGAGTATTTGGAGCATGTTTCTGTATTTGGTTGCGTTGTGAGTATTTGCAGTGCGTTTCTGTATTTGGTTGCGTTGTGAGTATTTGAAGCATGTTTCTGTATTTGGTTGCTTTGTGAGTATTTGAAGCATGTTTCTGTATTTGGTTGCTTTGTGAGTATTTGGAGCATGTTTCTGTATTTGGTTGCGTTGTGAGTATTTGCAGTGCGTTTCTGTATTTGGTTGCTTTGTGAGTATTTGCAGTGTGTTTCTATATTTGGCTGCGTTGTGAGTATTTGCAGTGCGTTTCTGTATTTGGTTGTGTTGTGAGTATTTGGAGCATGTTTCTGTATTTGGTTGCGTTGTGAGTATTTGCAGTGCGTTTCTGTATTTGGTTGTGTTGTGAGTATTTGGAGCATGTTTCTGTATTTGGTTGCGTTGTGAGTATTTGCAGTGCGTTTCTGTATTTGGTTGCGTTGTGAGTATTTGCAGTGCGTTTCTGTATTTGATTGCATTGTGAGTATTTGCAGTGTGTTTCTGTATTTGGTTACATTGTGTGTATTTGCAGTATGTTTCTGTATTTGGTTACATTGTGAGTATTTGCAGTGTGTTTCTGTATTTGATTACATTGTGAGTATTTGCAGTGTGTTTCTGTATTTGGTTGCGTTGTGAGTATTTGCAGTGTGTTTCTGTATTTGGTTGCGTTGTGAGTATTTGGAGCATGTTTCTATATTTGGTTGCATTGTGAGTATTTGCAGTGTGTTTCTGTATTTGGTTAGCCTACATTGTGTGTATTTGCAGTGTGTTTCTGTATTTGGTTGCATTGTGAGTATTCGCAGTGTTTTTCTGTATTTGGTTGCTTTGTGAGTATTTGAAGCATGTTTCTGTATTTGGTTGCGTTGTGAGTATTTGCAGTGTGTTTCTGTATTTGGTTGCATTGTGAGTATTCGCAGTGTGTTTCTGTATTTGGTTGCTTTGTGAGTATTTGAAGCATGTTTCTGTATTTGGTTGCGTTGTGAGTATTTGCAGTGCATTTCTGTATTTGGTTGCGTTGGGAGTATTTGCAGTGCGTTTCTGTATTTGGCTGTATTGTGAGTATTTGCAGTGTGTTTCTGTATTTGGTTGCGTTGGGAGTATTTGCAGTGTGTTTCTGTATTTGTTTGCGTTGTGCATATTTGAAGCATGTTTCTGTATTTGGTTGCGTTGTGAGTATTTGCAGTGCGTTTCTGTATTTGGTTGTGTTGTGAGTATTTGCAATGTGTTTCTGTATTTGGTTGCGTTGTGAGTATTTGAAGCATGTTTCTGTATTTGGTTGCGTTGTGAGTATTTGTAGTGTATTTCTGTATTTGGCCGTGTTGTGAGTATTTGTAGTGTGTTTCCGTATTTGGTTGTGTTGTGAGTATTTGCAGTGTGTTTCTGTATTTGGTTGCGTTGTGAGTTTTTGCAGTGTGTTTCTGTATTTGGTTGTGTTGTGAGTATTTGCAGTGTTTCTGTATTTGGTTGCGTTGGGAGTATTTTGAGCATGTTTCTGTATTTGGTTGTGTTGTGCGTATTTGAAGCATATTTCTGTATTTGGTTGTGTTGTGAGTATTTGAAGCATGTTTCTGTATTTGGTTGAGTTGTGAGTATTTGAAGCATGTTTCTGTATTTGGTTGAGTTGTGCGTATTTGAAGCATGTTTCTGTATTTGGTTGCGTTGGGAGTATTTGCAGTGCATTTCTGTATTTTGGTTGCATTGTGAGTATTTGCAGCAGGTTTTGTCAAACTGATAGAGAAGTTTTCCTAATTTGCTGGTTAGTTTTCTATTTGCATGTGTTTTCATTAATTGCAGCGTGTTGAGTTCTCTCTGCCATCGTACAATTCAGAATTTACGTGACAATCTAAAGTCGAGTAAACTGTTTACTCCTAATCATTATTAACAACTCTACTGCTGGTTTAAAATACTTTACATAAGTTAGGTATGGTTAACAAGTTTTTAAAGAATAGAAAACATCTAACTCTTAACATATAAACTAATTAAATAATAATATTTTGTTACTTACAACGGATTACGAACTCACTTTTCATTAGGGCTGTGAAATGTAAAATGTATTAGTTGGTTATTTTATTAGTCGCAAAAGAAGAAAACAAACCTTGCTGCAAAGTCACACAGTCCGTGAGGGACAGATCGTAAACGGCGGTTCTTTGTGTATGTCGGGCAGGACAACTAAATGTTCGCATATCATTCATCCACCTCAAATATGGCTTATCATTTGAAACATTTAAGTAGAAACTTTACATGGCCGCTCGCATGTAAAACGCGGTGCTAATAGGGAACCGGTTCCGGCGTAAACGGTAGTAACCAGACCGAATAAGAACGAAAATTTCGGTGCCTGATTTCGGTCCCTGAGTCTCTGTGTCATGAGGCGCACACACGCAAAGTCTCTCGCTCTCTCCCTCTCCCTCTCCGGCGTGCGCGCACTATACAGTTTGGAGCACAGTCTGTTCGGTCTCGCATGCGTGCTCTTGCTCGCTCGCTCTAGATTCCGGGAGATTTTTACTAATTTGGGGGCATCAGGGAGCCGTTATCAATATGCGGGAGACTCCCGGAACGTCTGCTGATAGCGAGGGGATTAATGAAGATGCCGAAGACAAAACGCTCCAAGGTTAAGCTGCATTTCACGTGTAAAATTATGCGTCAGAACGCCCTCTAGGTGTGCTGATTATCTGAAGCCCATATAGAATCACGCTAATCCATTGGCTGATGGCACGGGCGCCGCCTTGACGCTCTTACGTCGTCATATTATATTAGCGCGCGCATCATCTGCTCCTCAGATTTCTCTGCCGAAGAAGGAAGCTTGTCGGCAGTGCGAGGAGTTTGGCAGCGAACGCAGTGTCTCGTTCCCTAGTCAGAGAACATGGGTTACACCAGTAACCAGAGACGTTCTCTTTCATAGGTTTACTCAAAGCTGCGTAGCTAAGACGCAGTGGGAACGAAATACCAAACTCGCCCAGCTAAGCGCTGCGTAACTAGTACAATGACCAGATAACTTACATGACTGGTTCAAGCAGACAAAACATGGGAACCTGTAGCCATGTCGATATTAGATTACCCTGGTAGTAATCTCTATTAATCTCCAGTATTATTACATTGTTTGATACAATATTGTTTTATTTGATATTATGTAATTTTTTTTATTTTATATTGGTTTATTTATTATTACCATATGTTATTTATATTTATATTGTCTAAAGATTTAAGTTAATATTGTGCCCAGTTTGGCCCTGTAAATAAAGGGTATTATTTTTTGACAAAGTGTGTGCGGTTTCGTTTTCTTAAGTACCGTTTCAAGAACTGTTTAAGCACCGGAACCGTTTGAAAAATACAGAGTAGGTACTGGTATCGGATAAAACCCAACAGATACCCAACCCTAATCATACAGATTAGAGTAATACATCATTCGAAAAGGGTCTACTTAATCTCACAACAACAAGAAAATCGCTGTGTCTTTGTCAAATAAAGGAACCAAACAGGATGCGCTTTCTACCGTCTTGGTCTCCGGGAACTGGAGGACATCACATAAATGAACCGAAACTCAGCGTATAGGCTACTTGCTTCACAGACATGGGAAATATATCTATAGAAAGCTTGAAATGTCTACTTTTAAATGAACCAATTGGAAACGAAAAGAATCTTGACTGACCAATAGGAATCCCTATCAAAGCGCCACAGCTGCTGCACCCCATCCAGCGCCCCGTGCAAGCCTCTACACCTTCTTGCCTGGAAGGACGATAGGAGGAGGCTTACACAGAGTGTATCTGTCACTGTTGTTCCGTAAAAACCCATACAGTGAGATTATTGGATAACACTGGGAAAGCGTGCCGCAGGATGTATTTGATAGCCTCTGTCTGCTTTTGTACAGCCGAGAACTGCTGGGCGAAGTTCTCGACCGCGTTGCCGAAGAGGCCAGTCTGGGACACAGGGGAGTTAAGGAACCGGAGCTTGTCGGTCTCCCTCATGTCGGCCAGACACAGCCAGAGATGGCGTTCCTGGACCACCAAGGTGGACATTGCACGACCCACTGACCGCACGGTGACCTTCTTTGCACGAAACGTGAGGTCCGTTGCGTCACGAAGTTCTTGGAGAACTTGTGGATCATGACCACCCTCGTGCAGGTCCTTAAGTGCCTTGGCCTGATGAACCTGCAGCAACGCCATGGCGTGCATGGCAGAGGCAGCTTCCCCACAGGCCTTGTAAGCCTCGTCGAATAGGTCCGACGAGTACCTACAGGCCCGGGAAGGAAGACACGGTTCTCTGCGCCGAGTGGAGTTAGGGCACAGCTGCATTGCAGCGGCCCGCTCGACTGGCGGGACACACGTGTATCCCTTAGCTGCCCCGCCATCAAGGGTGGTGAGAGAGGAGTGGCCACTGAGACGGTTTCTGGCAGTAAGAGGTGCCGTCCACGTCCCCATGAGCTCCTCATGCACCTCTGGGAAGAAAGGTACTGGGGTAGGTTGCTGAGAACCAGCATGCACCACCCCGAGATACCAATCGTCCAGCGTCGAGGGCTCGGGACACGGTGGAGGGTTCCACTGGAGCCCGATCCTGTTGGCAGCCCGGGAAAGCATGGCCATCATGTCTGGGTCCGACTCGGGCACCGCTGGCACACCCGAAGGAGGCAGCGGCTCCGAGCCGTCGTCCGCGGAGAAGTCTGGCCCACCCTCCGATGCAGCGATCGACATTTGATTGTCGCGGGGAGCACCAAATGAAACAACTGGTACACACCTCGAGGATGGTCCAGCACGTTCCTTTGGTGGCTCAACTGGCTGCGGAGCGCGAGAGGGGTGAGGGTTCCTAGGAGGTTGGTTCCCCGAAGGAAGCGCGCTCACCGTAATCCTCAGGTCTCCCGTGTCACTGCCCGAAGCAACCCTCTGAGGAGGATTGGAGCGAGGCAGAGGCACGGGGACTCCGCCCCTTTGCAGGAATGAGAGTCTCGACCATCAATGGGTACATGACTCATACACGAACGCTGCCTCAGCATGTTCAAAGTTCAGACACAAGAGGCAGCGATCGTGACCATCCTGTGACCCCAGGTAACGACCACATCCAGAAACACACAGATAGAACGTCATCCTTTCCTTTTTTTTTCTTTTTTTTTTGAAAAAGACGCAAACTATCTGTGTAAGCTCTTTTAGGGACTGCTCTCCTTGGTGCTGAAGCACGCAGGCGAACGGTCACCGCGAACACAGACAGGAATGTGCACTTGTCTGTGCGCTGTTCTCTCTCGCTTGTCTTACCAGCCGTGAAAACGGCTGTTGAGCGCTCTCACCGCGCACCTTGCCAGCTGTGAAAACAGCTTTTTTGTTTTGCAAAACAGAAAACAAAAAAAGAGAGAAAAAGGAAGACCGCTCGCGCTGCTGTGCTGTTACGCCCGCACCAAAGTGTAGAGATCCAGAAGAGGCTTGCAGCTTCACTCTGTGTAGTCAGCATACGAAGTGCTTGGCTCCGAAGCAAAAAGTTAGTGTGCAATCGCAACAGCTGCTCGTTAAATACCCGCGCTGCGAGGCTGCACAGCTGATGCAAATGATTGCACGCCAATGTGCATTAGTTGTTTTAGTTTCACTCGAAGTAGATTGGCCTCTCTAGCAAGATTCCTATTGGTCAGTTATGACCTATGTAGTAGTGACTGACCGATAGGGAACTAATTTATTAATAAATAATGTCAAATGTCTCCTTGCTATTTTTTCCGACTCATTCATAATCACTACTTTTGCCGGTGCTTTGCGGAAAGCTTTATGTGTGCGCTCGAGTGCGGAATAGGCTATATTTTAAACGCTTATTGTGGTTTAGTATTCTCCTCAGTATATATTTAAGTAATTAAATTATTATAAACGTGCAATTAGTTGACTAATGCCTTAAACGAACGAATACTAGTTGACTAGAAAAATCTTTAGTCGGGGTCAGGCCTACTATTCATAATGTAATAACAATGTACAAACTACAATTTATAAACTATGAATTAACTATAATAGTTTACAAATGATAAGTGCTTTGCTGCGGTATACTTTTTGTAGTGTTACCGACCGATAAGGGTGTAAGTCAATATCAATATATGAATAATATTTTTTCAGAGAGCACATTATGAACTCAACCAGTGGATTCATAGCCAAAACTATGCTGAATATGTTACTTTTAATACTCTTTATTGCTTTAAACATGACCTTACACACAAAAAGACCACAGTGAAGCAAAAACACTGACAAGAACTCAAAGAACTGAATATGACCACATACAACAAAAATGAAGCATAGGGACAAATCTCATTTTGGCAATGCATCTAGTCTTTGACAGAAAATATGTTTAAAAAATAAAAACATGTATAAACATGATGACATTTACTGTAATGTATTTTATAAAAATAAACAAGTTCCGTGCTTTATTATACTCTAAAATATAGATACTATTAATTTGTCTCCGGTATATACTTCTATAAATCATAAGATACATGTTGTGATTTCTCTTTTCTAAAAAAAATATTTTGATAAATATATGCAATGTTAGTTATTCTGAAAAATGATTTTAAGCTTCACAAATATTTTTTTGTTAAGTTGAGCATAGAATAATTATACTTTTATATGGAAATATTGTAAAACATTCTGTCTGTACTATTGGTGACCTTTTAATGATACAAGTTAATCTAAAACTAGCATTAAACAGTCTTTCAGGTGCTGGTTTGACAGAGCCCACTTCGTTTAAATTCTATTTTAAAGAAGGGATAACATGCAAGACACCAAAACAATGAGATGTTAATTGTTTAAACTTCAAAGTAGAGCCTTATATGGATTATAAGACCACGTCCTAGATTGGAAGAGGAGACAGAAAAGTTTTCAGACATAAGACAGCAGTTGGTTTTATTAAAATACATATAAAACTATTCTGTGTGGGTGTGTGAGGGTGAGGGTGGAGGGATTATGTTCTCAGGAGTGCACAATGAATGACATCACATGAAAATTAAAAAATAAAGTTTCCTACAATAAGACATTTCAAATTATGGGAGAGAAGAAAAACATTAAAGCAATAATCAAAAAAATATTGTGAAACATTGGTTATCTGTGTACTTGTATATGCTATATGTGGAAAAAAAAAATATTATATACGCAAGCATTTGCTTAGTGATTGCACAAAATTATGAGGCTATTAAGAACCCAGCCCACTCCTCCAATACAAAAAAATACGTTTTGCCTCTACATGTATGAGGTATGGAGCTGGATGACTATGTGGGTGTGAGAGTGAAAATTTATTTATTTATTTATTTTTTGTGCATTAGAAAACAGGAGCGCCCTTTTTCATTTTGGTCTTAGATCAACCACTGTATCCTTTCAATTAATATTCTGGTGAATTTGAATTTGCTACATTGTCTACCCTGGGCAGGTGTTTCCTTCCTCTATCTTGTTAGTGGGCTCTTGTGTTCATAAATATTCATTTAAAAAAGTGTCAATTCAGACCCTTGCAGAGATACAAATCCAGACATTGTGAATATGATATTGTGAAAAGGGAGTATTTCATGTCACAACAAACAAAATTGAAAAGCAAGCACATTAACAAATTACCATTTCTCTCTCTATCTAATTTACAAAATCTGTTACCATTACTTTTTCTGTGATTTTATTTTTTTAGATTATGTAGCTATAATGTCTACAGTAATTGCAATTGCAATAGTGATAATATAATTTTTCCCATAATATATTATAGAAACCATTCTTAGGACACAAAATAACTAAGGCCCTATCCCTACCAGCCCTTCCCAAGGTCATTTTGTGATTTAGATATAGGAACAACTAAACATACAAAAACTAAGTCCATTTCACAGTACCCTTTCTCTAAGGACAAGAGAGTGAACAGCCCTGTTGATCACCCATAATGCACAGGATCAGTTGTATTTTTTTTTTTTTAATTCTGTGCACATATAATGTCAAAGATACTTTGTGAGTACAAGTTGGCACAATCTTCATAAACATATAACAGTAGATAGTTATGCGGTTATGGAATTTAGCAGGCAGTGAAAAGAAAGGCGAGTAAAAATGTAAACCAATGAATGACCCGAAGAGATTCCTGCCAGAGTGTTGAGCAGCTGTCTTTCCGGCCTGCCCCAAAATCCCGTGTAAATGAGTCATTACTTGCTGGGCAAGTTTTTGATGGAGCGATTAAGAGAACCCATGTTAGTGGATGTGTGGAGCTGAGGACTTGCACTCTTATTAGGGAGGCTACTAGAATGTCCCATTGCCTCTTCAGCAGCCCGAAGAAGAAGGGTGTAGTTGACAGCTACCTCCTCTACCTTACGTAAAAGCTGTAGTTTTTGAGTTTCAGATCGTACACTCCTGACCAGCCGAATGAATGTATGAGTAAGGTTACACAGCACCTGGAAGCTAGCTGTGACGGCACTTAGCATTCGTGAGGGACTTTTCTCAACACTTGCCACTCGTCTACATGATGCCCTGAACTCTTTAAAACGGACTGCAAGTTCTTGCTTGTACTCTGCCAGTCTTGCAGGGGGGATACGAGGTTCCCCCTCTATTTGGGGACTAATGGCACACTGCCTTAAAATTGAGAGCAGCTCATTGGCATCAAGTTGTGCGTTTAGGAATCCATCAGGTAGCGAGAATATTTTGCCCTGCAAGGATTGTACTCTTGCCAAGCTAGTTTCCAGGTTCCCGCAGGCCCGCAGATCAATCCTCTGTGTTTGTGGCTCCTCTTCTTCTTCTTCCTCCTCCTCCTCCTCCTCCTCTTCCCCACTGCAATCCTCTGCATGAAGTACCTGAAGAGTTTTGCTGACTACTGGCATTGCCCTTGAATCTACATGCATTCCAGGCAAGACCTGCAAGGGGATGGAATAAGACAGTTCGTCTTTTTCACTGCTCTCATCAGCAGCTTCACATTTGCGATAACAGAAGCAGAAAGAGCAACATTTTTCTCTGTCCTCAGTATCCTCACTTGGCAACCCTAGAACCTCAGCAGTACCCTCACGGCTTTCCTGAATTAGCTCATCTCCCTGAATAAAAAATATCCCTTTTTTCTTTGCATCCCCATCTTTAGTATGTACAGGCTCCACTGGAGTTGGAAGTCTAAGTCCAGTGGCCCTCACTCTTTCCATTTCTTTCTCAAGGCTCTTTGCTTTTGTAGTTTTAACCTCAGCATATAGGGGAGTGCTGCCATTATTATCAATCTCCCCTATACTATATCTCCTTTGTAGCTTTTTATATTGTGGCGCACTCATGCATTCTGAATGGGTGGTACAAGTAGGCAAGCATGATGTAGGTGTATCTCTGGGTTCCCTAGACTCAAGGCTTGTGGAGCGGATTCGAGTGGTTTTGATTTCCAAAGTTTGAGGTTTGCGTAATTCTCCTTGAGCATGTGGAGACTTCGGAATTGCTGGGGGTGTTTTAGAGATTGCCCTCTCTCTTCCTCTCTGATCAGTTGCAGAACCAACCGCTGTATCTGGGAGACGCATTCCGCGGCACATTCTCTTACAGTCGCAGCTGCGTCGCTGTTCTCTTGAGATCCCAGGAACTTTCTGTACAGGACTTGTGCGCAGTTGGCAGGCACAAGGGGTAAATGATGGAACAGGAGAGGATCCCTGTGGAATGAACTCTCCTTGTGATGTTTTAGGTTTTAGAAGCTCCTCCAGGAACTCTAGCTCGTACTGCCTGACTTTTTGAAGCTGTGCACGACGCTCATCTGTCTCTCTGCGCAAACGTGCTGGGAAAGTGGCTGAAATTAAGTTCCTAAAACTCAGGAATGGAGTACTACGCTGGGATTTGGCTTTGTTATTTGCCTGTTTCTTGTAGTCGGCTCCTGGGATAGTTGCACCCTTTTCCACACAACCTAAGAGTGTTGGGTCTACCAGAACAGGCACACTTTTAGGAGTTTTCTGTGGTTCCACAGGGGCTTTACTCTGGGAGTTCTCTGCCTTTGCCTCTGACATCTCTTTCTGTTCTGCTTTAACAGGCATAACTGGTGAGTACTTAGTAGGAGGCAGGGTGCTGGGCTTCACCAAGCTTGCATCAGATGTCTTCTCTGTGTTCTCTTTGTTGATAGCTAACTGAAGTCCTTTGGCACGGAGACGCTCATCGTCTGTGGGAGACGAGTGAAACACTACCACTTTTGGGGCCTGTGGATCTTTTAGACGCACCTGTGGGCCAGGCTCTGGTCGTACTGGACATGTGCAGAACAAGTCAGAAGCTGGCAGAAGGCCCTTTGAACTTGAAGGCTTAGTGGTCTCACTTGAGGCATTCTCGGCATCTTGGCACATATTTGTTGAACAAATTTTTGCAGATGCAGTTCTATCCACAGGCAAGAGAACCGGTAAGGCTATACTGGTAGTTTCTAGGGTAACTGTACCAGAATCTTTTTCCTGGACACCTTCTGAGGTAATAGAGCTTGTTTTTTCTTTACTAGCAAGAGGCAATTGATCTGTGTTGACTTGAGGAGCACACAGTTCTGATGATTTAAGTTCTTCAGTTGCCTGTTGTTCAGACTCTCCCAAACACTCTTTTACAGGGCCTTTTTCTGATTTTTCTATATCCTTCTCACTTTTTGCTTCATGGCTCTTCCCCTGCTCCACAGAGTTGTCAGAGGGACTAATTTCTTGACCGGGACAAACTTTCAAGGGCACAGTCTTACTTAAGATCACAGGCTTTGGTGGACACCCGCCACGGATCTGACTCATTGAAAAAGCCCCTCCCCCAATTGCTTGTGTTGTACAGCCAGGGATTGACAAGGGGAAGTCTCGTCGACTGAAAAGTCGCTCTTTGTTGATGTGGTGGGCAAATAGATATGCCTGGTTCTGATGCTGCTTCATGGCAGACACCATCTCAGACACATCAGTTAGCTCTGATGAATTTGTCTCATGTCCAGAGTCTAGGGATGATTCAGGGGTTATGGCAGCAAGCACAATCAACCCTGTAAGGGAACAGAAACAAAACACAACCATGCTCATAAGAAATCACGTAAGCTCTTGTCACTTCAGGTAAGCAAAATTACAGAGACAAAATACTGTTGTTCTAACAAAAGTAAATATTAAACTAATCTAAAAATGTTGTTAATGTACAACTCCTCTGTTGTTTTGTTGTTGAGGAGTAGTTAACACTGCATTGATGCTTGTTTTGGGACAGTCTAGCTTCATATGTTAGGCTACTATAATTTGAAGATAATTTCAGGCTACTATCATTTGAAGATAATGTATCAAAATAAGAGCACAAACCACTAATTTTAAATGAATACTTATGATTTTCCAATTTGCTTGACTTTCAAAAGTTTAATTTACTCATAGACATGGTAAAGAACCAGCACTTAAATAGTACATATGTCCACCTGCTGTCTGTGGTGTCTGCTGGTGATGGTGTGGGTAATCCTCCGATGCAGCTAGTGCTTCCAGTGCCTGGAGGGTGGATACTAATGCATCATCTAACTCCTGAGCATGGTCTTGAACTGTCCTAGTGGTCACATTATCAATCAGTGTTATAGGAACTTCCTCTTGACCCTTTGCCACAGCAGCAGAGGCTTTGATTCCTTTCCGACCCTTTTTCGGGTCATCTTCATCAGAGCTGTTATCACGAAACCCTGGGGGTGGAGCTGCTATGCCAGGAGGGGGAGGCTGCAACTTTCCTCCTCCATCATCTAGCTCTTCATCTTCCTCATTCCCAGGTAGTGGTAAGGCAATGAGATCAACAGCACCTCCTTCACGAGTAGCACATGCATTTTTGCACTGCTGCAAAATGAGTCTTCCAGCCTCCCCAGTGTCCGAAATCAAACCTTCAGCTTGGAGTTTTGCCTTGCAGGAGTCACAGAAAACCCTCTGTTTAGGCTCCATTGTTTTCGCTCTGTTCCTGAAGCTTGAACTGTCATCAGTGGGACCATCTTCTTCAGGCACGGATTCAGTGCTCTTTAGAGTGGGGTCAGACTTTGTGCGCGAGCGACTCTGTACCTGTGAGATAAGGTTCTCATTAATGTCAAGCTCCTGCTCTGCTTGTATCTGAAGCTCTTGCATCTGTTGTTGCTCTTTTAAATGGATGTGACACAGGCCAAGGTGCTGAGATATGGGTGATGCTGACGTCTTCTGTGTTGCCTCTCTGGACGCCCCCTCTCTCTCTTCGCGACGACTCCCACTTAACACAGTGGCTCCGGAGCGGAATTGGGCATGGGAGCTTCTGGAATCTAAAGGACAGAACTGTCTGAGTGGTTGAACGAGTAGAAAACATGATGGATGTGAATGAGTCCAGATGACAAACGTGAATCTGTTGAGTTCTCAGAGATGGAAAAAAAGCCTTGTGGGATGTGATGGTATGCTGTGATCTTTCTCTTTGGCAGACCACAGGAGATGCCAACATCCAGTACATGGTTTTGTAATACAATACAATAAATACTGAACTTTCAGATATATGAATTTATCTAGATCAGAATTTCCGTCACACTCACATGAACTGACTCAAGATGAAGATGGAGAGCTCAAGATGATGGAGAGGTCAAGCTGGAATTATGAATGGTTGCCATGATAAATCCTTACAATAATCAGAAATTCCTTTTGGAAGCAATCTGATTAATTCATGTCATGATTTATTGATTGATTTTTCTCACTATTAGAAAAAAGTTAATGACCAGCATATAATTAAGATGCCTCCATGGACATGTTCTCACCATTATTAGATCTATTTTGCTTTGAAATGTCCAAAGCTGCATATGTAACACAACATATTTTAGTTCCGCTTGTCTTTGAAAGATGAAAGCAAAGCAAATGCACTTTCAGAAAATGAAATGCAATGACTTTTTTATATATATTTTTTAATAAAATTGCAACAATAACATTTCTAACATACCTGCCTTGATCATATAAGGCTGACCAGGTATCCTGCAGTAGATTGTCCTTTTAGGGTCCACAAATAGCTTGTAATAGCCAGAGATCAAACAGGCAAAGTTTGATGCATCTGGCCACTCCATTAACAAGACCAAGGGCTACAATAATTAGTATGGAAAAATATATTAGTATAGTATTACATTTTAGAATGTTACATATTGCAATACTGTTTCTCTCTCTCTCTCTCTCTCACACACACACACACACACACACACACAAAATTACCATAGGGTTAAAACTATAATGTAAATTCATTCAGCTTTTTTCATTTCTGCATTTTTTTCACACCTTTGCTTCCAGAATAACAACTTCAACACGGGCTACCCCATGATGCTCTCTAAAGAGCTGGACTTTGGCCACGCGGCTGAACTCTGCTAAGACAGTTGTTAGGTTGTTCTTCAGGTCAATTACATGACTGATACCGTGTCTCGGCCCAACCAACAATGTAGTGGCTGACTGCTTCTCATCCTTTCAATTGAAAAAGAAAAGAATCAGAAATTGAATGACAAGTACAGGTTTTTTTGTGTTTTTTTTTAAATCTATATTAAATATATCGATATAATTTTTTTTTTGTAAATCTTTAAAATCAGTGCAAAAATGTAAAGATTATTTGGACAATCTTGATTATTGGTTGAGAAGCTATGTCGGATTCAGGTTACCAAGCCAACTGTGTGAAACAAGAAGCCTCCAAATGGCGGGAGGTCATTCAAGACACGCATATACTGTAGTTTTCCTTGAATAGAAGAAACCTGCATGGATGAAGAGAAAATAAAACTGGTTAGTTGTGCTAAGTGCACAGAGGGTGATATTCTAGCCAGCAGAGGGCAATGTTTCGCTGCTATAAGGTGTGCGATGGCTATAAATGATCAGCATGTAGAAATTAATTGCACACAGCATATCTCTATTCCAATATTACACATATCAGATATGCTCTTAGGTCATAAAATTCACACAAATACAAAAAAAAACTACATTCTGCATTAGATGACATACATGGTTTCTTTGTGACATGTTTCTTAAGACACATTTGAGAAGAAAGCCTTCTATTTCAGATTTATTTGACACAAATATTCTTAGTAAGCAGATATACCTTGTTACCAGCTGGTGGAGGATGCTGATATGTCTTCAACAGCTGTGAGAGAGTCTTGCAGACGTTTTTCTCCTTGACGGTTGGCAACAGAGTCAAAGGAAGGAAAGGTTCCAAACCCCATTCTTTCCTAAAGAAAATTATGCAGGTTTAAAGCATGCAACCAGCTACAAGACCTTATAGTACATTTTGATGGTTTTATCAGCGTCATCTGCCACTGGTGGATAACAGCTTATTTTTGGTATAAATGTATATTCTGCCTATGGTTACCACATGTGTGTTTCTTTGGAAAAAGAAGGCTAAAGTCCTGTTCACACGAAAATTCTGCCATTATTCAAAATGCATGCATGTTTTAAGACTTACTCAACGTGCTTTAGAGAAATCTTCTGATTGGGTCTCGCAATGGACACAGTGATGTAGATGTGAAGGGCTGCCAACCTAAGTGTAACGTCGGACTTCCAATCCATTCCATATCGCTCTTTAATGACGTCATTGCGGCTCTGTGGGAATTCAGAACAAACAATAGATCAAAAAACTTTATACTAATATCAGACGTATATGTGAACATTCGTTTGACTCGTGACTAAAGGACTAATGAATAAATCCACCTGTATGTAGAGGTACTCAAATGCTGCGGGGTCTCTCCTCAGTAAGTCAGCAGGGTCCTTTGGGAAGAAGCAAATACGGAAAAGACATTTCATTCCTTGGAAATAGGTCCTGTGAACTACCTGAAAATATAGAAGAAAATGAGAATTCAGAATTTATTATAGAATTCACCTTTAAAATACAGCACTAACAAACATTCCAGTACTAAATTGTCACATTCCATTCCTTATGCAAGTAAGGTTATGTGCTACTGGCAGCCATATCAAATTGAATTCAACGTCACGTAATTTAGGTTTTCCTAGTTCTTAATAACAAAACAGTTGCACTGTATATTTATGTACGACAACATCCATAAGTCTGAGACCACACTGAAAATAAAATCCATGATTCAAAACCAGTGAATAAGGAACAATGGAATCATTTAATTTAACTGAAAATTTCATTTCCGGTCTTGCTTCCGTTGGACCACAAGATGCTCTTTGGAATATTTTCAAATCATGCTGTGTAACATGGATCACTGGATAACATGGATCACTAGTATTTAATTACCATTAAATACAAATGAATTAAAATGAAGACGTATTTTTTAACGTGCGTTGTTTGTTGCAACTCGCCATAGGAAGCTAGTGTACCTTATACCACACATTTAAGGATTTCTCCTAAACCCTTTGAACTTTAGCTTGAAGGTAATGCATCAGTCATTGGTTTTTGGGTGGCATTTACTCACATGAGCCAGTGGCTGGTTTTCCTGGAGCAGATGCAGCCTCTGATTCTGGGCCAGTCCACCGGACTCCAGCACCAAAGCAAAATGCTCAATGTAGCGTAGAGAAAGGCGATCCTGCAGCGATGATATCACATCCTGTGGCAAAAGGGAAAAGGAGAACAATTTTGTCATCTGAGTAGCCTAATGGTTGGTGTTTTTAGCCCCTAAGGCATCATGAATTCTGCTATATTACAATATCTCAGATATGCAATGCAAAGTAAATGTAGTGGAAAGCATTGGCATCAGCAGTGTGTAAACTACAGGAGGATAGGCTTGACATTTCCATCAGTGATAAAGCATTGAAACCAGCACTCTTAATCACTGTACCCTGCTCTGAGTATATCCGTCACTGGAGACAAATGTTTGAGGGTTTCTACTGACTAGTGGCTTTACTTCTGAAAAGACTACAAATATTTGATGAGGTTTCCATGTGACTTGAGCAAATG
Source organism: Rhinichthys klamathensis goyatoka (assembly GCF_029890125.1). Taxonomy (NCBI): domain Eukaryota; kingdom Metazoa; phylum Chordata; class Actinopteri; order Cypriniformes; family Leuciscidae; genus Rhinichthys; species Rhinichthys klamathensis. The sequence goes on along the minus strand of NW_026607115.1, from coordinate 1,495,634 downwards.
CTGTGCTTCAATGCATGCTTGTCTGGAGCGTACTGACCAGTGTGAAGTGATGCATTATATACTTAATGTTTGATGATAGTAACCCTCACAATGGGAGATAGACCGATTACTGTGTTGTGTACTGTCTGTCACCAGGATTGAGATAATCGGTTTGGTGATATTGACCAAAGGCTGAAGATATCACCTCAGGAAGGATTGTGAGAAATGTTAACCTCGCTGTGAAACCACAAATGTAGGAAAGGCAAAAAACTCACTAGGTTTTATGCCATTTAATCTTGTTTATTGACATCAATAACAGTACTTTGATATTGATAGTACGTGATATATATTTTTCCTGTTTGGCTGGAACTTTCAAAAATGTATAGATCCTTTGATGCTGATGTAATTGTAAAAGTTGGGTTTTACATGTTTCAAATGATTATAGCCCCTGGAAAAATTGCTTTTCACATTTTTAAAAAAAAATCTACATAATGAAAGATCAGCTCTGCAAATGAAATGTGCTGACATGTTTTTCCTCTTTTGCTTTCAGAATGAAATGTAATAATGTTGGCTAATGAATTTTCTAAACCAAGTTAAAACTGAAATGTGCAGGTGTCAGTTCGGTTATAAAATGCTGCGTTGCCATACTTACCATTAGCATCTGTTCTAGGGAGTCTTGTTTTGTGTGAAACATGACAGGGGATTGAAGATGAACATAAACATACAAATGCATCCCATGCACAACAATGTATATTCTTTGTTTGTGTTACCCGCCTAGGGACTATAGATGTATATTAGCAATACTACAATCTGGCATGTTCATTAACATGCATTAAATAAACAAATAAATTGAAAATAAATTCATAGTGAATTCCCCCTATTGTGTTTCTAGTAACAGCGAACAGTTTTCCCATAACACTCACCCTAACAGTGGTGCGGCTGTCAAATGTAAAGGATTTGATCTGTCCATTTTCCAGAAACACCTTCAACACATTTGGTATCAGAAGCAGAGACTCGTCTTTAAGCATGGTCTAAAAAAACAGAGGGGTGAAAGAAGGAAGAAGCGGTCAGTGAACACTGGATGAGATATTAAGGGAAGAAAAGACTCAATAGGTAAATAAAAATAAAAAAAATCTTCTAAGAGTCAAAGAAAGAATGTAGAAACACATGAGAGGACTTACACTGCTTTTTCCATAGAGTTAAAGTCTAAAACAATGGTTAAAGGGAAGATCTTTGTCTAACTCAAATGCAATAGTTTAAATGAATTGGAAATATGACCAAAACTACTTTAGACATACACATTATGACTCATTAAGAATTAAGCATAAGTTGTATCACATCCATTCCATATCCAATATGAAACCATGTTCTATAAATGCAGATCAATTGGACTCAAACACTGAATTCAGTTGCAGCATATATTTGTAGAAAAAAAGAGGAAATCTTCAAGGTGTCTACTTTCTATCCAATAAAAAGTTAAAGGTGCACTAAGTCATTTTTTTTGTATATGTTGAATTGGCTCATTCATTTTCCTGGTTCAAAAGCCTACAGCCATGCTGTCAACCCCAAAACCTTGTGGTGGCCAGAACCGACTCCAAATCATTGATCCTCATTAAACTGAAATGGTATGCTGTCTTTGTTTGAGTCACCAGATCCATGTGTCACTGAACTGAAATGTCTCTGGGCGTTAATAGAAGTACACTGTACTGAGTCTGACCTCATGGCAGAGCCTTCAAAGTTTCCTGGAGAGGGTTTCTAATTCACATCAACTAACCGAGAGCCTCAAGGTTCAGTGCTTGGCCCCTTCCTCTTTAGAGTAGAAAAATCAGACCCTACATGGCTGAATATGCTGCACAGCTATTGTGCAGACTCCTGTCGTCTCAAGACTGGACTACTGCAGTGCTCTGTTGGCCAGTGATACAGAACACAGCAATGGGTCCGGTTTTTAAATCAACCCAAAAAGGTCCATGTCACACCCGTCCTAGTCTCACCGTTCCTTCTGTGTTGGAACAACCTTCCGGACTCCACATAAATAAATATAAATCTTTCTGAACAACCAAAGACAACAACTTTAGATGTTATCTTGACACCTGTTGCCGAAGATGCAGACAATTGTAAAAGCAAAGTTTTTGTATGGCATTTTAAGTAATATCCTATTTAGATGCATAACTGTCACCCATATTCATTTATCTTATGATGTAAAGTGCCAGATAACAATGAAGTCAAGTGAATGGTATTTTCTGATTTCTATGCCACTGATGTGACTATCATTTGAATTATATTTGCATACAACTTAGAAAAAGTGGGGGGAAATGACTTAGTGCACCTTGAAGTGAGTGAGGAACCCTGAAGGCAATTTTATATGAAGAATGAGAGGTCATTAATTTGAGTAGCATCCCGACACCTGCGTCATATTGATTTGTACCACGTTCCATGTTGCTGTGGGAGTACGTGACATAAGGTTTACTTTCTATCAGCTGTCCACTGATCTTCCACTGAGTATCAATAACGATTTCATGTAATCAATTGCTGACATTCATGGGTGTATCCGACCTCCTTCAAAGTTTCTATATAATCAATTCAGTACGTTTGGCAAGTGTTTCACCCAAAGGCTTTAGGCTTGCTTCTGGAAACGTGTAAAATGCTATTTACACTTTAAACATCAAATACAGAATGGAAACAAATAAGCAAGCATCAATTTGGCATGTCATTTGGGACCATGTTATGACATGCGGTGAAGTGAGCAGGTTGGCTAACTCTGTTTCATACATTCAGCACAATTCCAATCAATTGCTCGTTAGCTACGGCGTGAGATGATGTGATATGAATAATAAGTCCCACGTTGGCATTTGTGTTTAAGCCTAACCCCCTTAATAAAACGTTTACACTGCTGATGTACTCTGTGCTGACAGGCGAGTTTTAATGAAGAAAGCCCTGCTGGCCCCTGCTGATCACACAAGATGGATTGACATGATTAGAGGAGGCTCAGGTGAGGGTGGTTTGCTCTTTACCGATTTTGGCCCTCTAGGCCTGATCAGCAAGTTTCTTCTTCCAGGAGAGCTGCACACCCCTCCCATCGGTCCGCTTTATTAAATTGGTGCGACCAGCACCCAAGGGTGTAGTGTTGACTCTTCCTTGCTCACAAGGCAGATATCAAACTGTATGGGACATAATCCATGGACATTGACATTAACATGGGTGCTATCGACCCATGTTCACCAAGAGGAGATGGCAGCTGTAGTGCTAATGAAGAGCTACGAATGAATGAATGTCTAGTAACAACATTAAAGGTTATGGGGAGACTGAGTCTTTCTCTAGATGCAATGCAACCTTATTCAATTAGTTTAGTAGGCTGGAAGTGTTAAAAAGAAGCTGACACTACTTTCCTCAAAAGTAACTCTGTTACCCTAAACATCTCAATCGGAGCCAGAGGGAATTGACCTCTCGGTAAGCCCCCCCCCCCCTTAGTTATTGTTGCTACCTCGGACAAACAAACGGAGTTGCTAACTGTCTTACAATGACAGCTGTTAGTCAGTGAAAACCTTGTCCTAAGGTGTTTTGATCAATTTTGGATACAGAAGGACCACCTCAAGGAGCATTCAAGCGGGACTTAAATATGCCATGGAGGGATATATAAAAGATTTTAAAATAATATGGTGGATAACAAGAATAATTTGGAACCGAGGGTTTACAGATCACAATGCAAGCGGGAGAAGCCTCATGTTACGGTCGTCACGATCGCAGATGACAACATCCTGTACATGTACCTCAGGGTAAGATTAAATTCATTTACATTTAATCAGTTTAATATAGAGAGGCACTGTATTGTAGACCTTGGTTTATGTGTTTTTGAACTACACTGTACATGATGTGAGAACAGTTAGCTATTTAGGTTTGTACGTTAACATGGACTCACTAACTTTCTAACACACAGGTGTATGTTTGTTGAGTATTTTACAACGGCTTCGAACGCGGCTCAACTAATCAGAATCAAGGACCTGAACTAGCCGTTTTATAATCACACTTTTAAAACGCGCTGGTGAACGCGTGCAGTATGGGGATTCAATACATGAATAGAGAGCCTAAGTCCCTCCCCTCCGCTTCCGGCTCATGGGACCTTATTTCGGAAGAAATATGTATGGTAGTCAATGGCGAGAGACAACTCATCTTTTTATTCCGTCTGAACTGTGCCCTGAACTACACATATGATGTTTGTCAATTTAAAAGATAATTCTAAAAGTCAAGAAAGTCGCAGTTTGTCATAAAACAGAAGAGTAACATTTAGTTTTATGTGAAAATCGCTCAATGAACTACATCTCCCGGGAAGCGAAACAACGAGCGAGATCCGCTGCTCGTGTGTGTGTGCAGTCTGGTACAAAACACTCAGGCATGACGGCGTAACGTTACGATTATAACGTAAGACTATAGAAAAAACTACAGATGTTAGCTTCAGTAAAAGTAGCTTCATTCATTGAGAGAAAATGGGCGCCTTTTGGGTTTGTAGTCTTTGTAATTACGTATTTTCACAGTCTTATACCTCAACAGTTTTACATCAAACTGCGACTTTCTTGACTTTAAAATGTATCTTTTAAATTGACAAACATCATATATGTAATTCAGGGCACAATTCAAACGAGATCAAAATATTTGTTGTCTCTCGCCATTGACTACCATACAATATTTTTCCTAAATAAGGTCCCATGGTGGTCGACCGGAAGGGGAGGGACTTAGGCTCTCTATACCCATCCTCTCAGGATACCTGGAATCAGTGTTACAAGTACCCCAGCCCCATAGTTTTACCATTTTTGTAGCATAAACACCATCAAACCGATTAGAGCTTCGGATCTTCCAATGTTTCTCTATGGCGCTGAAACCTAAAGATGTCCGAGTTCCAGTCCCCGTGCAAATGATACTCAACTGCCATTGGCTCATCTGCGTTCGAGGGGAGGGGCTTACCGATAGGTCAATTATTCAAAGCACCTGCTGTTAGAATTTCCTTTCAATAGCCATGAATTGCTTCAAATCAATTCAGAAACATAGTTACATAGTTGCAATACTGTTGCATTTGTGTTCAAGTCAGTCTACTGTAAATTCAAAGAAATCTCAGCAAACAAACTAGGATGCATTTCAAAAAAAGAACATCTGTCAAAATCTGCCCGACTGACATCTTTGCAAATCTACCCTACGAATATGAAAAAGAGAAACACTAGAACCCTTTCATTCCAACCAAACCATGCGTAGCCAATTCCAAACCCTGTGTTTTCATGTATGTACTTTAATATAGTCTTGAAGATGAAATCACAGAAGAAGTGAACGTTTTGAATTTCTCATTTTAGCTTTTCGAAATGGAGGACCACATCTAGATTTTGGAAGCACAATAGGAGAGGGATTTCCGCATTGCCCCTCTGGGTAATAAACCTGCAGTCTGATGAAATGAGATGAGTAGGAGATGTGGAGTGAATCGCACTTCAGTATTTAAACTCTGAAATGACAGCCATGTCACTCTCAAAAGGAGACACTGATGGACACATTCACTTTGCCTTTGTAAATAGTAACAAATATAATCATAAACAGACCATGAACAGTCATGTTACAAAATACCTCGAGACCGTTCGACAAACTCAATCCAGGTCTCATTTCAGCACATAAGGAAAGCTGTGTTAGCACAGATGTGACTGGGGTGTGATGTGAGCAAGAGGCAGCAGCACATACTGAGTCTGGGTCGCTGATGGACACTTGCTCAGAAAAGCGCACTTTGGGGGGATTGGTTCGCAGACGAGCTTTCTTGGCTGCACTTATGAAGGCAGACTTAGGTGACTAAGGAAAGACAAAGGAAAGAAAGAAATAGACAGGAAAACTGAAGTTAAGACTAGTTTTATTTAGATAAAAAGCTTTAAACATAAAAAATAGTGGTAACACTTTACAATAAGGTTCATTAGTTAACATTAGTTAACATGAACAAATAATGAACTGCACGTATACAGCATTTAATCATCTTTGTTAATGTTAATTTCAACATTTACTAATACTGTATTAAAATCTTGTTAACATTAGATAATGCACTGTGAACTAACATGAATAGATGTATTTTTATTAACGTTAACAAAGATTGACAAATACAGTAACAAATGGATTGCTCAAGGATAGTTCATGTTAGGGTTAATACATTAACTAATGTTAACTAATTAACCTTATTGTAAAGTGTTACCAAAATAGTTTTATATATTTACGTGAAAAGAATTGTGTAAGATTTGTTTTCTGGTAATATATCTTGTTTTATTTACCCCATTGGAAAATGTTTGTTTGTTTGTTTTTCCTCACAAATTTTTGTAATGCTTAAAACAAGGCAACAAATTGCAATTGGGGTAAGAAAAACCTAATTCAAGATATATTCTCTGCAAACAAATCTTAATATCTTCTTAAGTTAAAAAATATTTATTTTGTATGCATACTTAAGACATTTTTACTGGAAAACAAGACAAAAATGAATACAATTATTTTTAGAAATGTATATTTGAAATATTTGAATACATTTTGGTAATTCAGACTGCTAAAGCCCACACTTCAGGCCTTCGATGCAACAAACACATCATGTGTTGCTTTGACTACAAAAAAGCATTAGAAATGGCTTCATACAAGGGCAATTTTATCATTGATTAATTTGCATAGAATATCTAATGTGTTTACTGTATATGCTGATTATTTGGTTTTAATATCATGATATGGTTGTACGGTAATGCTTCCTTTTACAGTACAGTACTTACGTGTACTTACAGTGTACTTACCTAGAAAGTACTGGCTAATATAAGGTAAGTACATGGGTTAGGGGTAGGTTCAGGGTTAGTACCTAGTTATTACCCAGTAATTGTAATTACTATAATAAGTACCTTGAATGTACATGGGTAATAGGACTGTAAAAGGAAGCGTTACCGGTTGTACTACTGGAGCTGTATACACAGAGGATCAGTTTTTTCTTGTCAACAGCGAGGATTTGATTCGGCTCTGCAAGCTCAGTAGCAAACAGGTCAAAGTTTTGAGTGCTGTTACAAAGCTCGATCTGCATGCAATGTGGCAGCATGGGTAATGCTGTAGCTTGGTACTTTGCTCCACTGAGTTCAAGGCATTGGGGAATGTTGACACAAATCATGTGGGCCTTAAAAGAGACATTTCACATGACATTTTCACTACCGAGCGTTAGTCTCAATGCACTAATTATATAAGAATGTAACTTTGGCACAAAGCAAATGGTGTGTTTTTGTACACAAAGCTACACCTGAGTTTTAAATTCCAGTAAAAATGTACAGACTGTATTGAAATTGGCATAGTAGTTTGACTATGGCACTAAAAGGGACTGATTTAATGTAATTTCGATTGGAGAAGACATAATGTCCTTAACTACCTGTTGTGGTTGCAGCACAGTGAGAACAATCGAATCCTTGCACCGCCTGCAGAAGAAAAAGACATTTTGGCTAGTGAGCTGCAGAATGTAAAAAGTGTTGTCTTATCTGAAATGAATTCTCTTATCTGATGGAGACACATGGAATAGAAATATATTAAGCACAGTCATGCGTCCAGACAAGGCCCTTCCCTCTGGTGACAGTAAAGGGTGTTACCTTACAAGGTCTATGACTTTCTCCCGGGGAGCGTCACTCACGAGTTCCTGGTTGATGGCTAGGATCTGATCTCCGGGGTAAAGCTTGCCACTTGATGGTCCGTCTGTAAAGGAGACATGTTAGAAACTTGTGTTGTACTTAGTGCCTGATAGAGTTGATTGTTAAAGTGCCCCTATTGTGCTTTTTCGAATATTACCTCTCTTCTATTGTGTAATACTAGCTGTTTGTGAATGTAAAAGGTCTGCAAAGTTTTAAAGATCAAAGTGCACAACAAATAAAGTTATTGTCTCCCAAAAGAAAGAATCGATTCTAAACTGTCGAAATGAGTCATCAGCAATTCCAGTTTTACTTCTTGTTACATACCTATGGTACAATCAAACAAATTTGACTGGGCCATCTGACCAATCAGAGCAGAGTAGACCAATCACAGCAGACTGGGCCATCGGACCAATCAGAGCAGAGTAGACCAATCACAACAGACAGGGCCATCTGACCAATCAGAGCAGAGTAGACCAATCACAACAGACAGGGCCATCTGACCAATCAGAGCAGAGTAGACCAATCACAACAGACTAGGCCATCTGACCAATCAGAGCAGAGTAGACCAATCACAGCAGACTAGGCCATCTGACCAATCAGAGCAAAGTAGGTAGACTAATCACAACAGACAGGGCCATCTGACCAATCAGAGCAGAGTAGACCAATCACAGCAGACTGGGCCATCTGACCAATCAGAGCAGAGTAGACCAATCACAGCAGACTAGGCCATCTGACCAATCAGAGCAGAGTAGACCATCTGCAGTGGCGCCTCCAGAAATTTTTCATAGGGGTGGCCAGATGGGGCCACTTAAAATCTTGGGGTGGCACACCAAAACTATAAATAATTTCAGAATTTTATTCTACTGTTGTAGTAAACCGGCCTGTAGAAAACTATCAGAAAGACTTAAGGAAACTCCTACTGATATACTTTGGTTTATTGTGTTATATTTAATGTTAGCTTACTAATGATATTAGTAGGGCCCTACTATATATATTATATATAATGATATATATATATATATATATATATATATATATATATGGGCCCTCGAGCCACTGCAAATTTCCAGATACTTACATAATTGTGATGAATTTAATCCTTTTTAAGGTATTATTTTGCAGTGTAAGATTAGTTAACACCTTTAAATATTACATAAATGTACTATGAATTTTTAATAAACTTAATGAGTGTATAAATCAGCAGCAAAAAGTAATTCTTGAAAAAATCTGCACAGTAATTTTATAAAATCTAAATATGTTAATAAAAACAAATTACTATTAGTTCTCTTATAAAATTCAATCAGGCAATCATACATTTCACAATTTTATAATTATATATTAATGTCAAGAATTCAGAAGTGCATATATAACCTACACTACAAAGAAATAATATACAATTAAATTATGCTTATTTTAAATGTATTGAGCAGGCTAGGTATAACAAAATATATTGGCTTTTAATAATATTTCAGTGCGCAAACCCATGATAACATGAAAAACAGAGTGCACACAGCGTGTATGCGCATCTCGGGTGCAGAATGATGTGCTCAAAGCAATATGGTGACTCTATGTGCAGCGCTGCGCTGCATAAGTGCGCATTTATAAGTTCACGTCACAAAGCGAAGAAATGTCGAGCGCACAAATCCTAGTGCGATTTGTTCCTTTGTTTCAGTTTTATATTCCAGTTATTGTGCGTTTGATGTCGATTCATAGTCCCTGTGATGTGTGTGTGATGATCTAGCAAGCACACGGTAGTGAGTCGTTTAAAAACAACAACAAACTCCAACAAAATAAAGTAATTTTATGCAAATCTACAGCCTTTTATCTACAGATCATGCATTATAATGTGAATATATCATATTGGAGAGAGTTTTACCGTGCATCCAAGAGGCGCGCGCGCTGTTTGAGTATGAATGGAAAAGTGATTGACAGCCGCAGAGAAGGGAAAGGAGTTTCCATATACTTTAATGATGTAAATAGACTTCTGTCCCTCACATTAAGCTATGGAATGACTTCAGATGACTTTGTCACCCAAACTGACGTAAAAAAAAGCGGGAGGCGCGCTGTTTGTATCCCTGCTTGTCAAAACGTGGCACATCAAAAAGCTTCTGTCACAGAATACTGTAACCATTTGGCACTTAAAAAGCACGTCACGACACATAATGCCCAGTCTTCTTTTACTAAAGAATATTTTTGACTTATTTATGAAATGCATAACTGATGCTACTAAATTTTATTCTGGCCAGTGGGGTGGCCAGGAGTCGGCCAGGGGTGGCCGTGGCCACCCCTGGCCACCCCCTGGTGGCGCCATTGGCCATCTGACCAATCAGAGCAGAGTAGACTAATCACAACAGACAGGGCCATCTGACCAATCAGAGCAGAGTAAACCAATCACAACAGACTGGACCATCTGACCAATCAGAGCAGAGTAGACCAATCACAGCAGATTGGGCCATCTGACCAATCAGAGCAGAGTAGACCAATCACAGCAGACTAGGCCATCTGACCAATCAGAGCAGAATAGGTAGACTAATCACAACAGACAGGGCCATCTGACCAATCAGAGCAGAGTAGACCAATCACAACAGCCTGGGCCATCTGACCAATCAGAACAAAGTAGACCAATCACAACAGACTGGGCCATCTGACCAATCAGAGCAGAGTAGACCAATCACAACAGACTGGGCCATCTGACCAATCAGAGCAGAGTAGACCAATCACAACAGACTGGGCCATCTGACCAATCAGAGCAGAGTAGCTGTCGGTAAGGAGGGGTTTAGAGAGACTGTTTGAGAAATTAGATGATGTGCAATGTTTATTATGAGAAAATGTAAGTTTTTTTATTTATTTTTTATCTTTGATGAATGCACACCTAATGTAGGAGACTCCTTAATCAAAATTAGGAACCTTTAAAATTGTTAATAGCATAATAAGGGCACTTTAAAACCCGTGACATTCTCGTCTTCTGCTTCTCTTGTCCTAAAATATATGTTGATATAGATCACAAAATCATTTTAGTCACACTTCTTTCCTAAGGCAAGTTGTAATAACCTACAGTGGATTTTCACACTTATCTAATCAAAGCATCACATAGAAACATAATCATACACCTCAAGTATCTGAATTCCCATTTGATTAAAGTCATCTAAAATCGGAACGACTCAAAGGCCTTTAAAAAGAGATGAAGCTGATTGGCTGGCACAGCAGAGCCAGGGGACAGTAGACATCTGGCCCATAGAGACGTGTCTTACCCGCTGAGACAGAGCGAACAACGACAGGCCGTTCGCTGCCGGCAATGAAACCAAAGCCGTGGCTTGGATGGCGCTGGATGCAGACCTGTCGAGCTGAGCCAGGAGTCAGGCTACCACTGTCCATGCCATCCTGACTGTCCTCTAACATCACAGAGCTGAGGAACAAGACAACAGAGGACTCCAGTATCCATGAAGTAAATCTCATTTCTAGGGTGACACAAATGCTAAACATGCTTTTTATTGTCCACTATTTGCATAACTACCCCAGCACAAGGACAGGCGATTGCATTTATACAGAGAGTATCTCGCATAACAGCTGGTCAATAATAAAAACATCAATGCTTTGTGCCATTTTTTGATTCAGTGTTGTGTAGATGAGGTCATTTCCTCGCTGCGTGTGTGGAGATAAGGTAATGCCTCTTTTATGTTGCTCGTTGTTCTCATTTGACATAAGAGGATTATTAATGACTGCACCTGTCATATTCCTCTGTGTGCCCATCCTGGACCCGGGCCATCCCCTGAAAGGACAGAACCGGACTGGGTGAACCGCTTCAGGAGGCTGGCTCTGTTTTGTACACATTCACCTGGGAGGAAAAAGATGAGAGAAGATAAGTTATAATCGTTTTTTTAAAGCACTTATTTTTTTTTACATTTTTTCCCCTTCAAATAGGCACAACCACACTCCATTTCACAAATAAATGTATTACAGTATATCAAAACTGCTTCCACTTGCCTACCCATAACATGCATCATTGACAATTATGCATAGATTGCTAGGACAATTCTAATACAACATAAGGATGTTTGGTCTGTCTGTTTTAGTTGAGTTTAGTTTGACTGAATTTCCTTGTCTGTTTCCAGGGTTTGTCATTGAGTTGTAACACCTGCTTCTCATTTATTTGATTAGTTTGCTTTTGTAAATATAGCCTTGTGTTTGTTCTGTGTGGCGTCTGATCTCGGCGTACTATAAGTGGTTGTTCTGTTTCTCATGTTTTTGTATGTGAGTATTCGGAGAAGTGTTATCCTGAGTTTGTTTTCATTACAATGTTACCGCTTGCGACTAGATCCTGCCTTTTATTTGAGTTTTATTGCATCCACTGTGTGGCAAGTTTATTTATGTTATTTTTTTTAAAGGTAATAGGATGATCAAATATATTATTCCTATTCTTATATTGCATCTCCAGGTTGCTACCCTGTATCCTCAATAAACATCAAATATTTGCTCACTTTCTCCTATTAATGTCCATCATTTCCGGTAACTTGTAAGACATTTCTTCATATGCTGTCTCTTTCCTGTCAGGATTAAGTTGAGGTTTTTTTGTCCTCTCGTTCAGGTGTCTGTGTTTCATGTTTCCATTCAGTTTCCCCATACAGACGACAACATTGTCAAAACGTTCACACGGATTTGCGAAAACAACTAAAAACGCTGTATTATTCATGATAAGCAAGTAGTTGGCAATGTCACTTTGTAAAGAAACACTAGACACGTAATACACATGCGCATATGACATCACCATTTTCACAAACTTGCATTTTTGTAGTTCATTTGGAGACGATGACGGTATTATTTTCAAAAATATGCACTTTAAAACCCGTTTCATAATTTTGCGTTTTCGTAGTCGTATAAAAAAATGACCAAATGCAGAAAAAGTTTTACTTTTTTAGTTGAAAACGGCGTCGTGTAAACGGCTCCTTAGTTTGTGATTAACTTTTCCTTTGGCAATGTTTTTTTTTAGTTACTGATGAGCATCGTCGGCGTCTCGTTTAATAGGCTTTATGCCGAGCGTCAGAATTGAGGGGTTTTGCCCATTGTGTGTGTGTTTCTTGATTTGTGTGTAGAGTTCTGAGAGTATGAGGCATGCTTTCAGAAAATGTGTGTAAACAATGGAGAAAAACTGTAAACTGTCATGTGGTTGGTTTTGACATTGGCTGTTATGAGGCCATTATAACTGTCATGAATATTTTTCTTGACCTCAACTACAGTGGTACAAATTGAATTTGTCATTAGAAATGTTATAATGGCCTCATGACAGCCAATGTCAAAACCAACCACATGACAGTTTAATGTAATGTCAACCCTTAAAGCTAAGTGGTTTGTAAAGTTTGATAATTAATCTGCTATGTCATGTTTATGACATATTTATGACAGGTTGTGTTGTCTTAGTAATGTTAAGTTGTCATGACAAAGACACTGACAGGTTATGATGTATTGGTTTATGTCAAGGTGTCATAACCAAGACATCTCAAACAATGTCATATTTGCATCATAAATGTCACAATTGTGCGAATGACACTTAATGACAGTTGTCATAAACATACATTAAACCTCCTGATTCTCATGTCATGATTATAAAGGTGTCATGTCAGTCTTATGCACACCCCTTCAAGTAAAGTGTTACCCTCACATCGCCAACATTCAGCAGAGTCCTTTAAAACCAAGTCTGAATAGTCTAATAATAGGGATTTGATATTTTTAATAGTCATAATCCAAGAATTTTGGTCCAGTCTACATCACTAAATGCAACATTCAAATCTCTGTGGTACACTTATTTTATATATTTATTTTTAGCAAAAAAAGTGTTATCATTTAGTTATAATTAGTTGATGACTTTTTTACTCTCTCTCTCTCTCTCTCTCTCTCTCTCTCTCTCTCTCTCTCTCTCTCTCTCTCTCTCTCTCTCTCTCTCTCTCTCTCTCTCTCTCTCTCTCTCTCTCTCGCTCTCTCTCTCTCTCTCTCTCTGACCATTACAATTAAACAGGCTACATTAAATTATGACAACCTCACACATTGAATGGCTTTAATGGATAGTGATAAAAATGAACTTTGAGCATTTAACACTTTTAATTCAAAGGATCAAAGACTTCTAGTATTTTAGACTTTCTACATGGTAAAATTAGATTTTTTTTCTGAAGGGGTAAATTATTATCCAATGAGGCTGCCGCTATAACCAACCAACAATAAACCAGCCATTTCTGATAACATTTAATTATCTGTTTATCATAGAATCCAGAGTGTCATCGGTATGTAGGTTTCCAGAGTTTACACCAATTTGCACTGCAAAATTAATTGCTTCTCTGTTTCATCCGACTCGTATGTGTGCTATCTTAGTTAATAATTCACATGTAACTGTTGTTGTACATTGCCAGTAATGCATGCGTCTCTCTGTTAAAGTCATGGCTTATGCAAAATACTTGATTAGTAAACAGAATATTTAAAGCCCTTATGGAATACTCTAAGATACATTATGCAAAAAGCATTTAAATCTCTTAGAGCCAGAACCTGCACATCACTCAAGGCCACACACACAGAGGCTGAAATAACAGATTTCAGCCAAGACTCCTTTTATTCCGTGCAGTGGATTTACTCAGAGTGTGAAAGAAAGAGACAAAGAAAGTAAAATATTGCAGGCCAGGCTGAGATTGCTGATGTCTGCCGGTGAATATGTCACAACAAAGTGACAATCTTCAGTCATCAAGTGCCTCCCGGCAGTTTCTGAAGGTCACGGCTACATCGGCTTGTTTATTCACCCCAGACTCTTTCTAGCACTTTCTTCCCTCTGTATGTTTTAAACACTTCGAGCTGCTGTGGAAATCTGTATTTGAGGCAGCAGTAACCTTAACATCACCCAGCACGATGACTCATATGCTGGAGGGGAACTGCACTCAGGATGGGACGGGAAGAGTCACGAGGGCTTACTTTCCATCAGGTGAATGCCATGATACATGTGAATGCGTGTGAAGACCTCTGGCCAGTATGGATGGATGAGAGATGTGGATCTTCACCAAGAAGCATAGCATCCTCCGGTCATCATCCGCACAGTCCCAGCAATGATTCACTGGGCAATGAAGTCATGAGTTGAGCAAAGTTTACAACTTAACCACTAACACTAAAGTACTATGAACAATAGTATTAGTGATGCCTGCCTTTGTACTATACAAAAAGTATGCATGTTTTATTATTTCATGTATGGTACACTTATGCATACAAATCTTATTTGGCCTAGAAACTTGACAGAGTATGATGTTATTGCTCAGAGGTTACTAATTCACATGTAAGTTTCAGTCATGTTTAATTTAAGTATCAACTTTGCCCCTGATGTTTCTCCTAAAATTCCTAAAGATTTCATTTGTCTTCACTAGTTTAAACTGAGTGTCACAGTGCTGTGTTGTAAACGCACACAAACACGAAGATGAAGGGAAACAGGCAGTCTTTAATAAATCCACTGGTATATCCACAAACAGAGAACAGCAGTCCAACACATCTTAACCACAGACGAGACGAGACAGCAAAGAAACGAAACAAAGGAACTTAAGTACACCAGGAAACAAGGATAGCCTATTTAATAAAGTCTGTGCTTATGGAGAGATAGGCCTCTATATATACTGTATTGCCAAAAGTATTGGGAAACCCCTCCAGAACATTTAATTCATGTCTTCCAATCACTTCCATGGCCACAGTTGTATAAAATCAAGCACCGAGGCATGCAGACGCTTCTACAAACATTTGTGAAAGAATGAATCTCTCTCAGGAGCTCAGTGAATTCAAGCATGGTACCGTGATAGGTTGCCACCTGTGCAATAAGTTCATTCGTGAAATTTCCTCACTACTAAATATTCCACAATCAACTGTTACTGGTATTATAACAAAGTAGAAGCAATTGGAAACAACAACTCAGCCACGAAGTGGTACTGTAGGCCACATAAAATCACAGAGCGGGGTCAGTGCATGCTGAGGCGCCAACTTTCAATATCTACAGACCTCCAAACTTCGTGTGGCCTTCAGATTAGCTCAAGAACAGTGCGTAGACCTTCATGGAATGGGTTTCCATGGCCGAGCAGCTTCATCCAAGCCTTACATCACCAAGTGCAATGCAAAGCGTCGGATGCAGCGGTGTAAGGCACACCGTCACTGGACTCTAGAGCAGTGGAGACGTGTTCTCTGGAGTGACGAATCACGCTTCTCTGTCTGGCAATCCGATGGACGAGTCTGGGTTTGGCGGTTACCGGGAGAACGGTACTTGCCTGACTGTGTTGTGCCAAGTTTAAAGTTTGGTGGAGGGGGGATTATGGTGTGGGGTTGTTTTTCATGGGTTGGGCTTGTTCCAGTGAAAGGAACTCTTAATGCGTCTGCACATCAAGACATTTTGGACAATTAATGCTCCCAACTTTATGGGAACAGTTAGGGGAGTCATGTTCCTGTTCCATCCAGTGCACAACGCAAGGTCCATAAAGACATGGATGAGCGAGTTTGGTGTGGAGGGACTTAGCTGGCCTGCACAGAGTCCTGGCCTGATAGAACACCTTTGGCATGAATTAGAGCGAAGATTGCGAGCCAGACCTTCTGTCCTATGGGATGGGCTGGTAAGTTTCAAATTTAGGAAGCGCTCAATTATATTATTATATTAATGCTAATGGATCGACATGGTTCATAAGGAGTTACATTGTACTTACTCAAATAAATACTGAGTAATATTAATTAACTACATGTACTTGCTATAAAGTTACAGTTACAGTAGGGTTTGGTGTAGGGTTAGTTACTTGTAATTGTAAAGTGAATGGGTGAATGTGAGGCAAATTGTAAAGCGCTTTGGTGCCCATTGGGTCTGTGAAAGCGCTATATAAATGCAGTCCATTTACCATTTTAATTATGCATAATTTACTGTTATTACTATAGTAAGTACATGCATGTGTAACAGTCACCTTAAAATAAAGTGTTACCGACTCTAAATTTGAAAAAAAGTATAGATTGACATATGTATTATAATTACCAGAGCTTGCAGACACTTGTTTGCAGACAGGTTTAGGTTGACTGATACAGTATTCTGGTAAATAACGATAATTTAGAGAACATCCGTTCTAATTGGGTTATACAATACTGTAATGACATTGGTGAGACGACCCAAAAGAGCTGCTGTCATTATCTGTTAATCAAATCTATTATTCTGCTACATGCACACAGACAAGTCACAGATACACAAAACAAGACAAAAGGACCAAGAAGAGAGGACACACATGCATACAAAACAATGTTACAGCATTGGGCCAACCTTTTCAGCAATGGAGACAGAGTAATACTGTCAAGAAATGCATCCCAAGGGCATGACTAGCTGAAGTGTTGCCATGGATACAGCAGAATTGAGCTGATGAAAAGTGAGGTGTCTGACCGCAACAAATGATGGCTCCACTCAACCCTGCCGTCACTGAGACCACACACACACACACACACACACACACACACACACACACACACACACACACACACACACACACACACACACCATCTTCACCACTCTCAAAGTCATCCTCCCAGTGT
This sequence comes from Rhinichthys klamathensis goyatoka, assembly GCF_029890125.1. NCBI lineage: Eukaryota > Metazoa > Chordata > Actinopteri > Cypriniformes > Leuciscidae > Rhinichthys > Rhinichthys klamathensis. The sequence goes on along the minus strand of NW_026607115.1, from coordinate 1,478,439 downwards.
CTGCATGCCACTGCTGGGTTCAACAGTTTATGCATAAAAAAAAAATGTGAAGTGGTACATGTCTTCCTGTGTCTATACATATGACAGGAAACCAGTGTTTTGTCATTAAAATTGTCAGCAGAAACCTGGGGCCTCGTTTTTAAAATGTCCGTATGCACAGATTTAAACTCATAGTGTGTGCGTACGCTAAATCCACATCGACAGTCATATTTATAAAAGCAGTCTTTGACATGGAAAAGTTCTCAGTTTCCTTGTGGCAGAGAGTCGGAGAACTGCAGGAATTTGGAAATCTAAGCAATTCTTGCCACTCGCCTTTTTCAACTCAGACAGCAACATAGTGTGTCTGCCCAGATTTGGCCCACGTCTGGTACATGTGGATTCCACACGGCCCAGATGTGGGCCGGATCTGGGCCGACACTATGTTGCTGTCTGGGAAGTAAAGCATTTGGACATCAACTGGTGATCTTTTATATGTTACAGTTTTTCTCGATTGTTTACACACATTTTCTGAAAGCAGAACTCTACACACAAATCAAGAAACACACACACAATGGGCAAAACCCCTCAATTCTCCTGCAAAATGAAACTTTACATTCAAAACAATGTTATTTCTTCTCAAAATGGTATTTTGTTTTCAAATGACACACACAAACCATCATATGAATAGACATTTATAAGAACCAGTTGAACACTGATGTGCTCAATGTAAAACACTATGATGAATGGAAAACACTTCTTCTCCATTTATCATAATGACTTAGGCCTTTTTGTTGTTCAGTGTTACACTTACTACACAGTACATACCTAAATGTGTTGTAAAATATTTGAGAATATTGTTTTTATACTCAGACAAATACACCGAAACAAATATATTTATTTTTCCCACAAAGACAATGTACACAGTGTACAAAGTTGCACATACAGTGGTCTACATACAAAACAACAGAAGAATTTACTGTATACAGTTACAGTAAAAAATAAATTAAAAAAACTATGCTGCATCCTCTCTTCTGTTTCGGTCTTCTATGCTAAAGCTCTGATTACTAATTGTAAAAGTGTGTGACGGGTGTTTGCCCATGTGATGAGTCGGTGTGCATATTTGAATGGCAGTGTGTTCCTTGTGAAAACAAGAGACTTTCTGCATGAAAATTGTGCCAAATGCAGAGAATTGTGTGTAGTGTTTTGAAAAAAAGTGTGTTTTAGAACTGCAATTTGAGTGTAAAGCAGGAATTGGGCTTGTAGTTTAGCAGAATTGGTTCAGGGGGTTGGTGCATGAGTTACATGTTGTGGTCATTGTGTCTCGAGCACCAGTATTTGTGTGTAAACAATTGAGAAAAACTGTAATGACATTAATCAGGCGGCGTTTACAAGGCGGAGATCTGAAATCATTCATCTGGGCACAATTTCAGGATCATCTATAGATTTTACACCTGGAAGAAAGGTCGCATCTTTGGTCATTGCATCACATCTTTTTGTTTTTCTATTCACAGTGCAATAATATTGACTGTATGCATTGTGATCTGATATGATAATATGCTAATTAAATATGCTTTAGAAATTATTGCACTGTTGTAAACATTCAGCCCTAAAACATTTGAAATGTAACCGGCTTAGCACAAAAACATGTTTTCCAGAGAATGTCATGAGTTAATTCATTAATTTTTGAACAATGTGTGTGCGTCTCCTTTTACTGGGCATTTGTGGTACGTTTCTCTTTAACATGGCATCTATTTTACCCATGCTGATGCAGTTTTAACCCAATAGAGGCCATGCTGACTACAAAAGGTCATGATTCAGCTGTCTAGAGGCAACAATTTAAGCCCATCTGCTACTTGGAATAGTCCCACTTCAAGTAGTATAACTGAATTAATCCCACTATCTACTATTTATCATTTTAAAACAGATTTTCAATAGGAGCTCAAGCAGAGCCCTAAGGCATGTCTCCACTTCTATTTCAGTTTGTGAGTTGCAATGGCCGACAACCCGAATGTGAAACCAGTACCTTTGGGTGAATATTTAAAAATCATGGAGTCATGCCCAGATTGTATATCTGTGGCTCTGTAAGCGATCTATGAATTCTGCAATGCTTTGTGAGCATGTGTTATTGACATACAGTAACATCTGTTGAGCTTTCTTGTCCCCTCATCATAAGCATCAGTGCTTACAAAAACACATTAAGCATATGCTGGCTTCATTCAAGTCCTGTGGCCCTCTCTGACCCTCTCTGGCTCTTTAAACAAGATCAATTTTCTGTTTAATGCTTCAATGTGCTGACATTGTCTTTGCTGGGATTTCTATCAACTGGGTGATGTGCTACAGGTTTGTTTTGTTGTTTATTTTTACAATTGCTATACTGAATATTGTTTTATACATCAGTAAATCAACACAGTAACTGAACAGTGACTTCCCATTGGTCTTAGCAACATGAAAAACAAAACTGTTATTGATTTTTTAAAATAAATAATATATTTACAGCCACGGCCAGGTGGTGCAGCTGGTGGGACCGCGGTGTACGCCGCGAGGGAGACAGTGTGTAATACAGCTGTTTGTTCGTGTAAAATGTCTGCAAAGTTTCAAAAATCAAAGTGCACAATAATTAAAGTTATTGTCTCCTAAAAGAAAAAAAGCAAATCTGAACCGCTGAAACGAGTCGTCAGCAATTTCAGTCTCACTTCTAGTTAAAAATCTACATAGGTTTGTAACACATTTGCAACAACATCTACTTTGACCCTCAAACACTTTAGTTCTAGCTGAGAACTGAAGAGTCTGGTTCATTTTGTTCATGCTGTTTTCTTTGCTGCAATAGCAAATCCACTTTGCTTGTACTTTTTAAAGGATGACAGACTGGCCCATCTGACCAATCAGAGCAGAGTAGACCAGGGCCATCTGACAGACTGGGCCATCTGACCAATCAGAGCAGAGTAGACCAATCACAACAGACTGGGCCATCTGAGCAATCAGAGCAGAGTGGACCAATCACAACAGACTAGGCCATCTGAGCAATCAGAGCAGAGTGGACCAATCACAACAGACTAGGCCATCTGACCAATCAGAGCAGAGTAGACCAATCACAACTGACTGGCCCATCTGACCAATCAGAGCAGAGTAGACCAATCACAACAGACTGGGCCATCTGACCAATCAGAGCAGAGTAGACCAATCACAACAGACTGGGCCATCTGACCAATCAGAGCAGAGTAGACCAATCACAACAGACTGGGCCATCTGAGCAATCAGAGCAGAGTGGACCAAACACAACAGACTAGGCCATCTGACCAATCAGAGCAGAGTAGACCAATCACAACTGACTGGCCCATCTGACCAATCAGAGCAGAGTAGACCAATCACAACAGACTGGGCCATCTGACCAATCAGAGCAGAGTAGACCAATCACAACAGACTGGGCCATCTGACCAATCAGAGTAGAGTAGACCAATCACAACAGACTGGGCCATCTGACCAATCAGAGTAGAGTAGACCAATCACAACAGACAGGGACATCTGACCGATCAGAGCAGAGTAGACCAATCACAACAGCCTGGGCCATCTGACCGATCAGAGCAGAGTAGACCAATCACAGCAGACTAGGCCATCTGACCAATCAGAGCAGAGTAGACCAATCACAACTGACTGGCCCATCTGACCAATCAGAGCAGAGTAGACCAATCACAACTGACTGGGCCATCTGACCAATCAGAGAAAGGTGGGGTTTAGAGAGACTGAACTCTTTATTAAACCGCTTCAGACACTGTGAGATGTATATTATGAGAAAATTAAATAATTTTTTGATCTTGGATGCTTGTAAACCTATTGTAGGAGACTTCAAAAACTAAATTAGGAACCTTTAAAATAGCCTAATAGGGGCATAATATCTTTTGTTTTATTTGAACTTTTGCTTCTGATCTAGCTTCTGTACTCTTGGTAACTCTTAAGACTTGGTATTGGTTCTAGTGTAATATATCGCTTGTGATGTTCCCTGTGAGTGTAAGATAAAAGCTTTTGCTAAATGACTAAATTCAATTTTATACCTGAAATTTGCCAATGCATTGCACATTGGACATGCCTGTGATTGGTAATAATCTTCAACCACTGCAATTTGTGTGTGTGTGTAGAAACCTTTGACACATCTGTAGGCCTAAATGGAATGATGTAATCAACACTTTTCATGATAAGTGAATAGTAATGTTGATTATTACAATTTGTATTCTTTTTTTTTTATTAATTGTGCAGTCCTAGTTAATTTTCTGGTCGATTTGCTGGCAGGTTATATAATTTGTGATTTGAGAGCGGAGAATGGTAGTTGTGTGCTACATTCATCTCAGATGCAGATTACATTACAAGGAAGGGTAGCCATTCATTTAACATGTACATATGCATTATTGGTTTATCAGTGCTGTCATACTGTGATCTTACTTCAGCTCAAAGCCTTACAGCTGTATTGTGACATTAAGAGACAGAAGTTTGAAAAGGCAACAAACAGTGATGTTCATCTTTAAAAGCAGCACGCTCACAGTAGCCTATGCTCACGGTTGCTTCCCAATACAAAAGATAAGTGATTCCAGTGAGTCAACATGTTAATTAGTGTTTTGCTGGTGAATGTTACAGCAGGATGTAATTCTTAATAATGGTGGATGGTGAGTAATGGAAAGGATTTTAGGCTGAGCAAGAAATACACTCCATATTTTAGTTTAATGTAAACAAGCAGAGATGATGTGAAAGCTGATGTTTTTATCATGCAATTCAAATTTCACTACACATCTCTCTTGTGTGATCGGATTAGTATCGGATGTGCTCAAAAATCAGATTTGGACTGACAGTCGGAAAAAGGCTTTAAAGCCTCAAGTAACAAGCTGATGAATTAAGTGTGTTTGAGTCCAAACTCATCCTCGGTTGGTCACCAAAACACTAAAGGACCCCACCAGAGACTCAATGAATTTCCTACTCAGAGTGATCCACATGTTAGTAAGATTGCAGTGGGTCTAAAGAGTAAATCAATCCCTGGCTAAAAGCAAGATTATAATGTCTGCAGAGGTATTGTGTGATACACAGCTATATTTCATAAAGCCGCAAACAAGGAATAGTGAAATGTTTATCTCAGGGTCAAATTGATTGTAACGCTTAACATAAATTGCTGGCAGCAGCTGGGAACAACCCTGTCTCCTTTAAGCAGCACACATGATGTAGAAGAATATCCACCAACCCCTGGCAGAGCATCTTTCCAAGCGGAATAGAGAGATTAGAGGTTATGCAGCCTCTTTTTATGAATATAACAGGATTTAAGGATTTCTTTCTGGCACAATATATAAATAATGTCAGGCTATCCTAACCACACAGATCGTTTATTAAAGCTCAATACAATATTTATTTAAATAGATTGATTCTGGGCATTCAGTTTGAGGTCAAAGTACCAATAATAGGACAGTTAAACAGTTATTATGTCCACATTTCACCATTCAGACAATTCAAAATGGCTAAAAAAGCCACAAAACACATTAAATATCATGTTGTATTCATATTGTGTTGTATTTTGGAAGTAAAATGGGTTATGAATGCAGTTCCATGTTAACTATGAAATTGAGTGAAGATTTGATCTTTAATCTAAAGTAAGCAGGGAAGATCATTAGTGTTCCTTGTAGAGCTTAGTCAACATTTCTTCAAAACATAATCATTCAAACCATTATATCAAAACCAACCAGAAACACGGACAGTTTCTTGCTTTAGGCAGTGCTTTTCATCAATAACTGTACAATTATAACAGCAATTATAACTGAAGAGACATGTATACACACTGTGCCTCTACTGCTTCATTCAGCCACCACTATTAGTCCAACAAGTATGCTGTTTTGTAACCTATTTATTCATTTGGTTGTGTTCCAAAGGCCTAGTCAAGATGACTAAAGCAACTTATAGTGCAAAATCCAAACTAACGAAACAGACAATTAACAGTTTGATAGGCAATGACTTTCCAGACAACAAATGCTTCCCAAAACACATTAGCATGATGGACTGTGCATTTGTCAAAGAGAATGGGGGTTTCATCTGGAACAAACAGACTAGATGTGGGCGGCAGGGGGAAATGAAGAATGAGACACTGTAAAGTGCTGAGGGTGGGTCGAGATGTGAGTGATGGATATTTGCACAGATCACATCAACACTGGCAGATGAGAGTGGAACGTTTCCTTCAGCAAAAGCTCTCACACAGGGAGCCATTGGCCCTCATATAATAAAGTAAGTTGCAGCCTATGACGTTATGAGGGCTGAGAGTGATTTTGAAGCGGGTCTCTGGATGTGACATTTCTCCGTCACCCGTCAGAGGAGCTCCACGGGTTTCTCCTGTCAGTGTCTCTTGACTGGCATGCTTTGACTAAGAAAGGGAGAATACCGTTTACACACAGATTGAGCTATGAAGTGACAAAGTGAGTCAAAGTTGAAGTCATTAGTATAACAGAGTCCAGGGAAGCTTCAGTCTGTTTTTTTCCTTACTGACAGGAAACCATATATGTGGATTTGGAAAACACACCTCAACAATGGGTCCCTATTAATCTACTGCACCTACAGCGATGCCTTGTTTAAAACCGTCTAGTTTGGAGATGAGACATCATGCTGAGTGCTCTCATAAACAACAGTAATTCATCTGTTTATGGTGTGACGATATACTGTATGTTACCACGGTATAAAATGTCTATAGAGATTTTGCTATATTGTGTAAATCACGGTATGCAAATATATAGCACTATTGACACTTCAGAGTGATGAAATGCATGAATGACAATATAAAGAGCGGACTTGCTGTTAAAAAGAGATATAAGCGCAATATATCCTGAAAATGAACCTTATGCTGCCTCTCTCGGAAGGCGATCGCAAATATGGGTCGCGCTCAATGTTAAAAGGTGTTATTAAGCACAATACTGGCCTGACACACAGCCGAAGCGCCTGCACAGAAAGTCGCGTCCCTCAGAATGTGATCGCAAATTCAGTTCTCTTTCATTTCTTATTGCGCTTGAATGGTCAAATACACACGCAGTTATGTCAAAATGCCCATTGTGTGGAGTATTCATGTAAACACAGCTGGTAATGTCTCAAGTGAAAGTAAACAGTTGGTTGTAAACCGGATGTGTATCAGTATGTATCCGTGCGTTTGGCCTTAAAGTGACAGCAGCCTAATAAATCCTGCTGCTCTGTGTCATTAATGTGAATCAAACAAAAGAGGAAATAACTTTTAGCTTTGATAAGAATAAATATATATTTAATTAATACAGTGAAGTCTATGCATTATTTATTTTTTACATTTTATTATTCAATTTCTGTACTAATTCTAAATACACCTCCTGTTAATTTAATTAATATTTTTTTCATTGAATGTGTCCAATAGTTTGTAATTTGCTTCCTTTTTCTTATTTTTGATAACAGAAATTAAATCAAATATCATTATCATTAAATAAAATTTCGAATATTGTGAAATAAGAATTCGATCATATCGCCCACCCGTAAATCCGTCCATGCGGAGGTTGATATGTTGGATCATTCCTGTTATCCTGTACATGTTCGTGTCCTCACTACATATGGCATAGTATATTGGATAAAATGTTAAACTCACACATTTTTAAATATGAAAATTCTGTTAACTAATACTATGAAAATATCAGTTAACAGTATTCAAATTAATCATGAAATATTCCAGGCGTTTTTCAATTTACCTTTTGAATCAATCCTGTTTTCTTCGTACTATTGTTTTAATTGCTGATAATTTTATACTGTAGGGTTTTCCTGTCCTCAATGATTGAATTGAGAATAGCATACTAACATATCACTTTCCATCCTGTAAGCCTGTTGTAAAATCTTTTTAACAAGTGACTTGTGTGCACACATTATTAAATATTAATCAAGGATTTGAGGTTTTCAAAACATTCAAAATGCTTAAAATATTTTAAAATGATCTTAAATGTGACACCCTAACCTAACATAAGCCATCAGTCCCTCTTTATTTCCATCCTGTCATTCTGTTCAAATTATTGCTGTTGTAAAAGTAATCAACTCACAATTAATCAATGGTAAACTTGACTAGAGCATATTTCTGAAAGTCTGGTTCAGTGCCGGTCCTCCCTATACGCACAGTACGCAAGTTGCATTAGGCCCCCGAACCACCCCTTGCTCTCAAGAATGATATAGGGCTGTGCTGTAGTTTCATGTTTGACTTTGGCTTCGAACGATCATGAAAATATGATGCCGCTTTCTGTTCCTTTCCTTTGAAGCGATGTTCTGTCACCCGTACGTGACATCAAATCAGTCGAATCATGTAATGTCACGTGTAATAGCGTATTAAGCTGTGAAAGAGATGCTGTGAAAGACATGCTGTTCAACAGACAGCTTTCTGGCCATGCGATTCCGAGATGGAGAGAAACACGGACAAGTACAGGCTACTTCGGGCTTCAGGTGTGGCGCTTAAACAGACAAATACACGCAAAAATATGTAAAAATGTCCATCTTGGGGACTTTTTAGCTTAAACACATTCAGTTATGTCTTAAGTGAACATAAACAGCTGGGAAAGTAATCGAATGCTTGCCGGTTTATTTGGTCTGTTTTTTTTTTTTTTTTTGCATTACTGAATGTTTCAACCCACTGTTTGTTGGCAGTGAAACTGCTCTGAAAGATCAGATTAAAGGCAGGCTAGGCAAGTTTGAGAAACTAGCAGACAACTGCTGGATTTTGAAAGTATCCAACAGAGAAACTCCCACCCCCTCCCTTCTGGGCTCCTTCCAAAGCCACGCCCCCAAAACACATGAACGCGTGAGCCGACCGCTCAGCGGGAGGACGCGTTTACCAGCGCAGAGCGGAGAGGAGCGCAGTGCACGGAGTGACATCATCTTTTTTGCCTTCTTTGCCTGGGCTGACTGTATATGCAGGTACAGGTACTTCAAGCCAAGAATTGTGACTGCTCTTTCTCTGCCACAATTGTGAGACTTCCTAGCTTACGTGCCTCTCTTCTTTCGAAATGAGCGAGTCAACCGGGCGCGCGCATGTGGGCGGCTCCTGTAGCAGCAGGCGTGGTAGCCATGGTAGCGAAGGAGAGTGACAGTCGCCCAGCCAATCATTGCATTCGTTCCGAGTAGCTGTGTTTATTGCAGCCCTGAGAGGACTACAGACACTCGATTTTTATACTCTCCTTTTCAGAGTACTTACATTTTAGATATGTATTGGTATATAAAGACAGTTTAAACAAATTTGGGGAAAAAAGTGTTTTAGAAACAAACTGCCTACCCTGCCTTTAAGGGTGTTTTTATGAACACACTGACAGGGCCCCCTGGAGAAAGTTTTGCTTAGGGCCCCTAGAAGTCTAGGTCTGGTTATATACATATAAGCACTGGTCTGGTTATATATATGTATTTATTTTATTTATTTACAAAAGTCTCATAGTTCTCCTCTGAGGCTCATCGCTGTAGACTGTCGAAGGGGCTGTGCACTTCAGAGGTCTTCAATTCCTGGTGGACTGCTAACATGGCTTGACTGTCGGTGTGACATTTCCAGGAACTGTGATTTTATACAACTTTAGTTGGGAGGCGAACATTCACTCGGTTGCATAAGGTGCTCAGCAGAATATACACGTCTGCAAGTCAACATTATTCAAAATTCTCTCCATTTACTGTCCTAATACACATTTCTAACCTTATTGTGCATGATTTATTCCAAACATTTTTTTGTCAATTTTTCTTCAAAATATAATAACTTCCACCTCCACTGGCTTTCTTGTTCACTGACATAGGGCCACTTTTCTATACAATCAACTATCTGATGGATGAAATCAATGCTTAATTGAATCAATGTTCTGTTGCACTCAGAAATAAGTCAATTAAACAGCTAAAATGGATGTCATGTTGACTTAAAAATCTGATGCCTCAAAATGTGACGGTCCATTGCAAACTTTACCTCGGTACCAGCTCCTCTGCTCTCTGTCTGGGAAGAGGACAGGCTGGATATAAGTGCAAGCAGTACTTACTAAAGAAACAAAAGATAAACTATACACTGGGGAGAAAAAGCAAACACGAACTTGACAAACCAAGCGAAGACATTGACTGAAACTGACTGAAACCTGGGGCTATTTATACACAGGGGAGCTAACAAGATAACAGGGAATCAAGACACACCTGGGGAAACAGTCAATGGATCGTCAATGAACAAAAGAACTACAAACTGACTTTGAAATGGAGAACAGAAAGGAACTTAAGAGTTCATACACAAGACAGGTAACATATAATACTCAGAAAGTAAAGGCCTGTTCACACCAAGAACAATAACTATAACTATATTAGTGTCCACACCAACAATACCATTCTGTTTATCCTAAGCATGTGCTGCAGTTTTGTCGTCTGTCACTTTAAATACTTTCAAAAAAATTGATTCTGATTGGCTGTCAATGTTTTTATCGTTCATCAGCTGGGAAAATTTGTTCTGAAAGTGATTCCAATGATATCGTTTCTCTGGATCATTATCGTTATAGTTATGCTGTGGACTCTATTCTTTTATATTTATACCAATGTTTATGGTGTGAACAGGCCTTAAGGAGGCAAGACCAAACCATTAAAACAAAAACAATGAGGCACACAAAAGCAGGTTCTTGCTTCAGGCAGTGGCTTTCATCAATAACTGCCCAATAATAACAGGAAAACTGGACATGAAAATATTATTGCTGCCATTCAATCTATCCACAACCCTACACGAATCATCATACTAACTTTCTCATATGATTCTGACATCTACGGTTTACATGCGCAGGTAGGCCTACCTTCTTAGGCAGCATGCTAACCATCATGGAAAAAGTCATAAATTACCGATTTGATTTGAAACTGTCTACATAAGTGAGCGCTCACATGAAGCATATGAGAGAGTTAATTAACACACATACAGCAGTTGTTCTAGCGGTCTGGCAAAGTGGATTTTGTAACATTAGGTGAAAGAGTTATAAATAGATTGAAATATTTTTATCAATATTTTTCAGTTTAAATATGCATATGTGTATTTAACATCAACATTTTTACTGAGCTCGTTTTGAATGAGACATAATGTCTATGTTTATCCCGGTGTGATGACTCTGATCTTAAACCAGATGGAACTGGATAATATTCAGATTGTTCCAAACCAATCTGACTTCTGACCTGTAATGCTGCCTGAATCATAATTATACACTGTTCGTTCATTGGCCAGAGGAGAACTGGCCCTCGACTGAGCCTGGGTTCTCCCAAGGTTTTTTTTTTTCTCCATTCTGCCCTGATGGAGTTTTGGTTCCTTGCCATTGTCGCCTTTTTCCATCTTTGTTGCGATTGGCTTGGCTTGCTTAGTTGGGGACATTAAATTTAACATTAAATTTAATATTCAACAATAATATTGATCTGCCTGCATTGACACTATTATACAAGAACTGAACTGAGCTGGACGATGAGATTACGGTCTACTCCAGAGCGGCTATATATATATATATATATAAATGAACTAAATTATAAACTTTAAATTATAAACTTTTTATTAAACTTCATACAACCAATATTACGTTCTATGCTGAATCTCTGTATACCTTGTATATTTATTGTGATATGTGCATTTATATGTGAAAATTTACATACCGTAAAACTTCAAATAATAGCCGAGTCCCAAATAGACGCCTGTCTCTTTCGCCTGGTGTGGCTGCAGGTTTGGGTAAATAAAGGCCGGTCTCAAATAGAGGCCGGGTCTGTTTTTTAGTTTCGGGTTGTATTTAATCCTCTAAAACCGTCAGATCGTCCGCTTTTTGGCGGCGGCCAAAGCAAATTTTCGTCCCTCCAAAGCCTTTTTTGATCGGTGAGTGATGTAGAATGACTGCTGCGCCTGACAGGGCGCGTAACGTGCAGAGAGAGAGAGAGAGAGAGCGCCCCGGCCGCGCGCGCGCACTCTCACGTCTTCAAACAACACGAGCGCTGTCTTGCTCTCTCTCCCTCGCGCATATTAATCAAAATCAATTGACGCGATAGTAAAAGGTCGGAAGACCGCAGTTTCACGTGGAGCATTTGGAGATTTTTTAGAGATTAGAGACAGGCCTATACACTCAATGAACAACATCTAAACACTAAATTATAAAGGCCTGTCTCATATAGACGCCTGTCTCAAATACAAGCCGGTGCAGTTCGACGATTTGGGAAAATAAAAGCCCCAGCTACTATTTGAAGTTTTACGGTAACTCATTTTAATTCAGATCAAATTCAAGGTTGTAAAAAATGGTAACGCTATTTTACAGTGCCTGTAAAATACACACGTACAGTGCTTACTATAGTAATAACTATAAATTAAGCATAATTACACTTAAACCTAACCCTAATCATACAGTGAGTATGTAACGGTCACCAGCTGTAGTGCTCTTGAGAGCCACCAGAGGGCACTCCATATCAGAATATTGTCATTCCCTTACATTTCCCATAACTCACTGCCCGGACTCATCATCACTGATTGCATCCACCTGTCTCAGTCTCAATAACTTGTCAGTCTCAGCCTATTTAAACCATGTACACTCATTCATTCCCTGCAAAGTCTTGTATGTGTCTCACTGCATTTCTGATTGTGTTTGTATCCTGTTTCTCCCGTCTCCCCTCGAATTTACCTCAGCCCTTATCTGTTCTTGTTTGTATTGTTTGTTTGTGTATGACCCTTGCCTGGATTTGGATTACGATTGTGGATAACCCTTTAAATAAATACTGCATTTGGATCCTCATCATTTGTGTCTCAGATGTCAGGGTGTGGTGCAGGCAGAAGGAGATGAGGAGTCCAAAGTTCCAAGGCAAAGCGTTTACTTACAACAATATAACTTAAATAGGTACAGACAGACAGAAGGTTCATATACACTAAGTACAACGGAGAACGGACAAAGACTGACTGAACAGAAGGGAACTAATTACAAACACAGATGAACATTGATTGACAGAACACAGGTGAAACAGATGATGATGATTAACTAAACACAGGGGATACAGATGAACTGATAATGATGATGACACATGACATGAAGATAGGCAGACAAGTCCAATGAAAACAAACTAAACAGAACACAACTGTGACATCAGAGCAGTTTGTGACAGAGTACATGTTGTTAATTGGTATTACTCAGTATTTATTTACATGTATAATTACACTGTAACAATGACATCTTAAATGGTCATGAAACCCCCAAAAATATTTGTTGAGATGTGAACAGATATGTACAGGCTGCACATCACTAAAAACACTAAAATTATTGGTTATTTTTGCGTTTTTCTGAGCAATTTCGTTCTTCAGGTTGAAAAGCAAAGCCGAAGCAACCAAAAAAAGTCATACCGCTTTGCAATAGCACGAGGTGAACTGATCTTTTAAATTCGTTTTTATTTTTTTAAAAGTCCCCCTGCAGTCAATAATTTTATCCCTTAAAACTCATCTTTGATCACCAAAATTACATATTTAAACGTTTTTTCATTGAAAAACAATTTCTTCATGCCTTAAAATAGCTTTAATCTAACTCTACACCCTTGCTTCATTTAGCATTCGCGGTTCTATGAATATGCAAATGAGCCCCGCCTCCACTCACTCAGCTCAGAGATCCACTGGTTGACGATCACACGTTGATCTGATTGGTTACAAGGTAGTTTGTGACGTCAGAAACACCAGCGATTTCAAACCGTGTTTTTGAGACTGTCTTTAGTTCACTGCAGTTTTAAGGAGAAAATACTCAGCAACGGTGTTGATGAATTTGCACAAGTTTTGTCATAAAGCATATTAAAAACACCACATAGACATACAAACAACATTAAAACCTTGATTTTCACCACAGCGGAGGAAACACTATGTACGTGACAGGTGATAGACTCAAGCATCACTGCACATGAGTAATGGATTTGTCACACTGTATTATATACACACCTGTTATATAAGCATCTCCTTTGCATCTAATAAGTTATAACACAACAGAACGGTTCTCTTTTGGCTGGAGTCCTGGCCTGGTACAGGCAGCCTTACGGACTGTCTGACTTAATGTTGCACCAAGGGTGATGGATGTTCTTTTCAGCTGCCTTATCTGGCCGTGTGTTTTCTGCCCGTGTGTTGAGAATACCAAGTGCCTGGGCCGCCAGAGTGCAATTATCTGGGAGGCTGAGCAGGCTGGCTTGCAGGGGTTTCAGCCTCTTACAGTATGTACACACGCACACACACACACACACACACACACACCGACTCTAATGAATGTGAGGCGCAAGGCACTCTCTAACCCAGCCCCCTGAAAGAAGCACCGTCCCAGCATTTCATTACCGCATTTATCTCAGCAAACAGAAGTGTGGGGAAATCAAAATCACTTGATGCTTTGCAGAAAGCTGTCGAGGGCCCGAGATGCCCGAGCTGAAGTTTGAGAGCTATCTATCAACGCTGATGATCTATCAGGAAATAAAACGCATTAGTGTGTATATTCTGTTAAATGTTGTTTTTGTTGAATTACATCTCTTCACAAGGCATTCGCCATATGACAAAAATCAGGCAATAGAAGGTTGCCACTAACACAGAAACAAAGTCCAACTTCAATATATCACTTTAGATTCTGTTTTTCAGTTAAAGGGATATAAATGAATATATTGTCATCATTTATTTACCCTCATGACATTTATTTACCTGTATGATATTATTTCTTTCTTTTGCAAAAAAGGTGTCCTTGTTACACGTGACATGTATTTCCTATAGTACACATTTTGGATATTTACAACTAACCCTAACCCCACAGTACATTTTTTTTCATTAACATTACTCAGTACTTATTTGTGTAATTAAACTGTAACACGGACAGCTTAGAGGGGTCCTTAACAACACTGAACCACACTGACTTTCATTGTGGACAAAAAAATACTTTTCAAAATATATCTTCTTTTTCCACAAAAGAAGACCAGACATACAAGTTTGGAACAACATAGTGATAGTGAGTAAAAATTACTTCAATGATGATTAACATGACGAGCAATTTTCTAGCAATGAATAAATGAGAACACCTTGCATTATTTTGCATTATAGCGTCGGCTTAGTAGATGTTAAAATCAAGGCTGTCGCTTTAAATCATTAATTTAGCTAATGACGTAATTATGCAAAATATAACATGTTAAATGCATTTAATCATGCCCTTGACCTGTGCCATCTGAGCAATTGAAGCTGCTAATGTAATGTAAAGCAATGTTTTTGCGAGTTCACAGTCAGCTCAGACCAAGCTGTTCTTTAGGCAGCAGGCCTTGCCAAACCATACTTACTGACACAGGACACACACACACATGCACTCAAAACAGGTTGATGGACTACAGTACATCAGAATGGAACAGGAGCCTCAAGATTTAACAGTTAACATTGATCTGTTTTTACTTTGTCTTAAAAACATGGTGCTCATGGTGCGTGACTTTGAAAAAAACAATAAGACATGATGCAACAGCCAACGATATCTGTCTGGATGTGTACAAAGACCAATAATTTAGATACAGCACAGACAGAACACAAGAACACAAGTCAACCTTTGACAGATTGACAAACTTCATTGCAAAAAGACTGCTGTGGACTCTAGATCAGTAAGGCAGTTTTTGTGCCACAATAATGTAATGTATACATTTTATAGTCATTATACTTATCCTGCCAAGCTTGTAAGTCATGGCCTAATGGTTCGAGAGTCAGACTGGTAACCAGAAGGTTGTGGGTTTGATTCTCAATACAAGCAGGAAATGACTGAGGTGCCCTTGAGGGGTTTTCACTTATTTGTTGTGTCAGCAATCTCAACACATTTTGCAAGAATGAACTAAGGCCATTTCAGGAGGCACTCTTAGTTCGTTCGCTTGAAATCGTTCGCAGGATCACTTTATTTTAAAGTCTAATTCCCAAAGTTTCCAAGTTTGCTAATCGCGTGTGTGTGTACTTCGAAGTTGTGTTCTTGATGTTCTTTCTGTTTTGTTTGTGTTATTCATTTATAATCATGTTTTCACGACTGAGAGATGAATGGGAATGTCTCATGGTTTCAAGGTTGTCAGACAAAGTCCGACTGAGCATTGAAACACACATAACTAAGTAAGTTTATTAATTAAACCCTGCTCATTTTAACCACCATTTCATCTTCTGCTTTCTACTCTTTCCCAGCTCTCCATCAACCAAAGAGAAGACAGTAAAATACAGTTTGGGGTATAGCAGACAAAACACAGTATTCAAAAAAATTGTTCTAAAATGTTTAAAAAAAATCTTAACTGTTCAAATGGTTTTGAATATCAGTTTTTGAAACCAGAACTGTTAACCAGTTAGTAAATGTTAAAGGGGTCACATGCACTTTTACAAGTTGATTGTACTGAAATGTGTTATTAACCTTTAATATTTATATTAATCTTTGCAAATCGCTAGATGCACGCTTCACAATGAATGCGTCTAAGGTTTACACTCAGGGTACATTACGGCATGTTTTCTATGTACGACGTTCTCAAATATAATTCATAATCCCACGTCTATAATGAACAACGCGTTATGGTTATTGTGTTATTGTGTTACAAACGGTGTACGCACAGAACAAAGGGGTGGGGTGAGCAAAGCTCATTATCATTTAAAGTCATATGCACTGAAAAGGCGTGCTGAAAACAGAGCTGTTTTTGACCAGGTAAAATAAGTGTTTTCTTACAATACTAATGAGAATTTTTAATTAAAGTATATTACAAAGTTTTAATTTAGACTCTAAAGAATCATATTAGCTTGTACAAAAATGGCATTAAATGACCCCTTTAATAAACATTACAAAGTGAAGGTTTTACTGTGCATTCTTGCTTTTTCTTTAACATGTAGGTCTGTAGTCGGAGCTTTGCTTGCTTTCACTCATGAAAAACATGAATGCATTTACCCGACAGGACAAGAATATAGATGAAGATCTTGCAGACCCATACTGTATGTACTGTACTGTATAGTAGTAGTTCAGTTACCCCTCCATCATAGTTTAGACATTTTTACAAAGCACCCCAATGATTATTACATAAAGGTTTTCTGTAGCTGCAAAATCTCTGTATGGATATATGCTCCAGGGCATATATACTACAGAAGCACAGCAAGCTGCCAAGACAATCAGCGGCACATCAGCAATAGTGTGAAAGATAAAGAGAAAACTTAACCTAGTTAGGGCAGTGATTCTGGCGAATCAGAGCTTTGTGTGGGTGGCCATATGAGTAATTTGTCAAAGCTGCCTATTATCAGCTACCTCTGCCATATATATAGATTGTTAGTACTAACACTTAATGATCTCAGATCAATACTGTAGGTGGTCTTGCCTATGGCTCTCACAGACACAAAAGGAAAAAATAAAGGAGTGAACAGAGTGAATTTACATGTGCCCCTAAAGCGTGCTGTGAATGTGAGGGTGGTTGAAGCAAAATACAGCTGAAAAGTCACGAAAAGGGAGGCAGTGTTTCAGTGTTTCCACACACTGCACACACTATTTATGGCTGCTGGAAACAGGTGAAAATGGACAGAGTAAATAAAACCTACTTGCTTTGTGGTCACGTCTGAATTGAACCAGCTTGAAATGACTTGAAACATGACATGATTTATAACTGAGCTGGCTTTTAGTGAGGTTTTTAGAACCTGCTGGTCAGTAAAGATCCAGGAAGGGAGCCACGTTTTTTTTGCATTGTAACAATACGAGTTGCATTTCGTCACCACATCCAATTTCAACTATAAGCCTATTAATTACCTTTAATGCACTCCATTTCCTGTTTTTGAATATTTTCTTCATATTTTATATAAAATAAACGCCTCTCTGAGCTTAAATGCGAAAAAAGTGTCTTCAGACTTAGGTTGGTTGCATCAAATTGAAATCCTGTAGACTTACTATCCACACCACTGCTCCACACAATGGGTTTCTTTAATTTTCTCTAGCTTAACTGGACATTGATTAACATGGTTAACAACATTATAAAGAAATGTTTTAAAAGATCAAATTGATCAGAATTCAACGTGACTTGTAAATGTAAAAAGGAACATGAATTTACATTAGCCTGAAAAATCATCCTTGTCTCATACGGTTTGCGTTCCCATTAAATTAAAACTGGTGTAATACATTTGTAATAGTTGGGTTTTATGCTTCGCTGGTAGCCTGTTAATCACAATTTCTGTACTAAAACGCTTTGATTAACTTTGAATTTGTTTCTAATGTAGCGATTATACTGCCTGCAGTCACTTTGCCTAAATTCAGGGCTGCCCCCTAATAGTCGACTAGAAGAGGCTTAGTCGACCAAATTGTTGGTTAGTCACAGAAAAGAAACTCCACAGAATGTGGAGAAGTCACGCTGTCCTTGACGGACAGATCTTAGACATGGCTGGTCCATGTGTTGGACAGACAATCCACATGTTTGTCTATCATTCACCAATCTCAAATATGGCTTATTTGAAAACATGTAAGTAGTAGTCTAATGTCAGCCTCTTTACATGGCCGCTCGCTCTATTGTTAATCTAGATAGATGTGCGCTAATATTTGGTATTCATGCAGAGATCACTTGCATTTTTTCCAGGCAACAGCAAAAAGACCTTAAAATACTCTGTCATTTTTTGGTAAAGGGTCTACTTTTATTTGTGTACACTTACAACAACAAAACTTGTGCTTTTGCAAAATAAAGAAAACAAACTGGGTGTGCTTTCAGCGTCTTGATCTCCGTAATCTGAGTTATCTTTTTCTCTGTGATTCGCATTTCACGTTAAGTTCAGAGATAGATCTTAAAACCAGTGCTGCTTAGGAACAACAATTTCTTCATTCAACAAACAATTGCAGATCTCTTGCTATTGGTAGACAATAAAAAGGCTGATGGAAAAAAATCACTGAGCTAGAGACATGCATCCGAACGCTGGCTGAGTTTATTGAGAATGAGAAACAGTCAGTTATTTTCACTGAGAAGCCTGTGACAAGTGCCCTGGCTATTAGTGGTTATATTGTACGTCATGCCCAGGCACACGCCCATTCAGATTTTTGAGCAAAAAGGATTTTGAATGCAAAAAAAAAAAAAAAAAAAATGACATATGATAAATATCTAGTTTTGTCATCCAAACTCTACAGCAGACGGTGCAGACCGATAGGTCCTAAAAGCATGCAATCCACTAGCTATCACATCATTCACTACATGGCACAAGCTGATTGGTCTCTGTGGCATAGCAGCCAATGCCAGGTCTGCTTAACACAACTACCAATGGCCCATCAAAAATAGCCCCAAAATAGCCCAATGACCCTATTCCAAACAACAAAACTCAAAATATGCCACTCCTATATCTAAAATACATATTTCACAGACCATTTTTGCTTTACACACAATTTCAACTTGAAAATCACTATATAGTAATAATCATTAACACAGTTTGATTTAAATGAACTAACAGTAGGCTTCATACTAGTGCACTCCCATGCAAAATTCATAATCTAGCACAGTTTTATCAGTAGGACAATATAAAAAAATTGGTAAAATATTTAAATAATGCATTTAAGTCCAATACAATTTATACAATATGCCAAACCTTTAACTTGCAGGGAAAATCAACCCGCGGCAACAGTATAAAAGTAGTCTAAATCAGTGGGAAAACCACTGACCATCACCAAGTCCTTTGTTAATGGCAGATATTTCAGTGAAAATGCATCTCTCTGAGATGTGGTATCCATTTTAAAGTTCTGGAAAATACCTGAACTGAACTGCCTGAATTGCGGTCTGCTTTTCCATCAGTACATCTGGCTGTTCTGACGATGTAAAACTGATGACGTAAGAAGATTTGCATATGATGTCATTCTAAAGCAGGGGTGTCCAAACCTGCTTCTGGAGGGCCACTGACCTGCAGAGTTTAGCTCTAAACATAATAAAGCACACCTGAACCATCTAATCAAGGATGTTTTCCAGGGAAGTCTGTCGGAGCTAAACATTGAACGTTGGCCCTCCAGGAGCAGGATCGGAAACCTGATTTAGACCCTCTTTAGAAAGATTTTTGTATCTTGGAGCAGGAAGGGGTTTCAGTTTTGTAGCAGATAGCCTTGCTGCCCATGCAATTGGTGGTTTAGTTGAAAGCTTTAATGGGGATTATATTTGTCAGTTGTGCCTTGGCCACCATGCTAAAACTCCAGTAAAACAAAGTGAGATAAGATTGCTTTTAAGATGCCACCAAGAACAAAGGAAGTTTATGTTCAGAGGGTGAAGGAAAACATTTTAACTTTACTACTGGTTATCCCACGGACATAGCCAATGACTTATTTGAAGGTGTCATTCCTGTGGCGCTAGCACAGTGCCTCTCTGTTCATGTGAAGTGGTATTTCACTTTAAGTGAACTCAAGGAGTCAATTGCACATTGCCCTACAATTGCTCATTGCCTACAACTGGACAAATGAACAGCCCCCAGGCAATACCCCAAAATGTTGCCACACATTGAAGTGCAGGGTGTAATATGCATGAGAACTGGGCCCTTGTCAGACTTCTGCCATTCTTGATGGAGAGAAAGATACCTTTAAATGAAACTGATTGTTAATTAAATTTTTCTTGTGGTTGAAAATATATGGTTGAACTGGCCATTTTACCTGTCCACACTAAAGAAAGTATTGGTTATCTTGATATATGAATTATCAAATCAAACAAGTGTTCTGTTAACTATTTAAGTGTCATACTGTGGAACAATATAAAAAAGTAAGAATGATTATGCCTTATGGTTGCACTTGTGGTTTACCTGACTTGCCAAAATAATGCATATTGTAATTCTGAACAAAAGCATTCATTTCATTGCTAAGATTTTAATGCTTGGT
This sequence comes from Rhinichthys klamathensis goyatoka, assembly GCF_029890125.1. Lineage (NCBI taxonomy): Eukaryota > Metazoa > Chordata > Actinopteri > Cypriniformes > Leuciscidae > Rhinichthys > Rhinichthys klamathensis. The sequence goes on along the minus strand of NW_026607115.1, from coordinate 1,457,641 downwards.
ATGATCTTATTGTCTTCAGACGAGTAGATATGCACCTTGTTAAGCACTTGGTGACTGGTTTCCTCTGACAGGTTATTGTCAGATTTTGAAGAGAAAATCTATAATAGTTTGCTAGGATGAACTGCTGCTTTGGGAAGCACTTTACTATTCAACCCTGAATGGACCACAAAGACACACACACCTTAATCTTAAAAATCAACATTAATATGTATAGCCAGAGGGGTGTAGCCTGGTTTCTCTGAAGTTTTTTCCCCCTTTCTTTCTATTATGCAGCATCAAATGGAGTGTTTTGTTCCTTGCCATTGTTGCATTTGAATCGCTCACTAGGGGACTAAAATGTTATGTATTTTGTATTATGTATAAGTTTTATGGTACTATCAATGAATTTTTCAGTTAAACTGTTAAGTATGGCTGATATGACCTTAAACCCTGAAGTGTCATTTAACTGAGGTTGTGATACACATCAGCTAATAGCGCTTATCTTTGTCACTACTCCAAACTGATATAAATTTAACAAAACTTTATTTTAATTAACCTCCATAACACTGCAAATAAATTACTACAACTACAATCCGTACATACAACTTTACCTGCATACATACTGTTTTTGCTGTCACAAAGTTCTGCATCTATGATGTTTATTTCCACTAGATAGTAGTTGAGTATTTTTAAAAAAAAAATTTGTTTATTTCGGCAACTTTTGTTTAGTCTAATTTATATATTTTCATATTCTGACTATTTGATAATGCGTATTGTATTGACTTTTATACTCAACAGTCTGTTAGCAAGATTTATTCTTTCTAAGAATTTTTGGTTATATTTTATTTTATTCCCATCATGCTTTTGAATGTCACTTCCTATTTTATCATCTGCATGAAAAGATGGAACAAAAGTTATCATCGCAAAGTTTAAGGTGTTTTTCTCAACCATGATAAACTTCAAGTTACAAACTCCCCCCTATACCTCACAAGCAGGCAAAAGTTGTATGCAGATGTATTTTCTGTTTATTTATGATTGTCGTATGCGTGTTTTCTCTGTAACTAAATGTGTGACTGATGTGTGTTTTACATTCTTCCTTTTTAATTCAGTTCTACAGTGTTGGTGTCATGTCAATGAGTGCATTAAACATCTGTGAAAAGAAACTCAACCTTCACGTTGTGAATAAGGACGGCACAGAACACTTCACTGCGTTGGTGAAGAATCAGATGGTAAAGCTTCATAAAGAAGTCAATCAGCAAGAGGCGGTACATGTTGGATAAGAGAAGAACAAAGTTTGAAAAGACCGCAATTGAATGACTGAAGCTGACAGTGGGGAAGTAAAGGCTGAACAAGCAAGCACTTTTAAAGTTAGTGGGTTGGAATCAGTGCAAGCTGCTGAAGTTTCAATTGAACTTGTATTTCAATCATGCTCATTCTAAAGATAAAGTGGACATTTTTATTTTATTGGGCGGCTTAAAGGAGTAGTTCACTTTAAAATGAAAATTACCCCATGATTTACTCAACCTCAACAGCCATCCTAGTTGTATATGACTTACTTCTTTTTAGACAAATATTAGATTTGTTTCGTCCGAAAGATTGTATTCGTCTGAAAGAAGAAAATCATATACACCTACAATGGCTTGAGGGTGAGTAAATCATGGGGTAATTTTCATTTTAAAGTGAACTACTCCTTTAAGCCGCCCAATAAAATAAAAATGTCCACTTTATCTTTAGAATGAGCTAATTTTCATTTTAAAGTGAACTACTTAAAAAAAACTACTAAGACTAAGTAGATAAGCAAATGTGCTATATGTATTATTGAGAAAGACTAAAGTTTAAATCTGTGTGTTATATTTAAGTGTTTTGGATACTTTATAATTTGATGTTCTAAAATGTATTATAATTTACATGCTCGGGTCACTTAAGGCCACCAAAGCATTTTTTAGCCAGCTGAAAACGCCAGACACTAATGGAAATGCCTAGATGTGGGCGCTTGAGAGCGTTTTGGCAGCGCAGCGGGTTTTTTTCAGTTGCAACGCTTTGCTAGCTATGATACAGAATATCCGCAGAAGCGTTCCTAGTATCTCATTTCACAGATAGTTTGTCTCTACATTGTATCGACATTATTATATAGAAACAATACAAAGTATTTGGTCTGGCTCTTGTTTAAGATTATTTTGTTCCGTTATTATGCTTGTTTTCATCTGTTGAAGGGGCGGGACACTTTTTACCCAGCCATCCAATCACCGTGGAGGAGGGGCGGGACAAATACCACACCGACCAACCCTCGCATTCTGCATGTAAAACGTGTACATGCAGAATGCGAGGGTTGGTCGGTGTGGTATTTGTCCCGCCCCTCCTCGACGGTGATTGGATGGCTGGGTAAAAAGTGACAGTTATGAGCCCTGCGTTTTACCCAAAGTTGAACATTCTTCAACTATATACGACCGTTATAAAACGCAGACTGCTCAGCGCTTCAGTGTGAAATAGACACTTAGCGCCTCGTTACTTACTCTAGAACTTTAGATTTGTCCTTTTGAATATTACATAATAGTGTAACACAGAATTAACATTCAGGCACAAGTGAAAATACAGTACTGTCCACTAAAGAAGATAACAAAGCAGACCTTACTGCACAAGAAGTTAACAATGCAGAGCTGGTCATTCCACCACAGCAGGCTGATATAGCTGAGCAAATTGAAGTGGCTCAACAACCTCAGGTGGGTGCAGATGATACACAGCTCCCTAAAAAAAGGTAAAATATTGCAAGATGCTAGACAAAATGATCTGAAAAGAAGCTTTGAGCAGAGGTATACAAGATGAAAATATCACATCAATGGTTTGAAAAGAGCCATTAAGAACAATGATGCAGAATTGATTTTCGGGGATGTGAGCACCATTAATGCCACTCAGTCCGAGGTCAACCATATTTATGTTTATATCAGAAGCATCACAAGCCTTGAACCTAAAATCCGAAGGAAAAATTACACTTGCCATGCTGTTACTAGCACTGCAAATGAAAAGGCTCAACGCTTCTTAAATGGAGATCCTGAGGACAGAATCAGTGTTTGGAGCCAGAGTGTCCAGCATCATGTCAGCAACAGTAAGTCAAGGTCAACTTCTAAGACGTCCAGTCAATCTTCCCATGATTCTTTGCAGAAAAGACAAGTAGCAGCTGAAGTACCGGCTACACAAGAGTTACTTAAAATAAAGAAGACACAACATCAATATGAGAGGACATTAGGAAACTTGAGGCAGAGGATGAAAGGTTAACAGCCGAGAGAGAAGCTCAAGAAAAGGAAATAGAAGCGGAGAATGCAAGAAAAATGGCTCAATTTATCTCAGAAAGTACTGTTAGGAAAATAAAGCTGGAAAAGAAAAAGGAAATGAAACGACCGGAGGAACTAAAAAGGCACAAAGCATCAAAGGTGATGAGGGAAAACAGCATTCTGCCCCTCCCCTTCAACAAAAGCAACAATGTTTTGTCTCTCAACCAAACGTTCCCTTTTCTCCCATTATGCTCACTAAAGCCACTGCTCCTTTAAACCAACACTCTTGTTCTCCTCAAAAGTTTCCAATCACCCAAGCTCATATCTCTCAATCAGCTACGTTTGCTACTTCCAATGAAGCTTCTAATTAACTTGTGAAGGCACTCGCTGAAGCGATTACAGCCCACAGGATTCCAATTCCAGAACCTGCTGTTTTCTCAGGAGACCCACTGAAGTAAAATGACTGGAAGCTGTCATTCCAGACGTAAATTGATCACAATAACTTGCCAGCCCAATAAAAACTATTCTTTCTACACAAGTATGTAAGTGGTCCGGCCAAAAGAGCTATTTAAGGACATTTCCTGGTAAGAAAAGGCTTACATGGCTGCCTGGAACATACTTGATGACAGGTTTGGCAATCCGTTCATAGTTGGCAAGTCATATCGCGACAAAATATAGCCATGGCACAATATGGCTAACAAAGACAGCTAAGACCTCTGGCAATTTGTAGATTTCCTGAGCAATGTTAAATTAACCATGCCTTCTGTTCAAGGATTACAAGTTCTGAATGACTGTGTTGAAAATCAAAGGATATCAGCTAAATTGCCAGAGTGGTTGAGATCACGTATGAATTGAACGACCAAGTTCCAAGATGAATGCAAAAGATTCCCTGATTTCAAATACTTGAAATATACGAATTTCTCAACAAGGAAGCTAGAATCGCATGCAATCATATCACCTCACTGCAAGCCATAAAGCCAGCAGAGCAAGAAAGATTCAAGTAAACTGATCAAGATCAACTTAAGTTTCAATGGAATAGCAACTTAAGTGCCAACACATTTACCACTAGTTCCAGTGAAAGGACTAGCACTATGTGTGTCTTTTGTAAGAGATATGGCCACACTCTTTCTAAGTGTTGCAAGATAATGGAAAGTTTAAGAAAGATTGTACAGTCATTAAAGTTGTGCTTTGGCTGTCTTAAGACTGTTCATAACTCCAAAAGGTGCACCTCTAGGAGTGTGTGTGAGAAATGTGAAAAGCATCACCCAACGTGCCTACATCAAGATCGCGAAAATAAATGCCCATGACAAGGAGGTAGAACCACTCAAGGATCTGCAGACAGAACAGCTAAATCAGAGAAAAAATACATAAGTCCAAGCGTATGACTTCAAACAGTAGTTCAAGGAAAGAACAGCACTCATACTTCAAATCAATCAGCCACAAAGTGAACGGCTACAAATAAGAAGCATTAAGTCTAAAGTGAAAATCAAACTTACAAACAACTTTTGTTTTGTTTTTGTCAAACAACTATACTAGAGAATACATACCTGTCAATAGATATCATATATCCACTTGTGAAATCGCAAAGAACTGGCCTTATCTAAAACATCTGGCAGATGAAATGTCTTCTGAACTTGACTGTGAAGTAGATTTGCTAATTGGCTATAGCCCTCCTCAAGCCTTACTGCCTAGAGATGTTCTTAGTTGTAACAAAGATCAGCCATTTGCACAAAGATTTGTGTTGGGTTGGCGCATCATCGGATTCAACAACTACAACGGTGGCTATGAAGAAGAAATCAGTGTAAGTCATAGGATTATCATGTGAAGCAAGTTCTACTAGCTGCTGAACTATCTCCAACCTTAAGTATGAATGTAGATGTGGTGAATGTGGCCCATGTCCATGTAGATCTTGCACACATACAGTTTAAAGAAGTGGCACTGTGATGCATTTTGGTCAATGGACCCCTATTCTAAACTTCCATCAGTCATGTGTGTTGAGATTTGTCTACCTCTGTTATCATTTTTAAGAGTCAAAAAGATGTTTTTCGAAATTTCAAATGATAAAGATACTTTAATTGCAATTAATATCAAATGACATGTATTCCATTGTAACCTGAGGATTACGATCAGAGACTAGCCTCTATTTCAGATTTCAACATCAGTATCACCAGCACCATACCTTTCCCCGTGTTTATTAAAATAAACCTCTCAGCAGTTCAGCTGGATACCCAAGACTTCCTAGGTGAATCACATTTCACATCAACTCCAGTTCTGACACTCCAGGCTCCAAACTGCCTTTTTTATTTCAAGTTCGTGTCTCTTGAGTGACAAACTCCTGTCAACACAAGGCATAGCTGAACCACTGCTGCTGAATGTGATCTGTTTGTCTCTGTACTGTCAAATCAAGGTCCCCAGTTTATATTCCAGTCCAGGAAAGATTAAAATGTCAGACCTAGAAGGGAACATGCATGGTCCAACATAAAGTCTGTTGCACCCAGAACCTGACCAACCATTATCACAGGCACCTTCTGTCCTGTGGGAAAACTCTTGTGAACTATTGTTCCCTCTGTACATCAAGTTCCAGAACTTGTCTCCTTTTAAAAACAGAATACTTTATAAAAGGGGTCAATCTTAGTTCCTGGAGTGCCACCATTTTGCAGATTTTAGTTCCAACCATGCTCCGATACACTTGTCTGGTCTGGTGATAGGCAGTGATAAGTTTGGATGTTGATGTACATGCCCCACAAAGCCACCTACCAACTGACAAAGACTTGCTCCACAGTCGGGATACTATTACTTCTCTACTGCCTTACTTAACAGGCTTAGGGTGATGGACTTTGACAGTTTCCTGTACCACTGACTACATTACTGCCAAGTCGAAGTTTGTGAGGCCACAGGACAATGTGTCAAAGCTTGTTGTTATCTTCATTTGAGTATCTCAGGTAACTGTTGAGCTTCTTATTTTTCCTCCCTCTATAGGACTAGCTCAAACCACCTGCAGATGTAAGAACACTCATGCGTTATAAACAGGGTAGAGAGCACAGGAAGCTGTGACAGTGAACTTTTGAAACCAGTTACAGGGTGGAAATATAGTGTTGGTGGTGCAGAACAGACATTTCAACTGCATTGTACAGAAAAGGGATAGGGTACTAGCCTAGAAATCTAGACTCCCCCTAGCGGCTGCAAAAATTATTTGCAAAAGTTATTTTGCAGCCAGTGTAGTCTAGCAACTCTCCGTTGACTTTCGAGCTGGAAAAACCAAACTCTAGTCAGGCCAATCACATCGTGTATGGAGTCGGCGGGCGGGCTTAACCCTCTGGGGACCAGAAACGCGCCCGCGCGTTTTGCTCGTTTTTTTTTTTAGCAATGCAAAATAAACTCAAACTGCTCTGTTAATTTTGATCTTTCATGTTCGTGTTATACATCAATCGATCCTGTTCAGTTTCTATTTTTTTTCTGTATACTCACAATAAAAATAAAGTGTTTTGCTTTTTGCCAAATAATGAAAAATGAACATGATGCGAGTTCTTCACTCTCTCTGTCAGCGAACTCCAATTTGAAACGCGTTCGGAAATGATCTGTAACTCCACGAAAATTCAGTCAAACAGGCAAACATACCCACGGGCATAAAGCTAGAGATCGCATCTTTTAAATGAAGTCATTTATATTAAAAACAAATATTCTCAGCTTCTGTAATCTGTATGAAAATAGAGCGATTCCAGTCGAGCTCATTACGAGCTCATTTACTTTAATTCGTTCACGCCTACTCCCGGAGCGCGCTATTCACAAGATAATGTGTTAAGCCATCTATGGAAAACAGGTAAACGCCCCCAAGCAAATGCATTAAAGGCTTCAAGTTTCATCATTCAGTTCACCTGCGCGTTAGGAAGATGGCACGATACACCGGTGTAGAAGCTCTTCAGCTCGTCCTGGATACTAGCGACGAAGAATCCACATTTTCATCAGAAGAAGAGCACGACTCTGATGACGACGACCGTTTGATCGAGCCGTGGATAGAATTTCGTATGAGTAAGTATTTAGTCTTACTTCCATTAGTTGACAAGCTATTCAATATAAACATGTACTACATATTATACTGGGTGGACTATTTTCCACTTGCCATCCAGAGTATTGACATTTGATATATTCAACACGATCTAATGAAAGTGCATATCTATACCATGAATTTAATATCTCGTGTTAAAGAGAAATTTTTTTTTTTTTTTTTTTTTTTTTTGTGCATGCTACACACTGTTAACCCCAGTTAGGAAATTTGTATGTGTAAATGATATCTTTAGATCATTGTGTTTGAAAGCTAGAATGTAGAAGTTATTTTAGAAAATAGGCCTACTAGATGTTTAGATTATATTTTGACTAGTTTAAATGCTGCCTCATTATTATCATTGACGATGCATGCTCGCAAATTAATACTCCCAGTTAATGACTTGTGCAAATGTGTTTTGTTTGCGGTGTGCATATTTATTGCACTCGCCTAAAATTATTTACATCAGTTATTCATTATAGACTAATGCTGCTATGGTTATATTTATGTAATAATATTCCTCAACTTAAAAAAAAAAAAAGGAATGTAGCTTCATCACTACCTCCGCCTGCAACTCGGAGTGCGCTTAGCAACACAGTCAGAAATCAGAAAGAAAGTACATATTTACCTACAATTTTACAGATGTTAGTTCAATTTTGTTTATACTTAGTGTTAATACAATATGAGCCTGTATGACTTCACAATTGCTTTGTTTATAGCCGACTGATTATTTATTTATTTTACTCACATTTGATTTGCTTAGAGCAAATTTAGAACATTTAGTTTCTCCATATAGAGGAATTACAATAAAACAGATTGAAAAACCTTTGAATCTCCTCTCATTCTTGGTTCAGGCTGCCTCACTTGATGGGCCATTAGCCATTGGGAGAGTGTCTGTCACACCCCTGGTCTGAATCTCATTAATATTGATAGGCCATTACCACCCCCACGCATAAACCTCTTCTGACCAAAAAAAAACTGTCATACAAAGTATGAATTCATGTTTTGCTTTATGTGAACAATTAGGCAGGATGGTTTTCACATCATTTTGAAGCCAGAACTCGAAGCGACAACATCCATTAGTCAAAAGTCTTGTGGACACATATTTAGTATGTGTTTTGTGGTCTTATTTCAGCAACTTTCATTTTTATTTTTTTCAATAACCACGCATAAACATTATTCTCTTAAAAATACAAACATGTACATACATGTTGCTCATATATTATGGTAGCCCCGTATGCGCTATATAGAGTGAATTTACACCTTTGCCATTAACATGTTTATAAATAACTGAAAAAAGCACAAATGTTAGTGCTTGTCAAAACATCCCAAGGGCCCCAAAAACACCCTGGTCCCCTAAGGGTTAACATAATGACGACAGAGATGCGACGGTTCAATGCTGCTTGAAAACAAAGAATGGCTGCTGCTGCTGGCGAACAGCTGACTTTCGATTCGGCTTTGGCCGCGACTCTGGATGATTTAAAGTTAAGCTTTTCTTTGAAACATAAACAAAGAACGGCACTTGAGTCATTTTTAAAAAAGGAAGATGTGTTCAGAGTTTTGCCGACTGGATACGGTAAAAGTTTAATATGACTACGTCACCTTCTTCGTTGCTCTGGTTGGTTGTAGCGGTATCCATAATCCTATTGCGTGCAGAGGGAATTTGAAAGACAACCCTTTATCCCGCCCCTCGTATTGAGCACTGTCAATGGTGAGTTCCCAGACCTAACATCCTGATGTAGGTCTGGCATGCCAGGCTAATATGGTACAACAGGGATAAAGGCACACTCGAACACAAGGAAGTTAACATACACCCAGGGTGCCTTTAGCCCTGTTGTACCCTACTGTATAGAATAGTGACATACTCTAGGTCTTTCAACTTGTTAAAATCTGTAAGACAGGTCTTGTTGTCAACTGTAACCTGCTACCAGATATAGAACATTTCGCTTCTCCAAGCTTCTGTTACTACTTCTAAAGTGACACTTTTCACACGTTTATTATGATGACTAGGTCTGAGTTATCAGTAACAGTAATTAATTATAGACAAACACAATTTGACTAAACTAATATCACACAAACACTTTATAATTGTCAGTGGCATTAAAGGGGTCATGAACTGAGAATAAAAAATTTCCTTGATCTTTTGACAGTTAAGAGTTTGTATAAAAATACCCTGTAAGTTTCAAAATTCAAAACTTCTTTGTTATTCCAAAAACTGCTTTTATTGAAACCAAGGCCAGAAAACGACAGTATCTCAAAAGTAGAGACTTATGACATCACAGGGCAGCGAAAGACCCCCTTTACAGAAGAATATCAACGCCTAGGTCTACATCACCGCGTCTTTGGCCTCGGCCACTGGAGCGTTAGTGAAAAGTGACATGAGAACAAGAAAAGATCGACACAGGATCTATACCATTATCTCCTAATGCTAGGAAAGTTTTTTTTTTCAACAATGTGAACGTCTCAGCAGTGCATTGTTAGTATTCGGTACATTTCACTGTGGATTATTTAGTAATTCAGTCGTAGTTTCGACGCAGGCTTTGCAAACAGACTTTTACGATAAGGATCTGCCAGCAATGCCACAATCATGTAAGTAACCATGTTTATTCCCATGCCTGATCTGTGATTTCTAATGAGTAATCAAGTTCAGACAGATGATCTTTCTCTCAAAATCGTTCAATACTGTTTATGCATAAGTAAATCAAGCCAGTAACTAAAACATCAACTTATACAAATAATCTTATTTAAACTGTGATTAAAATATATACAGAAAGCGATCAAAGAACGATCCTTTCCAATCACCCAAGCTGTCAATCACACAACGTGAGTTTATATGGACTCGTTATGAAATCAATGAAGCTGTTTCACTGCACAACAAAGCTCTTACTGTATTTACATCGTGTTTGCTATTTTGTTATTTAGTGAAAGCATTTGTGAGAGTGCAGAAATTGCGTTGCAATGATCATATCACCGCATTCACGCGATCAACAGACTGTCTGTCGTCTGCTCAATGCTCATCACTGCAAGCTTTCATGTGATGGAATTGATCTAAATACTTTAAAAACTTATTTTTGTTAATCTTGATAGCTGTAATAGTAAACAGATAGTAAAAGTATTCGAGAGATTTCCACATGTAATGCTAGCTATTTCATATGCAAACATGTCAGCTAATCACAGCATTGGGCGTTTACACTGAAGTCTCACAGCAGCCAATCACAGCAGTGGGCATTTACACTAAAGTCTCACAGCAGACACGCCTCTTCAAACAGAGCGTTCAAATCAGGGGCTAAAATCTGGGTAGGAAAAATGCCTTTTATTTCTAGATTATGACAATTTTTGATGTAAAAATCATACTAAAATTATAAGGGGCACCCCAGGAAACATTATAAAATAATTTAATAATCCAGTCCATAACCCCTTTAAGTAATCATTGACATGGCAGACTGGTAAGCAAGGACCTCTCTGTTATGACCTCTCCAAAAACAAATAAGGTGAGGAGATTGTAAGTGTGGGTTATACATTTAGAATAATTTAAATAAATACATACAAACACTGGGTCAGACAAATCTGTTTTTCTCAAGAAAATTCATGACTTGATCGCAAAAGAGAGATGAACTAAGAGCGAAAAGGCTATGAAAGCGTTGCTAAAGATCTGTATATTCTTGAATCTACAGTAAAATACACTGTCTACAAATGCAGACAATGGTGGACGGTTGCTACTCTCCCTATAAGCGGACAGCCTGCAGAGATCACTCTAACTCCACAATCCTGAAAGAGATGAGAAAGAACCCAAGGATGACATCAAAAGACCTCCAGAAAACTCTACAAAGTGCAGAAGTCTTTGTTCATGTGTCTACTATCAGAAAAACACATAAACGTAGTGGTGTTCATGAAAGAACAATTAGGAAACCACTGTTGAGAATTTTTTTTTAATTATTATTTTTTTACTTTTTTTGGCGAACATGCTTTAAACTAAGTTTAGAGTTTAGTGTTGAGGAAAAAGGGACTGCACACCAATACAAAAACTTCATCTCAATTTTACAGGGTGGTTTAATGCATCACGGTTTAATGCTGCTTTGGACTGGATAATCATTGAAGGAACAATTAATTCTAAAGTGTATCAATACATTTTACAGGAAAATATTAGGACTGCAGTACATTGGCTTGCTTTAGAAAGGCTTGGTGACAAGAAACCATAACACAATTAATGTAAATCAACTAAAGACTGTCCGAAAAATGTAGAAAATATGTGTTCTCTTACGAGAGGTTCTCTCGTATTACGTAAGTTTAGCTTACGCTACGGGTAAAGTAATCTTTTCTCGAGATATTGAAGCCAAAAATTATCCTTAATTTTGCATTCTTTGTCAACGCAGTGCAGCAGCTAGCAGACCTAGAGCAGGCTGTCTAGCGCACTCATTGGCTGCTCTACGGCAACTGCAGCAGCCTACAACTGAGCCTGGCGTGACGTCACGCCCAATGGTGGCGCCTCGCGCCCACTACGCGTCACAGCCCGCCAAGTGGGTGTGGCTTAGAGTATAAAAGCAAGGCTCGGAGGCTGCTTCCCTGATTTTCATCTCTTCAGCGAAGTTCTTCGCACCTCTGGATCTAGAGAGAAGCCGCCGCCATTGAAATCAGCGACTGCAAGCAGAGGAAAGCGCCTGAGGAAGCCGGTCAACTTCTCGCCGCCTTCAAGCCTTCCGTGCCAGATACGCTATCCGGCGACATATCCTTTTTGCTCTAATGCATTTTACTGTGTGTGTGTGCTCGCCGCTGCGACACACACTTCTCTCTAAAAGAGCGTGAGCGTTCTTTTCAGAATGCCTCGCAATTCCTGTGGCTCGTGCCGAGCCCCGGTCAGCGCCAGAGAACGCCATGTGATCTGCGCTCTCTGCCTGGGCCCAGACCACGCAGCCCTCGCACTTTCGTCAGGAGGCTGCGTCCACTGTGAGGAGCTGTCTAAGTCGACCCTGCTGGCTCGTCTAGACCTCTTTGGTGCCGAAGCTGTCACTCCGCCATCTGCTGGACCACGCAAGAAGAAGCGCCGTGCACAGAGACCGCCGGAGCCCGACGCGGAATCCAAACTCTCGCCGGATCAACTTCCTCGAGTGCCTCTTTCGCCTTCCCCACCCCCCCTCACAGACGCGCAGCTGCCGGCTTCGGCCCTCACTGCCGTTGCTTCAGAGGACGAGGCGGACGGGGGTGCCGCGGGCGACAGCTGCTCTATCCTGGCCTCGAACAGTGAGGAATGGCCTGGTTCTCTCCACTCCTCCTCCTCTTCGATCCAGGAGTCCGGATGGACACGTACGGGTGTGGACGCTGAACTGATGCGCCTCCTTGTTAAGGCCGTCGACTGCCTCGGCCTCGAGTGGTCACCGCCCAAGGAGCCCGCGCCTAATCGCCTCGACGGCTGTTTTCTTCAACGCCGTCATCAGCTACCTGCATCAAGGCCTGCACCCTTCTTCCCGGAGCTCCACACCGAGCTTTCTAAATCGAGGAATGCACCATTCTCCAGTGTCTCCGCGACGCTCTCAAACGTGGACGGCGCCGCCGAGAAGGGGTATACTTCTATTCCCCAAGTGGAAGAAGCGGTCGCAGCGCACCTTTGCCCGCCCTCCAGTGGATGACGCTCAAAGTCTGCCCTCCCATCGAAAGCCTGCAGGACTACGTCAGCACTCAACGGCCGCACCTTCTCTGCCGCCGGACAAGCTGCTTCCGCCCTGCACTCTGTGGCCATTCTCCAGATCCTCCAAGCTGACCTCCTCCGCGAATGGGACGAGAAGGGCTCGGATCCAGCTGCTGTTGTTTATCTGAGGAGCGCGACGGACCTTTCCCTTCGCACCACTAAGACTGCAGCACAGGCCATCGGAAGATGCATGGCTGCGCTCACCGTCACAGAGAGGCACCTCTGGCTGATGCTCGCAGACATGAGGGAATCTGAGCGCGCCACATTCCTCAATGCGCCGCTTTCCCCTCCCGGTCTCTTCGGCCCAGCGTTCAACGGCAACGTAGATCCTTTCTCCGAAGTGCAGAAGACCTCGCAGGCCATGAATCTATTCCTGCCACGACGCTCGAGCTCAGCTACTGGCCGTTCACGTGACAAGCCGCCTGCTCGAAGTACTACTCAGCGTCCAGCGTCCAATGCTCATTGTCCAGTGTTCTTCTCGAAGAACGAGGACACGCTGGCCCAATTCTGGCCCAGCCGCCCACTGTACGCTTTCCCTCCGATCTCAATGTTACCACAGGTAATTAAGAGAATCAGGGAATCGCGCCGCCCGGTGCTCCTTATAGCCCCGCGATGGGAGAACCAAACATGGTTCCTGGACCTAACGCGGCTGTTACGCACAGCCCCGTGGTCGATCCCGGTGAGGAGAGACCTCCTCTCTCAAGCTCGCAGCTCGATCTAGCATCCCCATCCAGAGCGCTGGTCTCTGCACGTATGGTTAATCAACGGATAGCCGTTGTCCTGCCAGAAGGAGTTATGAACACGATCATGCAGTCTAGAGCTCCCTCTATGAGACGGCTCTATGCATCTAAATGGTCTGTGTTCTCCAAATGGTGCACCGACAGAAATCTGGACCCGCGAACGGGTGAGGTTTTGCAGGTGCTCGGCTTCCTTCAAGAGCTGTTGGATAAGGGCAGGTCCCCATCCACGCTGAAAGTTTACGTGGCGGCCGTTCGCTGAGTCGAAGCAAGGCCAGTCGTTAGGAAAGAACGAGCTGGTAATCAGCTTCCTTAGAGGAGCCAGAAGGATGAACCCACCACGCCCACCTTCGGTTCCTATTTGGGATCTCTCCGTGGTCCCAGAGGCCCTAAAGATGTATCCCTTCGAACCATTATATTCTGCAAAACTAATATACCTCTCGCTCAAAACCATTTTTATTTTGGCTCTGTCATCAGTCAAACGTGTGGGGGACTTACATGCGCTATCCGTTAGCGCCGCGTGTCTTGAGTTTGGTCCGAATGACTCAAAGGTCATCCTCAAACCAAGACATGGCTATGTCCCGAAGGTGATTGGCACTCCCTTCAGAGAGCAGGTTATTTCTCTGTCGGCTCTGCCAGCATCCGTCGTGGGCATGGTCCAGTGGAATTTCCATTCACAACATCTGTATGGCGGCGGGCTGGGCCTCCCCGTCTACATTTGTGAGATTCTATAACATGGAAGTTCCCGCCTTGCAGGCTAGACTTCTGTCAGTCTAATATGTGTATGTTCTGCCCACATGCTTGTGCGCAGGCTACTTTCAACTGTTTAGCTCTCCTGGTTGAGCTGCACTAATATGGGCTGATATGTAACATGCAGCCCGGAGGCGCCGCTCTGCATTTATTTCCCATGGGTGCTTATGTATATACATGTGTCGCTTGCTGGCCGCCTGAATTCCCACTTTTCAGTGTTCCCCGGATTCCCTGGGACTCATAGAGTGGATGCACGGCGTTGACAAGGGGTTCCCATAGCGTAAGCTAAACTTACGCAATACGAGAGAACCTCTCGTAAGAGAACGTACTCGGTTACCTAACGTAACCTCGGTTCTCTCTAGAGAGGGAACGAGTATTGCGTTACCGGCCGTGCTCTTGGTGGGCTGTGACGCGTAGTGGGCGCGAGGCGCCACCATTGGGCATGACGTCGCGCCAGGCTCAGTGGTAGGCTGCTGCAGTTGCCGCAGAGCAGCCAATGAGCGCGCTAGACAGCCTGCTCTAGGTCTGCTAACTGCTGCACTGCGTTGACAAAGAATGCAAAATTAAGGATAATTTTTGGCTTCAATATCTCGAGAAAAGATGACTTTACCCGTAGCGTAAGCTAAACTTACGCAATACTTTCCCTCTCGTAAGAGAACCGAGGTTACGTTAGGTAACGAGTACGTTTTCTTCAGTCTTGACCTTAGCCCAATTCAGATGCTGTGGCATAACCCAAAGAGGAATGTACCATCAAAACAACCCTCAAATAATGATAAAATGAAACAGATATGTGGGGAGAGATGGTGTAAAATTGGTCAACAGTCTTATAAGCAGCCACAGAAAATGTTTAGTGGAAGATTTGCTTCTAAAGGAGGATCTACAATTGTTTGTTTGTAATTTAAATTAAGATCAGAACACATTCTATGAGTAATTAATACAGAAGTACAGATATTTTTAAAGGGTCCACAAACTTATTCTTGCCACCGTAGTTATAAATAAGAACTGCATGGACTCGATTACACAAGCCCTGAGCAAGTTTTGGAGTTCCAGGGTTTATTTACATATTTAAGTTTATAAATGTAGAGTAATTATTTAAGTACATCATTTGTATTTCATAAAAATAAAATCTGTATTTTAAAGGTCAGATGGTGGTAAACCTTATTTAAACGGACCTTAACATGATGAAATATTCACTTCAATACCATCAATTCTATGTAATTTGCCCACTTACAAAGAAACCTACAATAAAAAATTACAGACCCTTCATTTATTTTAACAGATAGAGACAGAATATCAACCAAACAATCCAGAAAAAACACATTATATAAATGGTAAATGGACTGCATTTATATAGCGCTTTCACAGACCCAATGGCCACCAAAGCGCTTTACAATTTGCCTCACATTCACCCATTCATACACCGACGGCGGTGTCAGCCATACAAGGCGCCATCCAGCTCGTCGGGAGCAGCTGGGGTTAGGTGTCTTGCTCATGGACACCTCGACACTTGGTCAGGTGGAACCGGGGATTGAACCACCACCATAAAGGTTAATAAGTAATTAGCATTTGATCGAGTGCAAAAAGTATTTGATCCCCTCCCAACCAGCAAGAATCCTGCCTCTCACAGATTGGTTATGTGCCCATGTGAAACACAGATTAGTCCTGTCACTTTAACCTGTTAAGCTTCAAGCCCACTTTTGAAAAATCCCCAGAAATGACATACCCAAACTAAAACAGATACAGTTCATGAACCCTTTGCACTAAAAGCACAAGTATGATCTCATTTGAAAGCTGACACCTGGTTGTTTATTGTAAATGTAGAATTAATTATTGTCATAATGAAAAAAACAATTTTAAATAGCTTCAAAGTTTTGTAAAGTTATTAGAAATTTATTTTTATGAAACATCTTCATGAAAATAAAATTGAAGTTGGCCCTGGAGCAATCTAGAAATGCACTGCAGCTAAAGCCACATGTCTGACCATTTTATATTTAAAATCTGAAAATGATAAGTATAAAGCTCTGTATTTAGTTCAATGTTTTTCAAGATCATGTCAAATTACTTTATTTTGATTAGACTCTATTAGCAAACTGATGTTTAGTCATCTTCTGAGTCATCTATTCAGTCTATTGTCTCTATTGTTTTGTGGTGCCCCATTCAGTCTCAGTCTCCCCTGCACACATTTACACCTCTCCAGACTGGTTATTATGGCTCTAAATATGCATTTCTTTTGTCTGCATTATAGCTACTAACGACTGGCTATTCACAAGCTATTCATAGGGTTTCAAACCCTAATTTCTTTTATCAAAGTTCTCACTAAATATTTGAAACTGGTATCAAATGCACTGAAACATTTCAGTAAGCATTCCTATTTAGAAAAAAATCATAAAACAATAACTGCTCGTGGCAGGTGCGCCTGGGCTCGCTAGCATGTTAGCTTAGCACACCATCAATACACGACCATTTATGAGATTAAAACTATGTTTGCGCTCCAAACTCACTATATAACGCAAGTCTAGTGTTTTAAATAATCTTCTGTGATCTAACTTGGCTTCAGATAAAAAAAAAATCAGACAGAAAATGTATTATTTAGTGTTCTGAACGATGATGAAATCTATATCGATTAGCATTACATTATAAATATAATCTATTATTATGAAATACCTGGCATGGCTTGAAGAACACAGGTAACTCAAATATCATTGCAATCATGTTTATTGTCTTCAAAACATCTTTATCTGCATGTTACAGCGATCTCTGTACTTTCTGTATCACTCAGTGACGTCCTGGAATGTCACATGACTATGGGTCTTCTTCATGATCCATATATGGACTTTTATTGGACATAATAGCGCCCCCATGCTATTGGTATGAATGGAAAACACAGCACATCTCAGTAAGAAGCGATCATTATGATTACATCGACGCATTTGGGTATAAATTCAATAAATATTATTCCTGTCTATAGAAATATGATGTGAATCTATGAGAATATATCAATATTTCTCCACATCTGCACATTGTTGAGCTAAAAGCCCTCAGGGACGTTGTTTTGTGAATCGCTATCATGACGACAGCACGGAGTGTTTTTTATGAATGGACCAGCTGACGCTCATAATTCATATTAAAGGTATCGACTCATTTTTTTCATTTCATAACTCCTGACACAAATTAAGACATAACTGTCACTATAAGTTTCTCAGAATACAATAGTGGTCAAATACTGAATCTTGAGTCTTATATCTTTTTAATGATGTATAGTTTGTCAAGGTATAACATTAAATCTGATAGTATATTTGAACTAAATAAAAAAAAAAACGCTTCAGTGCGCCGACGCTCTGGAGAAGGTTAAGAGGTTAAGAAAGGACTCCTAATGTCAACTCGTAATGTGTATAAAAGACACCTGTCCACAGAACGCCAGGGAACAGATTGTAGACCTGCACCAGGCTGGAATGGGCTACAAGACCATCAGCAAGAAGCTTGGTGAGAAGGAGACAACTGTTGGTGCCATTAATCGGAAATGGAAGAAATACAAAATAACCATCAATCGCCCTCGGTCTGTAGCTCCATGCAAGATCTGGCTTCATGGGGTAAGGATGATGATGTGAAAGTTGAGGGATCAGCCCAGAACTACATGGGAGGAGCTTGTTAATGATCTCAAGGCAGTTGGGACCACAGCCACCAAGCTAACAATTGGTAACACACTACGCCACAATGGATTGAAATCCTGCAGCGCCAGCAAGGTCCCCATGCTCAAGAAGGCACATGTACAGGCCCTTCTGAAGTTTGCCAATGAACATCTAATGATTCAGAGAAGGCTTTGGAGAAAGTGCTGTGGTCAGATGAGACCAAAATTGAGCTCTTTGGCATCAACTCAACTCGTCGTGTTTGGAGGGAGAGAAATGCTGACTATGACTCCAAGAACACCATCCCTTCAGTCAAACACGGAGGTGGAAACATTATGTCTGGGGCTGGTTCTTTGCTAAGGGTACAGGACGACTATCCTATAGAAAATCTGTGGAGGGAGCTGAAATGTTAAGTTGCAAAGCAACAGCCAAGAAACCTTAAGGATTTAGAGAGGATCTGTGAAGAGGAGTGAACCAAAATCCCTCCTGAGATGTGTGCAAACCTGGTGACCAACTACAAGCGTCTTACCTCTGTGCTTGCCAACAAGGGTTTCTCCACCAAGTACTACCTAATGGGGTTTTGCTTTGGGATCATATACTTTTTTCACTCACTGAAATGCAAATCAATTTATAACCTATTACCTTTATATAATGTGTTTTTTTTCTGGATATTTTGGTTGATATTCTGTCTCAATCCGTTAAAATAAACCTACCATACAAATAATTCTGACCCTTCATAAGTGGGCAAATTTACAAAATCAGGTACAAAATTACTTAGATGTACTTACCCTCATGTTGTTCCAAACCTCTCTGACTTTCTTCTGTGGAACAATATATTTTGATAAATGCTTCAATAATGTTATGGACATATGTAGCAGACGAGGCAGATGAATAAAGAGCAGGTTTGTTATGACTTGAGGGTGAGTAAAGGTTGACAGAATTTTCATTTTTGTTTGAACTGTCCCTTTAAGGATATGGATATGATATTGTTTAGGAAGGTTATATTACTGTCTTTGATTCTGTTGTCTCAACTCTCCTATCTCTGTCTTCATGAGTTGTTCATTAGTCAGTGACTGTGAAGATAATTAACGTCTTTGGTTGTGGAGAGTGTAAATGATGTTTATCAGCGAAGCGCCTGTTACTCTCGACTTCACCTCCCATTCATTTGTCCGCCCCGCCTCAGCAAAACTCAACACTCTGCTGGAGCTCAAAGACGCAGACTGCAAGTCAGACAGGACGTTTAAACAGCGGAAGATGGGTTAAGTGAGCATTATGGGAATTCTCAGAGGAAGTTATCAAACTTCTAATGATTTTATGCCTCAATGTCTATATATACCATATACCATTTGTCTTTGTCTCAAAATTTGCAGTTTATTAAGAATAGATTTGCGATAACATTATGTTTGCATGATCAAGATATCTTTTATATATGCAGGGACTAGCTCACATACGCTGTCATAAGTTTGGAAAGACATCTGATACATACAATATTAATGCAAACTTTAGAGACATACACATACACAACAGTTAAAGCAATTTTTACTTAATTTGATGTTATAATGGTTTCATTTGGTTCTGTGATTTTCTGACAATTTTCTATTCAACAATGAGCTATGGCCAAGGTTCATGTTTGTATGCAAATTTAAAACTGTAAAACGAAGCTCAGAAATGCTCAATTCTGAATGTCCAAGCAGCCATTTGAATGCATGAGCAAGTATACTCACCTCTAGAGGTGAACCAAAATATAGCTGCAAACAGCGATGATAGGCCCAAGTACCGGTGCCATCGGCTTTAGGCAAACAGTGCATGGTGGGAAATATGCATTTAAGGGTGTGTTCACACTTGGCATGTTTGGTTGGAATAAAACGAACTGGTGTGATTGCTCTATTAGTGCGGTACATTTAAATAAGTGTAAATGCTACCATCCGAACCAAACAAGCGGACTGAAACCGATGAAAAGATGGGGCTCGGTTCCCTTCAAAACGAACTCCGCTATGCTTCGAATGAAATATGAACACAACAGGGACCAAAGACCTGTAAACGAACCAAAAACGGGAGATCTTTGTTTGTGTGTGTGACGGAGGGATTCCTGCCGCTGTTTTGACTCCTTTACACATTTTATAAGCTCTTTACAAATTCTAAGCTGGTCAAAATAGAATAATTTATAGGCTACGCACATACAAAAAAGCCATCCCGCCAGCTGGTGGCGCTATGACAATGAAGCACACTGGCGACATCCATGAGATCAGCCCACATGACCAAACATACAACAACAGTTTACAAACCTTTCGAGATATCAAACCTTTCGAGATATCAAAAATCTGTTCGCAATTTAGCATCTTCAATGTCTTGGCATCACGTGGGCCAAGTTTAGTGATGATCAGGAGAGTATTTAATATTAGAAGGTGTTTTTTAAATTTCACTGCATGCACTTTTCACAAAATCCATGCATACTTCCTGTTGGGATATGAGTCAGTGCGAAAGTTGTTATGCTCAATGAGAACTATGTGTACCGAGTTTAACGGTGTGTACCTTGTTTTACACATATTTGTGCAAGTATGTAAGCTATATGTACCAAGTTTCTTTGCTGCCCTCAAGGGGGCGCTGCAGAGCACACTTTCAGTGCTTGGGCCCTAATAGCCAACAGGATTGTCTGGGTTTGATTGTATAAAGACAAAACAAATTATTCACACTGGCATCATTGCAGCGGCACATTGGTAAATCCATCCTTAATTTGAAAGACTACGGATATAGAAAGCCTGTATTTAAATCAATTTTAACTGCATTCACAATGTTGAGTGTACAGCAATTTTTAAAGCTTCTTTTCCAGATGCTCAGCATTTCTGATCGAAATTAATATCTGCAGAAATTAGCAGCAAAGGCCGGAAAGGATGAATAGAACACATTTTATGAGCTTGGCTTAAGAACAGCAAGTTGTTAATTAAGAAATAACATGAGCGATCACCCCACACTCCCACCCCCACCCTCTCAACCCTGCACTGTTCTCCAGAAAAGCTTATTTCATGCTTCATTGAATACTTCCATCTCAATGTCACTCGTTCTCATAGACGGTGAACATTACAAGTCCACACATACAAATGCAATTGGCATTTCTGTTTATGCACTGCTTTCTCAGGAAGATGGTAATTCGGAAGAATTTTAATGACCTCGCTTTGACCTACGTGCCCCTGGATTATTTTGTTTTGTGAACTCCTACCTGTTTCCCTCGTTCGATGATGCAGAAAGTTTGAAGGGGTTTCAGCTGTCTTAATCATGCTAGTTCTAAACGTTGAGGCTATTGTGAGCTCATAATACATTTAGAATGGAATGTTTCATTTCAAGGGCTACCAATATTAAAAGCATAGTTACACCTATAAATCATTATTTACTCACCTTCATATTGTTCCAAACACATACACTGTTATTTTTCAGTGAAATACAAAAGGAGAAAATCTTTACAAAGAAAATCTTCACAGCCTTTTCCATACAATGGCAGTTTTTTTCCCACTTGTTTTTCTCTCATGTATTGAAACGCACTATTCTGAACCTATTTTACCTCTGTAATGAGATGCGCCTCCAAATGAAACAGGATATTAAATGCAGACGTAGAGCATAGCTTGATTTTATCAATCAGGCGATTGTGAAAAGTGGTTGCTCAGCAGACAAAGGATCTTCCGGAAGTCTGCGGCCTGCAAGCGGCCATCTTTATCAAACTACAGCAAGTGGTTCGTAGATTTAGTATAAAAAACTGAAAGGAGAGTATTGCAAGGAGATAGGGGACACTCTTGAGATTATAATTAACATGTGGAATATGATCAAGGTCCTGTGACGCATTGATTTAATTGCTGGCATGTCTTAATGTTCAGAAAATTACATTGTGGGGAAGTAGATCTAGTTAAATGGGGGGAAATGATTCTGTCATTTCCTACAGTGTACCTTTCTCTGCCCCACCATATTCAATTTGACTGCTGTCTTATCTTCCTGATATCTGAGGTTATTTCACGCTAAATCCTCCCTTTACCAGTTGTTAAAAACTAGTTGCTGACCTCCACACTCCATGTCTCGATTTCTCATCCCAACACTCGCCAAATCACAAAATAAAATGGATCCGAACATGCCACTGTTACTGGTATATTGTCACAATCTCAGACTCTGTAACCTCACTCTCCAGCCATCAGAGGGCACCCTCGCCTGAATATTGACTCCCTCACCACACTACATTTGCCAATAGCCCCGGTTCTGATTCTAATCACCATGCCCAGCTGTATCTCATTTACTAGGCTTTTTAGCAGCACTGCACGCAGCTCTCAGTGCAAAGTCTTGTTTTGCTACTGTGAACATTTCTGAGCGTTTATTTCAGTGACTGCCTGATTGTTTTGTTGACCCTGCCCGTTTTGGATATCTCCCTGTCTGCTACCTGCCTACGTTACCTCTGCTTTGTTCTTTGACCTTGACTGTTTGCTGCCTGCCCTGATCTTCTGCCTGGTATTGTACTACGATTCAGCCCTGTCTTCACTGCTGTATCTGCTGGTTCTGACCTTTGACTGTTTGACTATTCTGCTCAATAAATTAAGCTGTAAATGGATCTCTCTGATTCTGATGATTCGCAACAGAAGACTTCGCCACCTCAAGATCCAGCAGCTATATCAACCTTGACTGCAGCCTTCTCTGCCCAAGCAGGTCAACTCGCTGCCCATCACCATCAGTTGAGTCGTCTCACCTCTTTAACTGAGGAGTTGGTCAAAGCAGTACAAGGGCTTCAAAGGTCGTCATCAGAGCAGTCGCCCACTCAAGCCACAGCGGCCGTTGCCCATCCTGCCGAAATTCCACCTACCATGGGTCCTCGTCTCGCGCATCCAGAAAAGTTCAACGGAGATCCTGACAAGTGTAAGGGGTTCATTCTCCAATGCTCTCTATTCATTGCACAACAACCCACACTGTACTCCACCAAAGCTGGTAAGATCGCCTATGTCTGCTCGTTACTCACTGGGAGGGCTTTGGATTGGATAACGGCAGTGTGGAGGGATGATGGAACTGCATTTCCGTCATACAATGTGTTTATCCAACGCTTTCGTGAGGTCTTCGAACATTCTAAGGAGGGGAAAGGTGTTGGCGATCGCCTGCTTGAACTCACGCAGCGTAAAGTTACTGCAGCTGAATTTGCTCTTACTTTTCGCACCCTTGCTGCGCAGACTTCCTGGAATAACGACACCCTTAAAGTGGTCTTCCGAAGAGGCTTGAATCACGAACTACAGTCCGAGTTAGCCTGCCGTGATGAGGGTAAAGACCTCGACCAGTTCATAAACCTCACCATTCAAATTGACAACCTCATACGAGGTTCCTGCTCGCACCTCATACCTGCTCGCACTGAAGAACCCGAGCCCATGCAAATCAACACTTACCATCTGTCTGCAGAGGAGAGAGATCGAAGGATCCTTCGTCACCTGTGTCTGTAATGTGGCGAGGATGGTCATCTTCGTATTGCCTGTCCATCCAGACCACGTCTAACTGCATCTCGACCGGTGAGTCTCAATGTCGATGCATTAAACCCCAACTCATGTGTATCCGTGCCTGTTGTGATCACGGCCAACGGCCAGCAGATTACCACCATTGCTTTAGTGGACTCCGGAGCCGCTGGGAATTTCATATCTGCAGATTTTGCTCAACAACATAACATCTCATTAATTCGTTGTCCCTCTTCTCTCACAGTCGAGGCCATCGATGGACGACCACTAGGCTCAGGTCATGTTTCTCACATCACCCAGGAACTCCATCTACAAACTGGGGCACTCCACCGTGAGATCATACAATTTTACGTCTTCCACGCTCTACACACACCTGTGATTTTAGGCCTGCCCTGGCTTCGCAAACATGATCCCCAAATCTCCTGGAGAACCAATCAAATTTCTCGCTGGAGCGATTCATGCCACTCCAAATGCCTTGTCCAGGTCGCTCCATCACCTGTCCGGGTGATAACTTTACCGGTGGGGAGAACCAGCACGAACAATCTTCCTTCCGAATATCACGATCTATCAGAAGCCTTCAGCAAAATAAATGCCTCTAAACTCCCACCTCATCGTGTCAGTGACTGCACCATTGACTTACTACCAGAGCACACACTTCCCGAGGGTCGTATATTTCCTCTCTCCCAACCTGAATCTGAGTCCATGAGGAAATATATTGAGGAGGAACTCACAAAGGGTTTCATTCGACCTTCCACGTCTCCGGTGTCTGCAGGTTTCTTCTTTGTCCAGAAGAAGGATGGAGGACTCCGACCCTGCATTGACTATCGTGCCCTGAATAACATTACTGTCAAGTTCATAAACGACGTGTTCAGAGACATGCTTCAAAAATCAGTTATAGGATACATCGACGACATCTTGATTTACTCTGTCACCCTGACTGACCATGTGCAGCATGTTCGAGCCATTCTCCAGAGGCTCATCCAGCACCAGCTATACGCGAAACTGGAGAAGTGCGAGTTTCATCAGACTTTCACTACATTCTTGGGGTGCGTCATCAGCCCAGAAGGAGTCGCCATGGACGAGGGCAAGGTCAGAGCAGTCCTAGAATGGCCACAACCTACCACCCTGAAAGAACTGCAGCGCTTCCTCGGATTTGCTAACTTTTATCGCCGCTTCATAAGAAACTTCAGTTCAGTGGCAAGCCCACTCACATCCCTGGTGAAGAAGGGAACTCATCGTCTTCCATGGAATGAGTTGGCCACCCAAGCCTTTAATCAGCTCAAGCAGCGTTTCACCACAGCACCCATCCTGACCCTGAATTACCATTCGTGGTAGAAGTGGATGCTTCCAACACCGGTTTGGGAGCTGTTCTTTCTCAACGTCAGGGGTCACCACCCAAACTATATCCCTGTGCGTTTCACTCCCGCAAACTAAATGCTGCTGAGAGGAATTACGATGTGGGAGATCGAGAACTTCTAGCCATGAAGGCCGCCTTCGAAGAGTGGCGGCATTGGTTAGAGGGTGCTAATCACTCCTTTACCGTTTTCACCGACCACAAGAACCTGGAATACCAACGCACCACCAAGAGACTGAACCCTAGACAAGCTCGCTGGTCACTGTTCTTTACCCGATTCCACTTCACAGTCACCTATCGTCCAGGTTCCAAGAGCACCAAGGCAGATGCTTTATCACGTCAATGTGACCACGAGCCCACAGCACAAGATTCCAAGACAATTCTTGCCCCAGACCTCATTGTCGCTCCCATTCAGTGGGACGTTGAAACCGAGATTGAGCAGATCAACTCCCGATCAGAGATCCCGTCTGCCTGTCCACCCAACCGGGTTTATGTCCCCGATACGCTCCGGAACCAGGTCCTGGAGCACGTTCATGCTCTTCCCAGCTCTGGACATCCGGGTATAACCACCACCATTCAGCTGCTACAAAATCGCTACTGGTGGCCCTCTTTAGCTCCAGACACCACCGACTTCGTCCGACACTGCCAAATCTGCAATACCCAGAAATCTTCACGCCAACTAACTGCCGGTCTGTTACATCCTCTTCCCATTCCACAACGCCCATGGTCACATATTGCCCTCGATTTCATCACCGATCTGCCTATCTCCGAGGGTAACACCACCATCCTTACCATTGTGGACAGGTTCTCCAAGGCCTGCCGCCTCATACCCCTGGCTAAGCTCCCTACTGCCTTGCAAACAGCGGAGCACCTCTGCAACCTGGTCTTCCGATTTTACGGCCTACCCGAGGACATCGTCTCTGATAGAGGACCCCAATTCACGTCTCAAGTCTGGTTAGCCTTCTTCAAGTCCCTTCAGCTCAACGTCAGTCTCACTTCAGGGTATCATCCTCAATCAAACGGGCAGGCAGAACGCATGAATCAAGAGGTCATACGATTCCTACGCTCCTACTGTCATCAACATCAGGTGGACTGGAGCCGCTATTTGGTATGGGCCGAGTATGCCCAGAACTCTATTCAGAAACATTCTACCGGCATGACTCCGTTCCAGTGTATGCTGGGGTTTCAACCGCCCCTCTTTCTATGGTCAGGAGAACCCACGAACGTCCCCGTCGTGAATGACTGGTTACAACGCAGTGAAGAAACTTGGAATCAAGCCCATACTCATCTTCAACGAGCCGTTCGTCGCCAGAGAGTACAAGCCGATCGACGACGTCGTCCAGGTCCGGTGTACCACCCGGGCCAATGGGTCTGGTTATTCACCCGAGACTTACGCTTGCGGCTCCCCTGTAAAAAGCTCAGTCCCAGGTATGTGGGTCCATTCAAAATAACACGACAAATTACACCAGTCTCTTTCCGTCTGGCCCTGCCTAACCATTACCGTATTGTTCCCACCTTCCATGTCTCACTGCTCAAACCTGCTGATGGCCCCAACGAGAGGGAGGAGGAGAGATCCCAGGAACAGAGCCCCCAACCCATTCTAGTGGAGGGCGAGGAGGCTTATCGAGTCCAGGAACTCCTAGATTCCAGGCGTCGGGGCAGCACCTTACAGTACCTGGTCGATTGGGATGGATACGGACCAGAGGAGCGTTCATGGGTCAATGCCACAGACATTCTGGACCCCAGTCTAATCACTGACTTCCATCACGCCCATCCCAACAAACCTGCTCCCCGACCACGTGGGAGACCCCGATGTCGTCAGCCACCTCACGCCAGGAGTCGCTCGCAGGGAGGTGGCTCTGTCACAATCTCAGACTCTGTAACCTCATTCTCCAGCCATCAGAGGGCACCCTCGCCTGAATATTGACTCCCTCACCACACTACATTTCCCAATAGCCCCGGTTCTGATTCTAATCACCATGCCCAGCTGTATCTCATTTACTAGGCTTTTTAGCTGCACTGCACGCAGCTCTCAGTGCGAAGTCTTGTTTTGCTACTGTGAACATTTCTGAGCATTTATTTCTGTGACTGCCTGATTGTTTTGTTGACCCTGCCCGTTTTGGATACCTCCCTGTCTGCTACCTGCCTACGTTACCTCTACTTTGTTCTTTGACCTTGACTGTTTGCTGCCTGCCCTGATCTTCTGCCTGGTATTGTACTACGATTCAGCCCTGTCTTCACTGCTGTATCTGCTGGTTCTGACCTTTGCCTGTTTGACTATACTGCTCAATAAATTAAGCTGCAAATGGATCTCTCTGATTCTGATGATTCGCAACAGATATACATCTACTGACAAACAGTATCTGTACTGACATGCAATTTTAATTTATTAAAGTTAATAAATATTTGTTTGAGACACAGTATTGTAGCCTGTGCAGCCTGGTGTCATTGTTTATGTAGGTATGCATACGTAACATTTGCATTTTCTGTATGTTTGGATAGATGCTGAAATGTACAATATGGACGTACTGACCATTATATAAAAAACCCCAAACATTACATATTCACAGCTATGGAAACATGAAATATTTACAAATCCTTTGTATCAAAAATGTATTTGTATAGTTACCTTTTTAGCATTTTATAGATATATTTTCGATTCCTCAACCCTATCCCCAAACCTAAACATATCCCCTTTCAAAAATATAACTAAAGCAACAGGCAGAAACATGTAGAGCCCTATTTTACCAATCTAAGCGCATGGTCTAAAGCGAACGGCTCAAGTGCAGTTAGGGCGTGTCCGAATCCACTTTTGCTAGTTTAACGACGGGGAAAATGGTCGACGCACGTGGCGCATGGTCTAAAAGGGTTGTCCCTATTCTCTTAATGAGTAATGGGTGTGTTTTGGGCTTTACGTGCAATAAACCAACCAGAGTGTTGTGGTGGATTTTGTAATAAATAAAATAGTAAACTGTATATCAAACTAATCATAAATCTCACAATTTTGTGTCGAAACCAGTAGAAAATCCTGAGATACTGCTAGACAATATAAAAAATATAACAGTCTAGAATAGTCTCATGACATCAACTGAACCTCTAACCTTTTCCATTTTTTAATGATTTGAGATCTAAGTTTGCTCCTACCTAGTAACAGAAGGGTTTGCATATGAAGAACCAATAAAATTGTGGGGAAATTATGTAATGTATCATGCCATTTTTCCCATGCTCCTATTCTATAAAAACTAGGGCTGGGCAAGTTAACGCGTTATTATCGCGTTAACGCATTTATTAATTAATGCCGACAATTTTTTTATCGCACGTTAACGCAGTTTTTTTTATTTTTTTTATTTTGAAAGTCTGTTGCACACTGGCTCTGAATAGGACAAAGGCCTACAGTCAAACCATGATCACAGGAGGGGTGGGATGTTGGTCAGCCAGCAAATAACCCACCCAAACCAGCAGTGGAGAGGCTTTGGCAGGTTCACTCCGCGAGTGAATGACAGGCGCTCTATGGATAGTAACCATGGCAACGGCTTCTGTGCGCTACACAGCTGTAGTCTTTTTAACTTAAATTAAAATTATACATAACTTTACCTGATGTGTCTGCGTGTAGTTTAGCGGGGATGCTCTGCAATGTGAATTCCCTTCTGTTGATGTCCTGATAACTATTTAAATATTGGAAACTCACAAACAGCGAGCCGAGGATCAGATCTCTTCCAATGATTTGTACTGCGCGTCGTGTACAAAAAGTTATAGACAATCAAAATCCTTTTAGACAATTCAACTTCGGCAACGGGCGGGCGCGTGCGTGAGGCGAGCGCGTGAAGCGAGCATGACCGCAACAGTTTCACAGAACGCACCCGCTTGTCGCTGCACCTTGTGCTCGACCAATTCACCTCACTCTAAAAGGCTGATTTATACTTCTGTGTCGGACTTACGCTATACACTACGCGTTGGTTGGTTTTACTTCTGCGTCGTTGTCCGCGTTGACGCGCAATTACACATGCAGAGGGAGCATGTGAAACCCGTGGAGCGGTTCTAGCAATCACAGCGCTTGCGGTACGCGTAGAATTGACGCGTTGTTACATTTTTGGAGAGGTGCACGTCAGGGTACGACGTAAGTTCGACGCAGAAGTATAAATTGGGCTTTACCTCTGTTTAATGCAATCTTAGTGTACGTGGGAAACCATGGCATGACCAAACCTAAGCTACTATCAGAGAAGTAACGTTGGTCGACTTATATCTCATGACCTCTGACTACATAGACTGTTTCTGCTGCTAAAAGACACCTGTTGATACCTGTTAAGAAAAAAAACAAGAAAACTGGACTCGTTTTAACAAGCTAGATAAAAGGTGATGCCCTGGCAGTGGCAAATAGCTTTGTTTTAATATTTGATTTGATTACATTAATGTTTAAGTTGAGATTTACAATAAATATTTTATTGCTGTGTAAAGGGAATACTGCTGGTATAAAGCACCTTATTTGTTTAAAGTTTTTGCAAACCACATGTTATTACACTATTGTGTATATAGCAGTACATTTAAATCAAAAGTGAGTAACACACTACTTTAGAATTCATTATTAAAGTTTGCGCGTAACAATGCGATTAATCGCAAGAAAATCATGCGATTAATCGCGATTAAAAATTGTAATCGTTGCCCAGCACTAATAAAAACTGTTGTATTATTTTTGCTGGTGGAATTCCCTCTGAAATTTGTCAGAGATCCTCCGGCCGTGATTTAAGCATATTCGAAGGCATTGTCTGGAGTCTGTCTAGTTAACCCTCTGGGGTCGGCAATCACGCCGGCGTGATCTGCTCGCTTTTTTTCTTATCAGTGCAAAAGAGACTCAAAATACTCGGGTTGATTTTGATCTTACATTTAAGTGTTATACATCATTAGATCCTGTTAAGTTTCTATTTTTTTTGTGGATACTCACAATAAAAACAAAGTGTTGTGCTTTTCACCAAATAAAGAAAAACAAACATGATGCGAGTTCTGCGTTCTCTCTGTCAGTCAAGTCCATTCTGAAACGCGTCCTAAGATTAACTGTAACTCCACGAATACTTGTCACACAGGCACGAGAGATTTTTCTTTATGAAGCTTGAATTCTCTTCTTTTAAATGAAGTAATTTATATAAAAACAAATATTCTCAGTTTATGCAATCTGTATGAAAAGAGAGTGCTGTCAGTATTTTTTTTCCCAGCTCATTACACTTCATTACGCGTTAATCTGACACGCCCACGGAGGACGCGCGCTATTCAAACGCAAATGTCGAGGCAAGGCAAGACAATGCCCACATCAGCCGTTCCACCGCGGCGGTAAAATGTGTGGTGTATTTGCTGCCTTTTACCGCTAAGAGGCGCTACAATCATAGACTCTGAAAAGTGTTCGTTTATTCCGGTTTATTCTCTCTAATGCGTAATCTGCTGCCGCCCTGCATTCGATTGAAAGCTGGTAGCAGATGAATTCAACAAGTGAAACGTAGTTAAAATAATTCATAATCACAATAATAATTCATAATCACAAATTAGGCTACTGAAATGTAATTGAATAAATAATGAAAACATTTCAACATAAAACATTGCAATAAAAACATTTAGGCTACATCAATGAGGCTTTACAAACTTAACAGCGTACAGACGGTAGCTCAGTGATCAACGCAACAACACGAGCTTCGAGGAGCTTCAATCGACCCGAGATCGAATCTCAATGTAGCATAGGCCTACATGTTGTTAACCGATGTTGGCCTACAGCGTTTATATTTTACCACTTTGATGCTTAAATAGGTAACTGTTTATAACTGTTTACTTATTTAAAGTCAAGAGTTTTGTTTAGTTATCATTACAACATAAATTTGCTACATTCCTGTAGAACCGCAGCCGCTGCACAAACGACAAAAACTGATGAAGGAAGATTGTCAGCCGATTGCATCAGAAAATGAAAATGAAGAAGCTCGTCTTTAGTCTGCTAAATTATTGTGTAATGTAAAAGAACACTAAAATTACATAAGTTTGAAACCAAGTTCGAACATTTCAAGGTTTAAATAAAGTGTCGGGACAGTTTTTTTTTACTTTAAAACAGGGTTGCATCAGGTAATTATTTCTTTTGCGATGCAAAATAAGAAACACTAGGCTAATCTTATTCTTGCGACATTTTAAATTTGTATTGCCAAAGAAATTACAGCTAAATTAAACAATTAAAACAGTACAAAACGAAAATTGTCCAAAGAAACATAATTAAATTAAAAACATGCGTTTTTCTTTGCCTCTCTCGCGCTGGATCTCTTTTTAACAAGTTTATTTAGTCTCCCTCGCTGCGCGCGCCGGGTCTCTCTCGAAATTAAACATTTCAGGGTAAAAACACATCATACAGCTGATAATATATGTCGCTGCGTGTCAGCCATACAAATCACGAAAAAATTATTTAGCCTTTAATTGTTGCTTCAAAGACACAGCATGCCTTGTTGAATTCACCGTACAATAACTTCAATTGAAATTTTGTGTGAAAAAAACTTTAAATAGGCTACAATAAATAAACTACAATATTTATAATTTAATAAGATATGGGGCCTACATTTGGACACAGATTTATCCTTACAATAATTTTGCCTGCTCATCAGGCTGGCTATCCGACACTCTCCATATGAAAGAGGAACATTAACACCTTTGTCCAGCAACTGTCCCTCCACCCCCCCCCCCCCCACAGGCTATCGGAGTCTGAAGCTGACTTAACACAAAGAGAAGTAGCAATTCACACTTAAATCGCTATTCTAGACAGTGTTGATAATGAAGGAATTAAATGATTTAAGTTACATGTAGCCTAGTGATATTTCTGTCATAAAAGTTTATTACTAAATATTTCATTATTTCAATAATTGATGAAATAAAACTGGTTTGGGGCAGCTTTTTCCAAGCAAAACTAAATATAATCTGAAAAAACGCTTGTTAATTTGTTGTCATGAACAAAATGTTCAATTCAATATTAAAGTCTACAGGGATCTTTGGATCCTTACAACCAGGCATGCAATTTGTGAATTAAGTTTTTATTTTGTATTATTCAAATAAATATCGAAACACGGTGCTTCGTGGTAATGCTGCTAAATTAAATAACATTTATAGAATAATTATGAACTTAAATGAAACAATATCGCAACATTTCGACAAATACATTATTTGATCTGTTTTTACATTTAATTCAGGGCGATTTAGCCGACATTTAATTAGAGCGAGATTTTCACCATTGTCTTGTCATTTTCTCATTGGGAAGCGCTTACATTACATGTTTGAGTAGATCCTCTGTACCTCTCGTTTTCATATGGATTAGCCTACATAATCAGATAACATTTATTAGCCTAAATATTTAGACATTTAAAGGCTTTAGACATAGCCGATTTCTTATCGTGACTGAGCTGAAGTGGCTTTCGGTTCATTTTTGTGACGCGCAGTTCCCGGAGACAGAGACGACAGATATACTGTTTTTGTCGTTAATATGAATACAAGTTTACAGTTTTGAACGATGTAAGCTACTCTACTCTTATCTGTATGACCAAAAAATTACGGAGTCACCTATTAAGTTATTTTAGCTGTAATAATGAGAAAAATAAATTAATCTAAATGAACGCGCCGCCGCGTTTGTCAAGCACTAACTCACCATGCCAAAATAAAACCCGACTTTAGAAAAATGCATAGGGCCACTCGGCGTGGTGTGCCAAAACACTTAATTATAAACTTCAATATTTCATTCAAAATAATCTCAACACGCTTTGTGAAATTTTGAAAGCCGTGCATGCATTAAGGCCACTGGAACTAATGAACAACTGAAACGCTGGTTTTGATTTTATTGTTTGTCGTTTAAACGTGCCTGTTGCATATCTCTATTTTATATATTTGATATTGGTGAAGTAGCCTATAGCATTGATTAGATGTGGAGGGAGGGGTGTGGGGATTAAAATAATTCAGCAGAAGCAGGGATGTTTAGACCAGAAGGAAATCCCAATCCCCCCTGGCAAATCACACTTTACTTAAAATCATGTTTTTAAAAACTCTAGGTTGTAGGGAACAGACCTCTCTGCCATGCGCGCACGGTTTGGAGCACAATATCTGTCTCGCATAAACGCTCGCTCTAGATAGATTACGGGATATTTTAATTAATTTGCGGTATAACTAGTCGATCACGAGTGGCTCAACAGGTAGATCTATAGATAAACTATATCTTTCAGGAATTTGACCGACCGGGTTGACACTTCAGCGTGAGAAATCGGGGGTGTGGCGTGAGAGCCTGGAATCAAATAAAAATATATATATAGCCTATATATATATATAGCCTATATATATAGGCTATATATAATTTTTTTTTTCACAGAACTGCTTTTGAAATTACGATTGGTAGCCTATTATTATACAGATGCAAAGTCTTTCTGTTGGATACTATTTTGTTCCTTAGTGTAAAATGGAAATGCATGATAATTGTATTTTATAAATATAAGCAAAAAAAAAAACTGTATGGTGTAACAGAGTTTTAGAGCTAGACAAATCTCTCTGCAATAATAAATATAAAATTTACAGCAGACCATGTTTGTGCAGGATTTGAACCCGTGTTATCTTGATGATGAACCGTAAGTTCTACCGCTCGGCTATGAATTTTCTCACTGAAAAATACCCAAACGTTTGTTTCTCACATGAGCGAGAAAACGTTTTGTCTTTAGCCTGTGAGTGTAGGCCTACTTTAGCCTTTTACAGTTTTAAAAGATTATATCTTATCTGTATGACCAACAATTTGTTGTAGGCTTATTTGGAAATTACCATAACTTGTAGTATTTCATCCTTAGGCTACAGACATTAGCCCCACTTACGTTTTGCTAAATGTCCCTTTGCGCCACCTGGCGGTCATTTCTCGTACGACTTTGAAATGCGACTGGTTTATTTTTACCGCGGTGGATGGCTAAAAATGGTATGTGGATGGCTAAAAGGTGTGACTATGTGCTTTTGGCTTTCATTTATATTTTGATTGTTTGTATATACCGTAATTCCTCAAATAAAGACCGGTATTCAAATAAACGCCGGGCCTCTGATAGTGGCCGGGGGCGTGGTCAACGCGGACAAATAAAGGCCGGTCTCAAATTAAGGCCGGGGAAAAAATAGTGTGAATAGGTACACTTTAAATGAGTGTACACTCAAAGACGGACGCGCCCAGCGCTTGTCATATATCACAACTATTCAGTGTTTTTAACCACATGTTTATTTTAGGTTTCAGACATTTAAATAGATATGATTTATAGCAAAACAATAAATTTATAGTTTGTAAAATACACAATGGTGTCTATGGAAGCAGCAATAACAATCCATTCAAATATATTTGGCGACGTGTTTTATTCATATCAGATACACAGTGTAAGTAACTATAAAGTTTACTCTATTCTTCTCCCAGTTCACCGGCCACTTACTTTCATGTATTTCGGGAGAAACTGAAGAATTCACGCGCTGTAACTTAACAAATACAACAGGAATCTCCGAACTGCGGTGCCCATCTCACGTTACAGATCAAGATCATTTATAAAGGGTTTTAAACGACAAAACAAACTCACTTACACGGATTTGAGAGTCAGAATAGAAGATAGTTGATGACATGGTAAGCAAGTTTGTTAATATTTAGAAATAAAAGCGCTACATCTGTCATACAGCGCTATTTTGGCTGTGGTGAACACGTGCCAAGCATGACGCGTCACCATGGAAACTTGGCTGGCGGGCGGGCGGGGATCGTGAATTAGAAATAAAGGCCTGCCTCTAATAAAAGCCTGCTTCAAATAAAAGCCGGCTACCATCTGCAGTTCAGGTAAATAAAGGCCCCGGCCTTTATTTGAGGAATTACGGTATATATATATATATATATATATATATATATATATATATATATATATGTGTGTGTGTGTGTGTGTGTATATATAAATATTTATTTATTTATATATATATTGTCCTTGCATTCTTTCTTGTGTGACACCCCTGAATGAAAGGCTCATTAGTATGCAGTCTGCTCAGGTGAGAACTGCCTAATTATTCATGAGGGGGTTGGGCCGTTCCGCCCATCCGCATATTGCCTTTGCAAACAAAAAAATGTTTTTCACAATTTAAAACAATCTATTGTTTTATGTGAATGATTAGGCAGAATGATTTTCAGATCAATTTGAAGCAAAAACTCTAGGCGACAACATCCACTAGTCAAAAGTCTTGTGGACAGATATTTAGTATGTTATTTGTGGCCTTATATTAGAAACTTTATTTTTTGGGTTTTTTCAATAACCACGCATAAACAATATTCTCTCAAAAATACAAACATGTACATACATGTTGATAACATATTATGGTAGCCCTGTGTGTGCTATATAGAGTGTAATTTCACCTGTGCCATTAATATGTTTATAAGCAACTGAAAAAAGCACAAATGTCAGAGCATGCCAAAACATCTCAAGGACCCCGAAAACACCTTGGACCCCAGAGGGTTAATGCTGCGCAGCATGTTAGTTAGTGAAGCTTACTAGACACTTTGATAGTGTTATAGGAAAAGGGATGAGACGTCGTCCGAACTCGAAGCCAGTTGTCGACTGTAGACGAAGAGCTAGAGTATAAAGATTATTAAGTGTCGACTGTAGATGCATGGGTGTCGATTGGAGACGCCCCAGGTAAATATTATCAAGTGCGACTGTAGACGCTTGGGTGTCGATTGGAGAAGCCCCAGGTAAATATTATCAAGTGCGACTGTAGACGCTTGGGTGTCGATTGGAGACGCCCCAGGTAAATATTATCAAGTGTCGACTGTAGACGCTTGGGTGTCGATTGGAGACGCCCCAGGTAAATATTATCAAGTGTCGACTGTAGACGCTTGGGTGACGATTGGAGACGCCCCAGGTAAATATTATCAAGTGTCGACTGTAGACGCTTGGGTGTCGATTGGAGAAGCCCCAGGTAAATATTATCAAGTGTCGACTGTAGACGCTTGGGTGTCGATTGGAGAAGCCCCAGGTAAATATTATCAAGTGCGACTGTAGACGCTTGGGTGTCGATTGGAGACGCCCCAGGTAAATATTATCAAGTGTTGACTGTAGACGCTTGGGTGTCGATTGGAGAAGCCCCAGGTAAATATTATCAAGTGCGACTGTAGACGCTTGGGTGTCGATTGGAGACGCCCCAGGTAAATATTATCAAGTGCGACTGTAGACGCTTGGGTGTCGATTGGAGACGCCCCAGGTAAATATTATCAAGTGTCGACTGTAGACGCTTGGGTGTCGATTGGAGACGCCCCAGGTAAATATTATCAAGTGTCGACTGTAACCGCTTGGGTGTCGATTGGAGACGCCCCAGGTAAATATTATCAAGTGTCGACTGTAGACGCTTGGGTGTCGATTGGAGAAGCCCCAGGTAAATATTATCAAGTGTTGACTGTAGACGCTTGGGTGTCGATTGGAGACGCCCCAGGTAAATATTATCAAGTGTTGACTGTAGACGCTTGGGTGTCGATTGGAGACGCCCCAGGTAAATATTATCAAGTGCGACTGTAGACGCTTGGGTGTCGATTGGAGAAGCCCCAGGTAAATATTATCAAGTGCGACTGTAGACGCTTGGGTGTCGATTGGAGACGCCCCAGGTAAATATTATCTAGTGTCGACTGTAGACGCTTGGGTGTCGATTGGAGAAGCCCCAGGTAAATATTATCAAGTGTCGACTGTAGACGCTTGGGTGACGATTGGAGACGCCCCAGGTAATTAAAGCTGCAGTCAGCAAGTCTGGCAGATTGAGTGGATTTAGGCAAAATTTTGAATGTTTACAACTCTCATGGCCCCCCCCCTGCGTTGATTGGACCCGATGATCCGGGAGCTGTGGATTTTTGCAAAACAAATAACACGCTCCAGGTGGAGTTAGAAGCTCGGGTTTTTTTCTAAAACCAATTTATTTATGTTGTTTTGTCGGATTATAGTGTCGATTTCACTGAATATGATCAAAAAATTTTTGCCGACGGCAGCTTTAAGAGAAGAAAAATTGACCACGTGTCATCTCCCATTCCCTTTAAAAGCCAGTTGCGCTCGCCCCATGGCTGATTCGCTATTTACATGACGAAATTTGCAAGCGGAAAGTCTGAACACTTCTCAAGCGAGAAAATGGATCTGCTCGTGCGCGATATTAAAGCTGTGTGTGTGTGCGTGTGTGAGAGAGGTTAAAGCGCAAACAGACCACCTATGGGACAAGCCAGATTCCACCATATCATTATGTACACAATATTAATCTCTTACATTGTAATCCTTTTATTTGTAATATTTGGCTAGTTTGTGTGCGGCTGCATGTCCCTGTGTGTGTAATAAGCAAAGTGTTGTGGACCCGCCTATAGGCGCACATTACTAATGCGCTCTTTAAATAACAAAACAAATATTGCAGTCTATTTCAGTACCATAAGCCAACAATGCGGCTGAACACACCTCATTTTAGGACCAGGAGCCCATGGGCGCACAAATGGGCGCAAATGCATTTGCAATTTAAACAACGTGGTGCAGGACGAGAAAATTATAACTGTGTCGGGCTGAAACTAGCAAAAGACACTTGCGTCACGCTTGGTGCTGCATTGCGCTGGGTGTATGATAGGGCCCATAGAATGACAGTAATTATATAGGCACAATATACCATTATAATCAACAACCCCAATCTCTAAATTCTTAAATAAATATACATTTTTAAGAAAAGAAACATTGCTCTCATGCAGCATACAATACTTTTGTGTGAGGTACAGGGTAAGTTGTTAATCGCTGTAAATCTTATTCTAATCCAATCCATGAAGGTGCACAAATCTTTTTCAATTACATACTCGCAATTGGTGGCGAAGCAGTATTGATTTAAAACCCGTCGAAGTACGGCCGCAAATCTTTTATTTGAAACATCAAACATTTGATGGCAACAGTCACTTCTGAATATGCTGAAGATTGTTGAAAACTAGCTTGAATTTCCTCACAATTAAGCAATGATTTGGCACCAGAAGTCATGTTATGTTATGTTATTTTTGTTTTTATGTACTTTTAAAATATTTTATAATATGTTAATAATATTATAATTAACTGAGTGAATAGCCAACAGTCACTACGCAAGCGGTTTTTCCAGAGGCCCTTATATAACATGATCTCTGGTTTCATCTCTCTGTATTTTGGTACAATAAATGACTCTTTTCATGACTGCCGCCACATGACAAAGCATCCAGTTTCATAAAATTGTTTGGTGCGACATTATTCCAAATTTAGATCCTCAAGATGCATACCTCAATGCATTTCCCTCTATCTCAATAATAATTTGACCCTTCGCTTCTATTGTCTGCTTGTGAATGTCATTATATGAATAACATCTACGCCAGCCTGTCAGTGTGAGGCCATAGGAACAGACTCTAGGAAGAAAACCATGTTTTTGTATCTCAATGAGATGTCAGCCAGACAATGAGACAGGTCAGAATCACAGCAGACAGTCTGCCCTCCCTGGGCAAGAGATCGACAGAGAGAGAGAGAGAGAGAGAGAGAGAGAGAGGGCTGAAATCACGTCTTACCACACCGCTTTGCTGCCTCTTTATGAGTTTAAGACTGTGTTCTTTAAACCATTCACTCACACTTATGTTGTTGTACATCATGCTCATAATAAGCCTTCTAACTCTCCATCTCTAGATTGGATTGGATGATTGAAACATAAATAGCCACAACATAAATAATGAATTCATTATCATGTATGGGTGAAACACAGTAATTAGTCTAGTTAGGCAAATCATCCACTGTGACAGATACATCTCATTAGCTTCTCGGGCGTTAGCGTACTCTCTCAGCCGATGACACCTCAGACAATGTTTCTGAAGACAGACATTTGAAGAAATCCAAATGAGCTCTTGCCAGCCTGTGATTGCCTGTCAAGGGTGACTTAAAGGGATAGTTCACCTAAAAATTTAAATTCTGTGATTAATTTCTCACCCTCATGTCACTCCAAACCCGCAAGCCCTTCGTTCATCTTGCGAACACAAAATAAGATATTTTTAATTAAATCTGAGAGATCCGCAAACTCTCCGCTTCTCAAATACACAGAACCTTAAAGTCCCCCTGTGGTGAAAATCAAGCTTTTAATGTTGTTTATATGTCTATGTGGTGTTTTTAATATGCTTTAAGACAAACCATGTGCAAATTCATTAGTCGACAGCATTGCTGAGAATTTTCCCCTTAAAACTGCAGTGAACCAAAGACAGTCTCAAAAACACGGTTTGAAATCGCTGGTGTTTCTGAAGTCACAAACGACCTTGTAACCAATCAACGTGTGATCATCAACCAGTGGATCTCTGAGCTGAGTGAGTGAGTGGAGGCGGGGCTCATTTGCATATTCATAGCAACGCGCACACTACTGTAAATGAGGCAAGGGTGTAGAGTTATATTCAAGCTATTTTAAGGCATGAATAATTTTTTTTCAAGGAAAAAACATTCTGGGAAAATAGCTTGTTTTTAGCGATAATCCAAAAGCCTATGGGAAAATCCTATTGGGTTTTTATCAAGGGAACCAGCTGACATTATCAACTGCTGATTGGCCTCATATAGTGACGTCATACTTGCACCACTCTATGTAGAGTTTATTGAGTAAAGGAAATACTGTACATATTCAAACAAACCAGCTCTTTATTTAACCTTACATTGCAAAAAGCAGAGACAGTCCAAATGTAGGCTGCACTTCTTTCAAGCATGAGTTAGGTTTATTCCCAAGTTCTTTTTGATGTTTCATTGGTTAAATCAATGTATAGTAGGCTTATATTCCAAGTCGACTAGCAGTAGCACTATCGTTTAATCGACTAGTCGGCAAGTCTCGCACAACCTTAATCATTATAGTTATCGTTATCGTTATCTTTACAGTTATCGTTCTTGGTGTGAACAGTCTGAAACTGGCTCAAATTTTTCGCATGCAAAAAAAAACAAAAGCAGATCTAGAATTTTTTTTTATATGTGTACGACAGAATATTTCACCATAATCACTCCCTACAAGTTCTTGTATCTTGTCAAAATACATTGGATGTCGGTTTTTTAAAATAAATGAATGCAAAATTGTCCAGAGGTTAACAACATTCATTTACCTCAAGTCTAATGTCTGCATATTGTTTTAAACAATAGAAATCTTGATACAGTAGCTCTTCATACGACTGAATGAACCAGCAGTATGTTCTATGGATCAGCAAGCAAAACCTCAAATATCAACTCAAGCACTCGCACTCTCTCTCTTGGATGAAATGCCTTTGGGGAATAAACCACTAGATCATTTAAACTCTCTCTCTCTCTCTGGGCAACAATAGACGTGGATGGAGTTTGTGAAGTGATGCTTCAACGTCTCTAAATGTACAGTAGTGTCTATGTAGTAAACTCTCAATGGACCATCACTAGGTTACATGGCAGACACAAGCTGTCTCATTTCAGAGGCTGTGTCTTCCGGAGGTCGAAGCTTTCGAAATGAGACACGTAGACAGTCTCTGTCTGTATGGCTTACTGTGATTTCACCAAGTTGGATGTTTCAGGTTTATACAGTGCTTTTCATTATCATTTCAAAGCAGCTTTACATATAAATTACTATATTATCAGATGTATCATTTATAATAGAAAAATTACCCATCTCAAGGTACATTATATTTTATGTGTTATCGCCCACCTTTCTGCTAGAAAATTTTTCCGTCCCAATTGTGGCAAGGAATGAAATCCATGGGGGAACAGTTTTAGTACATGTCAACATTAGTTAGCAATATTAGTGGACTGTAAGAATTAAGAGTCTTTGAGGTACGTGAGGTTAAATGTGGAAGATTAAAGGGGTGTGCATACAATTTATCACTGTTCCAGGAGAGACAAAAAGATTGTTGATCCAGGAACCCGTCCTACTTGGCAAAATCACGGTCTTTGCCTCGTACTACAAGTTGCTCCCCAGCGTCTCCTGCAAAATCTAGTATTGTCTACTTTTCTGACAGTATTTATATGTAGGCACTGTTTTTTGAGTATTGAATGGTGACAGAGCAAAAACAGTTTGTCATGATGGCATTTCAGAAAAGTGTTAAATAACCCAAAAAAATGTCCACCAGTGGTCTCATGAATTTGGCTTTTTAAGGTAAAATCACGTCAAAAACTATTTTTTTTAAGGCTCCAGGTAATAACCATGGACATTATAGAGTAAAACAATACCCTTAATAAAATAAATTCTTCAGCCACATTATTGAACAGTGTCTGTGTGAGAAAACACGGTACCCAGCATTTGTTTTTGTGCTAAGAACTACAGTCTCCGAGTGTTATGCCATTCATCTAAAATCTCTTTGAAAAGGTAAAGTTCTTCAGGGCATGAAAATTACATGGTGGAGGAGTTGTTTGTACCAAACAGCTTTCTCCTTAAGTCGATGATAAACAATTTGGTTGGAATTTAAAAGGGCATCTTAGAGACTTCACACTTGTGTGCCCTCCAGAAGCTTGCATTCTGCAAGTGAAATAGATAACGTTATTGTACCATAAGCGTAAGCCTTTACTCTGTCAGTTCTTAATTTTTAGCAAAATGAAAACCCAACAGTGAAGTAATGCCCCATGACATCATCGACATTCAATGTGGTGGTTTGACCTGAGCTATAAATAACACGAGATCTTGAGTATCACTCAGTAAAGTTCAGATTAGACAGTCTTGCTTCTGCATAGCAAAGCATGCTAAATTCATGAGCTCTAATGTACTGCGTTCAATCACATACGTGACTCATTTCTGATGCACTCAGAGAATGAGAGCAGAGAGGAGGACGTGGAGTGGAACAGCTCAGATCTGTGGACTTTTTAGTAGACTTAATGATTTAGCTGAAGAATTAATATAAAGCACAAGGAAATCTAGAGGCAGCAGAGCAGGATGTTGGCAAAATTAAAGTCTATTGTCAATAATTGTGCAAATCTGCTTCACAAAGCTCTAGTTTTACACATCCGGAAACATTCCCCTCATCTTTTTGTTTTAAAATGTGCTCATGAGGAATTTCTCTGCCTTATCAGACAGTACAATGCCTCCTCCTCTTGTTGAAGTTACGCCTGATTCTTGGGCCTGATGGACAGTTAATACAATAACATGGCCCTATAAAAGATGACAGAAATTACACTTCTGAAATTGCTGAATTTCAGGAACCATTCAGAAAGTAGATTTCATGTCTAATACAGGTTCTCTCAATCGATTGGACACATTTCTCCAAACTGAGATTACTGCTCTCAAAACAATTAACTCAGTGATCTGGGGCCGTATTCACAAAGAATTTTAAGGCTAAAAGTAGCTCCTAACTGGCGAATTTAGGAGCAACTCCTAAAAATAATGGGCGTGTCACTCCTAACTTTAGGACTACTAATTTTTTTCACTAAGAGTAATTCACGAAGCATTTTAGCCCTAAAAGTAGCACCTAAGTCTGGGACAGCTTAAAAGAAGTCGAGAGGACTCCTAACTCACTAAGACCTATTCACAAAGGATCGTAGCGCACACCACCGCCTCTCGCAGTCGTCCGGGGTCCGCGACACAAGCAGGAATGCGGCATTGATCTGCAAACAAATACTCTCCCATTCTCACGCTTAGTTTTGCTTGATATCCCAATACCGAATTTCAATTTTATTATGTTTTTTTTTTTCAGCAGCAGTAACTGATCCTGCGTCCAGTTGGGCTTTCTTTTACGTTTTGGCGACTTCATAATCCACTGTCATTCAACTATTACATTACATCAATAAGAGCAACATTTCCTTGCTTTAAGTAGTCTATTTAGGCTAATAGGATGTCAATTAACCAAGCAAGTGTTAATGCAAGTGTTGTTTTTCATTATTAGGCAAGTGGCGGTTTTCATTGGGGTATTAGGCTACCTTGATTTAATTTATTTTAATTCACGACTTTTCTCTCTCTCTGCCTTTTTAGAATTACACTTCACTGGGGCCTGCACAAACATGTCATTATATATGCATTTCGATGACATTACTATTATTATTTTGTGTAGGACACAGACATATTTAGATGTCGTAATTCCATGATTTGTTGCGTCTGTGTTATGCTCCGCATGATGGCCCTGTCATCTAACAACCAATCACCGTGATCATTGCGAGGAAGCTCGTGCATGAGAAGTGACGTCATCCATAGCAACGAAGACTCACTCTTAGTTTAGGAGTTGTCATTTTTCCTTACTAAGAGTAGGTCTGAAAGGCGCTGTGAATAACTTTTAAGAGAAAACTCCTAGCTAAAATATTTTAGTGCGATTTAGGAGTACTCCTAGTGGTAAGATACAATTCTTTGTGAATACGGCCCCAGAACACTTTGTAATTGTCCTAAACAGATTTTCATTTATTTAATTGAAATGACACATTTTATCAAAATATTTTCCAATGAGATTCTCCAATGTGTTCACAACAGTTCACACAGCCAAACAAAATTGCAATATATCTAAAAAAAATAAAAATAAATTGTAGCTCCTTTTATTGACTTTACAAAAACAAAAAACAAAACTCTGTAATGTCAGGAAATTGCATTTCACAATTGCATTAACTATAAAAAATTGAGGAGTGGAAGGTGGTTGAGAGTTGAGAAATGAGAGGGAGAGGAAGAGTGGAACAGGTAGAAAGAGATTAGGGGAGAGGAGGAGAGAGTTTAAGAAAATGAAATGGGTAGGAAGAGTAGAAATGGGAAAAGGAGAGGGAGAATAGATGGGTAAAGTGGAGGGCATTGGTGTAGTGGAAAGAATAAGAGGATAAATTGTTAGAACACTTGAACAAAAAGAAAGGGGACCGCAGGATGTAAGAGGAGTGAAGAGATGAAGGTACAGACTTTTAAATGAAATGGCAGTCACTTTTTGAGAGAAACTAGGAAACAGAAACAAAGTGGTACTATGGCATTCCAATTCAATTTTTTTGAGTATTGTACTATACTGTGTTTGCTGAGAGTGTACATTTGTAGTTTTGAGACAGCCTTAAGGTCCTATAGCGAAATTTTGAAAA
The DNA here is from genome assembly GCF_029890125.1 of Rhinichthys klamathensis goyatoka. Classification (NCBI taxonomy): domain Eukaryota; kingdom Metazoa; phylum Chordata; class Actinopteri; order Cypriniformes; family Leuciscidae; genus Rhinichthys; species Rhinichthys klamathensis. The sequence goes on along the minus strand of NW_026607115.1, from coordinate 1,413,726 downwards.
AAAGTCAGAAATTTACATATGCTTCTTTTCGTATTTGTTATCCTAAAAAATTGTCACGCACAGAAACCTTACACACTGAGTCCGATGAGTATTAATTAATCTGTTGCAAAAAAAATCGTAAAACAATACAAATTCTTCAAGTCAGTGAGGATGTTTGTTGTCCTCTCTCTTAAACATACAGACGGTTGGTCTGGGAACGCCCCGTCACGTCATGTGAATTTAGCCCGTTGGGGAAAACATTGCCTTGAAGCTCATTGAAATACACTCGACAATCATGCCGAAGAGTTGTTGTGTCGTTTTCTGTACTGCCAATATAATTTTTTTTTTTATAAATTGAAGTTCTACATCCTTCCTAATAAACGCACAGAACCGTGTGAGCCTCCAGGAACTTGTAATTTTTTATATTACTGTGTGAGTAGATGAGTGTGTGATATAGTAGTGGGTGTTAAACTCGTATTAGGCAGTGGGCCAGATTTGTCTACTTCCCTTAAAAAGAACTATAGTAATCCTATAAGATTTGCATTATAATACTTCTGTGATGTTCTGTAATACCTCTATAGTACTTCTATAGTTTGTCCCAAAATACTATAGTATTCCTATAGGATTACTATAATGTTTTATCCTAAAATACTACAAGATTCCAATGGTTGTTTTTCATAAGGGATGTCTCATTCACATTAGCGTTATCAGCTGAAGATTGGCTTGATAGGCCAATCCAGCCCGTTCTCATCCTTTGGCGTCATACATGTGACGCTTTGTACATTTCGTTGAAATCTTACGCACATGGCATCCTTTAGCATCAATATGAGACGCAGAACCCAAGGCGTCATACAGGTGACGCTCGTCTAAATCCAACGCACATGACATCGTTTAGCGTGAATATGAGACGCAGATCCCAAGGCGTCGTAACCGCACTCTACCCCAGACCTAAACCTACCCATAACAGTGCGTGTTATATTGACGCTAAAGGATGCCATGTGCGTAAGATTTCGACGAAATTTCATATGGCGTCACCTATATGACGCCAAAGGATGAGAATGCGTTGGCCAATCGCTATAATGATGCCAGCCGTGAACCTGTCAGCACAGTCCCTCGGCAACTTCTTACTGATCACCGTTTTACAAAAGCATTAATAGTTTGGAGTGAAGCATACGTACAATTGGTAAGTGACAAGGTTTTATGGAGTTATAGTATGCAACATATAGGCTAATGTTACCGGTAGCTACCGCAATGTCTTACCTGGAGATAACAGAATATATCTGGAAACGACACCTCCGGCCATTTGGTTGGGTCATTGACCCAGTTTTTAAATTAAATTAAATTATTTTTTTTAAATTAAATTAATTAAATAAGGGCAATCATACCCTATTGCGGTTAATTTTGCAATGTATCGTTGCCGGTCGGCAGGCGTCAATGCCTCGCAATAAGACATTTTTGTCGTTCAAATACACACGATGTTCGCTGTGTTTTCCCCCACGCCGACTCCGCCCTCACCACACCCCCAACTATGACTAGTTGCCAACTGTATGTATTAAAAAGAGGGGAAAAAAGAGGAAATATTGGGTCCATCCAATCCTGAGATTGCATAGACAGGAATGAGAGTTCCTCCTCCTTATCAAGGAGCTGCGGGATTATCCCGAACGATTCAAGGTTTACTTCAGGATGTCAGTGGCTCAGTTTGATGCTTTGCTAGCAATACTGGAGCCACATATTAAAAAGAAGAGCAATTTCCGTGAACCAATTCATCCTGAACAGGATGTGCAACCACAGAAACCGAAAATTCTCGGGACAGCAGCATGTGTCCAAATTTAAATCATAACCGTTCTATTTCATCAGAAACGTACGGTGGCCGAGAGAGGTCAACGCGCTGCAACTGAAGCAAACACATGCAAATAGAAAAAAACGCGTGCAAATAGAAAAAATCACATGCAAATAGAAAAAACATCTTCATCAGTTTCACAACACACGTGTGCTCCAAATACAGAAACGCGCTGCAAATAACACAGACCACAACGGAAATGTTTCCAGGGGAACCAAATAAGTGACGAACCCGGCTGGGACGTGCTTATTGCTCGTGAGCTTCCCTATGCCATTCTCCCTTCGAAGGGCAGACGGCAGAAAGTGGGACTGTGGAGTGAGCAGGGCTCTAGTGTGCCATTATAGCCGTGTGGAACGCACTTGATGAAGGAGCAACGAAAGACAACGTAATTCCTCATTATTTTCACCTGGGATGTTCCCATGACAACGCAGCACGAAGAGCTGTTCTTACCACAGAAATATAATGCTGTTAACATAACGGTTGCAAATACATTTTTATTTTCACTTTACAAAAAAGCTTTTAAAATATGCGTGTATGTGTGTCTCAACTTTAAAACTTTGGACCCTACATTACCTAACATTTCTTATGAAACTTTTCTTTATGAAAGTTTAAACATAACATGAAACAATTTGTACAGTGTAACTGATAAAAGATTAATATCTTTCCTTCATGTTCTTCTTCTCTATCTTTTTTATTTATTTTAGTTTTCAGCTCATTGTTCCTTTCTCATTTGTTGTCTGATGACATTGAACATATTGTTAACAAATTTTTTAACACAATATCACCAGTTTATCTTTAAACCCAAAGTTTATATGAGAAGCCTTTTTGAATATGATGTGAAATGTCGATGACTTACGATGTTTCTGGACAAGGTGCTGTGGATAGATGGTTTGTTTTTCAGGCTCCGAGATCCTCAATACCTCTGCATAGGTAGAGAGAGCCACTGCACAAATAAGAGAAAAGAAACGAGTCTTTAAAATAACTGCCTAGGTCATGTATGTAATAGTAGTAGCATATATCGTTTCTATAATGTTTTAAGAGATGTTAATGTGAATCTGATGGATGTAAATATCGACTCAACTTAGCAAGTCACATCAATCAGACCACAGAAACAAATGTTTTTTTCCAATTATATAAACTTGCTGAAGAACCCCCATGAGCCACTTATTGACATTAATGGAAAGTGACCTTTGATGAACATTTGGTTATGTAAGCAGTAATAATGTCTGAGAAGCAGTGCTGTATTGTGAATACAGTCACAGCTCAAAGATGTTGTCGAGAAAGGCGTGAAGTAGGAATATATATTATTTCATCACACACATGCATCTGCTTATCTCTCAGCATGAGAAAACTTTCCGGCTTTTAGTTTAAACCAGAGCGATTTGAGGCACAGTAAGAGTATCCCTTAGAAGCATCCTTAAACAGTATAACTCAATAAACACGATACCTGAAACACAATCTTTTAAATAATATGCAATTCGGCAACAATGGGCTTCCATACACATGTGCACACACACACACTACACACAAAAGGAAAAATTATATCATACAAATTAGTTGAAAACATCCCCCAGTCACTTTGCAGTTGTTAACTCTTTCTCCACCATTGTCAGAAATTTCTGTCATTTATGAAACAACGCTTCCTTGCTATTGATGAAATGTTCTGCTTGACTCATTCAATGCAGTTTGTGAAGTTCAACGGAGACTCGCTTTCTGCAAAATGGAGATACTCGCGGGATTTTCTAACATTTACAGATTACAATATAACCGTAAAAAGATATGTGCTGAAACGCATTAATCTGCACAACACACATGAGCGCTGGTGTGTGTATGCACGTCAAGCTTGACAGAACTCGTTAGAAAGGGAGAGCAATAATTCTGACTAAAATATACTTTTTGCTGTTACATGTAGGTTTAAAATGCTATGTGTAACACAAGTAATTGCATTTTTATGAGAGCAGTAAATGTAAAGAGACTACTTGGGGTATAAATTTAGCCTACTATAAAATAGGCCTACTATGTTCAAATGAGTGAATGCACCTCTTATCGGTTTAAAGTCCCCATGAAGTTTTCGACTTTTAGTATTAATATGTTAGCCTTGAGTTTATCTAGTATGTATGTATACGCTAAGCTATGTTCCAAAACAATGACACAATTCACATTTAGAAGATATATGCATTCAAAATGTACAGTCTCTCACTTCCACCAATATGGATCAATGATTTTGAAAACATCACTCTGCATTTCAGCTTCTAATCAGATTTTCTGTCCAATCAAATGAAATTGGTCACTTGTTCACACATTTACTATTTCATATATAGTGAATGGCACATAGTGCACTAGGAGATATGGAACGATTCGGTCAGTGTAAATATGCTTTCCATTGGGGCGAATGAAGTCTGGTTTCACATCATTGTCATGCTTTCCTTCGCATCGCGCACAGTGCTTCAGTCCAGTGACACGATAGCACACACACAGTGCTTCAGTCCAGTGACACGATAACAGTGTGTCATATGTGCGAGTCGCAGACATCAAAACATTTCCGACCCATGTGAATTCTACCCAGAATGTTGTATTTTAAAGTGATATGGAGGAGATTAGGAGAAGAAGACTCAGCATTAGAAACAGCTCTGACGTGTGAAAGAGATAACACACCAGTGCCATGCAGCAACATACAGTAGATTACACACTTTTCAAACTGCACATCCTCAACATGATGATGATCACTATTTTGCTGTAGGAACAGTTTCATATTTAATCTAAAAGGGGAATCTGTTAGACTTAAAGGGATAGTTCACCCTAAAATGAAAAATGAAATCATTTACTCACAATGGTGTTGTTCTAATGCCGAATGCCCTTCTTTCTTTTTAGTTTTGGCTCTTTGTGTCTCGTCATCGTCTGCCTTAATCATTCGTTTGTTGTCACAGACATATGTAACCTTGTCAATTTTTGCCCCAATAAGTCCTGAAATGACCTTTAATGCAAACGAGTAAAGTGCAATATCTAGTTCGCCACTAGGTGGCAGTGCACAATGAAACGTTCTTCTTCTGCTGTTTTCTGGCATCCGCGTTGTCTTTAAAAAAGCCGGGGAAAACGGGAGCCAGAGCAGAAGTAAATATTAAGATTGAGATTGTGTTATCATCGTCTTAAAATTTATGAAATTGATTTAGAAAACGAAATATATCCTCGAGGTTGAACTACATTGAAAATTAGACGACACCTGTTATCTCGGTGAGTGAAAACTATAATTTTGTGTTGATTAGCTTGAAGCTAGGATAAAAAAAAAAAACAGTCTGGCTATCTACAATAGCAGTGGATGTTACTTAACAGGTACATTTTTGTTGTATATTCTAATTTTGGTACAATGAAGAATGCATTTTGAAAGGAAATAATTTTGTTTTGTGTCAAGTATGCCAATTTTGAGTTACTATGCTATACTGTACTTTTGTTTGTCCAATTCCATTTTATTGATTTTTATTTTAAGCTGTATTATTGAACATATGGACTTTTAAATGATGAAAGATGGAAAAAGGACATTTAGTTGAACATTAGTTAATTTTCTGCACATTTCTGTGTAGACTGGTTTTTGTTTAGGCTTCTTCTTGTCCCGGATCTCTGGTGTTCTTTCCACCGAAGCTGGATTCCTCTCTGTTCGTCCTAGTGCTTGGTTCCCTGGTCCACTGCCTCAACTAACAGCACTGCAACGGTTCCATTGGGTGGTTGATATGGACGCTAAGTATTGAAGGGGTGGTTGGACAGTTAAAATATTTGAGTGCACTCAAGGGTAACTCATTTTTCTTTGGAAGATTTTCCCTTTTGTTTTTGTTTAATGAGATCTCAGAAGTTGTGACTAATCTGTTAACATCAATGGTACTAATGCTGTGTGAACTGAACTAAATGTTGAATTTTTGAATAAAAAAATAATAGAAATAATTTAAATAAGAACTACATCCAAAATTTAATCTATTGTCCTATCTGTTCCACCTTTGGAGTGGAATCTATGGGTCTTTTGACCATTTGATTAGTACATAACCGACCTCCTCATCGAATCTAGATTTAGATAACTCTTACAATAGGTTCTTAGCCTGCCTATAAGCAGAACTACCACCGGGGGGTTACACATACATTTTGTTCAGCTGTGCACTCATCAATCACCATCATTATCATATATGTTCAGTTCTGTTTCAGTTTAGGGTCCAGTGTCGTCTATCTTGGATGCATTGAATGCTGCTCTGTTTGTGTTGGTTTTATTAAATATTACCTATTTGCCTTCACCTTCATCTTCGTGTGTCTATACAACCACCCCCGTGACAATGATAGGGTTTAGTGAAAAACAAACCCAAATTTAATGTATTATTTACCGAAATTCTTGACCTTGGCCAATGGTCTTCTCTGCACGGCTGCAAGACGTGAGCGTTCGTGAGTGAAATTATGTGAATCGGCAGAAGATAGAGTCGCGATTCATTCGATTCCTCCCACCCCTAGTGCATCAGTAACATGCTTGTTGCTTAAAGATTATCTGGGTGTAATTGGAAACATGCTGTTTCTACAGGAATAAAACCAACAACTGAGGATAACGAGGACATGTAATGACATGGACCACTTCACCGGTTAAATTTGTGGATTTCTGTTGATTTAAACATTGCTGGTAACATTTGGGATATGCAAGTACACAATTCACAAAATTTATAACATTGTTCTAGTGATTTTAGGATATGTTAATTCTTACATATTGAGCCTTTAAATCTAAAAGAGCCAAAGCTATCTATGTATCAGCATCATGCTTGTGGCATTAAGCCATCCAGTTGTTATTGGCGACAAGTCTGTGTTATTAGTCTACATTATTGTGACATATTTCCAAGTGAAGAGGATGTTGGGAAATCTCCATCTCTTATCTCTATCTCACAGCAGTCTGTCCGCTGTGGGGGAGCTGTTAAAGATATTTTGCCCAAGTAGTCAACTGACACATCAGAGAAGGAAAGCCATTCCAGAAGGGAAGGAATCTTCATATTTTGATTAAGATTATTAAAAGACAACTTCCACTGATGAAAGGTTTACCACAAGACAAGCTATTTGCGCAACAAACAAACAAACAAACAAACAGGGTCAAACTGGATTTCATGCTGACCTCAATGTTCTCAGCAATATGCTTGTTGCCTTAGACTTCTGATGGTTATTGGTAACATGTTGTTTCTTAACAGCTCAGACACACCAAGCCTACATACCAACTTGCCAACATGCCAATCAATGGGATCATGAGGGCGTGTTTCATATTGCTTGACAAGCTGGAGTATATTGTACTTTCAGCTTTTGGAGAATGATGACCACTTTGTTTTTGAAGTCATTCGCAAAGACTGTGGATGGCAGAGTAGGTGGAGGAGGCATGAGAAAGTTGAAAAGGCTCATGTGGACTAATGATCATAGTGTTGATTCTAGAATGGAAGAATGACAACCTTTTTTGTTTTGATATCTGAATAAGGTTTTCTGTCCTGTTACTATGAGTCTCTGGGATCCATGGGCTTATCTTTGGATCGGTTTTGAGACTACAGAACAGAGGGCAAAAAAAAAACAACCTTTTTTGATAATTTGTATTTCAGAGAACATACAGCAGCTTGACAGGAAAATAGTTGATAGGAAGTGTGATGAGAACTGAAGAGGAGAGGGAAGGATGTGAAGCTGTCTGAAGTTTTCTTAAATGTAACTATGGATGGGCTGAAGCAGCTGAGAAGAGTGCTAAAGTGATGTTGACTGACAGCCTCTCCCAATTTCTTGGCCATTTGAGAGTGCATGCACACAACAGGAATACACTGGAAAATAACTTGGTGTTAAACAAATTTAACACAGAAATTGTTAGTAAATTTCACAAATAATCACAAAGAAGCAGTAAGTAACACTGAATTAAACGTGATTTTTTTTTGAAGATTGACTTCATTTCGATGGTCCACTTTAGACATTCTACTAACTATAAGTAACTTTGCAACTACATGCAAACTAACTCTCTTATTAGAGTGTCAGTAGGCAGTTAGGTTAGGGTTTAGGTTTGTAGAATAAGTTGACATGTTGGCAAAGTTACTTTTCGCAGGAGAATGTCTGTTGGTGGAGCATCAAAATGAAGAGTTAGCAGATATTAAACAGACAGTCTATACTAATGATTTAGAGTGATTTGAGAGTGTTTGTTTGAAAAGAGATGTGCACAGCATATAAAGCAAAGCATTAGTGATGAAGGAGGTGTGATAGAAACAGAAGCCACACAAACAATGAGATACAGTACTGTGCAAAAGTCTTAGGCACGCTATTATTTTCACCCAAAAAAGTTCTAAGCCAGTTATTTATAACTTTTGCTGTAGTGTATCAGTAGGAAATATCAGTTTACATTTCCAAACATTAATTTAGCCATTAATTGTTATAATCCAGTGAGATTTTTGTATGCAGAAGGAGTCTGACAACAGCCTTGATGATCTGATCTCACCATCATCGAGTCTGTCTGTGATTTACATGAAGAAACAGAAAAAACTGAGACAGACTAAATCCAGAAGAACTGTGGCATCATCTCTGAAACTCTTGAAGAAACCCACCATTTGTTGGTGAAAATTCTAACGTGCCTAAGACTTTTGCACAGTACTGTACATATTGGTGAAATAATCATAATGAAGAAATATATACCATTGTACATATTTACATAGACATACTTAATTGTGCCAATTAACACTGTGCAGTGTAACTTACAGACATGACAAACTATAAAATCTAAACTCTCTAAACAATGACAAGCTTCAGACGCAATCACACTGAGGCGTTCCCAATTGCTTCATCAAATCAGACGCAGCGTCTTGGTTACAGTTCTGCCCTACGCCGTAGAACGCCGTAACATCATGTTTGGTCAAAAATGAGTTAATGTCATTTTGGGGGTATTTGATGTTACTGTACTCTGGCTTTGTCATACTGTCAACGTTTGCCGCTCTTTAATTGTCACCAAACTGCGTAACATACACACGACACATCTTTGAAATAAAGGGAAGACTGCCAAGTGTTTGTTTGTATTATTACTCTGTAATAGCGTAATGGCCCATTACTCTCGTGGAAAAATGTTGGTGGAGATGGCCTTGAAACGTAGACATGAAGAGCAAGGCAGTGTTGGGGGTAACGAGTTACAAAGTAACGGATTACAGTAACGATATTACTTTTTTGGGTAACGAAGTAAAGTAACGCATTACACTAAAAATATCGGTAACTACACTACTTTACTATACTATAGGAACGCGCTTTCCTGCGTTACCCAAGCCGTGTTTGCTTGTGTGTAAAGTTCTGTCTAGTGGTGCGTGCGCACCGTTGCCATAGAGATCGATTTGAGTGACATAGCTGCCGGTGCGAAGGAGAGAGGGAAATGGAGACGGAGACGGAGACAGGGGGTCTCTGCAGCGCGAGTCTCCGCTGACTGCACGCGCACCTCCCCAAACGGACGAGGCGTTTATACTCGACGCGCTCGCCATTGTACTATTCTGTGAAACGACGGGGCGACTCGAGTAATTGTCCTCTTAACCATCAGGAATCAACGGTGAGAAGAAGAAAGGTCCACACGTGACGATGTTTATTTTAGTAGGCTACATCACCACCAATAACACTACAAAAAGAATCGTGTACGTAAAATCCAGTAAACCCTGAGATTATTACTTGTGACATTAGAACAAAATGTGGATATAAAAACATGTATGTAGACTATAGAACTAAATCAACGATCTCTTAAATGGTTTCTAATTTCACTAAACATTTCATTAAGTTTCGTGGACATTTGATAAAACATGGATCTTTCTATTAAAAATGCTTATTATGCTATTGTAGGCTCATTTTGTAAACATAAGCAACTGATTTAGACACGCAAACTGTGTGCCGATGCGGTCACGGTGAGACGTAGGCTACATGCTCGGGCAGATTCGGCTTCTTGAAGTCGTTCATCCTCGGATTCGGCGCCGCGCACGCTGTTACAAAAACTCTTCTCAAGTCTTGGAGCACAGCAGGTAACACAAAACAAAATGAACAGGCTTGTTGCAGGGTTCATTGTAGAGGAATGCTTCCCCTGCCGACTATTGAATCGCCAAGAAAAATGCATTTTAAATTAAGATCAAAAATGTAAAAGTGACCTTTATTTTATTATTTTTCATTGACCACTTCATTTTTTATTTTTATTGCCATGAGTCGAATAAAAAGCTTGTTTTGTTCTCAGGAGAAGAGTTTATTCTCATGTTTCCCAAAGCCTGTGTTTTAAAACTTGTGTGTTGACCCCATTTTAAAATGACCGCACCATAGCCTCCTTTATCCTGTTGTTTGTGGATTTTACAGTGAGATATATTTCCTTGTGCAGACAGGGATATTGTTCTTTCATATGGTTTTACATGCCATTTTGTATATATTTATACAATAAACACTATGTAGACAGGCAAAGTGATGATAGGGCTATGATATTTGTCCATAAATTAAGAAACGGGAAAGTAAAGTAATAAGTAGTGAAGTTACTTTTCAAACGCAGTAACTAGTAAAGTAATCTCATTACAATTTACAGAAGTAACTAGTAACTAGTAACTAATTACCTTTTTTGAGTAACTACCCCAACACTGCAGTTGTGTTGGGAAAAAGCATCAACTAAGAAATTTAAATATAAATGAACGTAACTTCCAGCCCGTTCTCATCCTTTGGCGTCATACATGTGACGCTTTGGACATTTCGTTGAAATCTTACGCACATGGCATCCTTTAGCATCAATATGCGACGCAGATCCCAAGGCGTCATAACCGTACCCTACCCCAGACCTAAACCTACCCATAACAGTGCGTGTTATATTGACGCTAAAGGATGTCACGTGTGTAAGATTTCGACGAAATGTCATATGGCGTCACCTATATGACGCCAAAGGATGAGAATGCGTTGTAACTTCTGCCATCCGTGCATTAGATGGCATATATTCCATGAGCCACAGGGGATCGTCACTACCACTTGAATTGGCTATTTGCAGACTGTGGGCCCCTCTGGCTCATGGCAATTGTTGTTATTAATAGAAGTACTAGCATACCAGTATTAATCATCTCCTTGTTTCATATCATTTCAGAACCTTGTAGAGACAAGCCTATTCAATGTGGTCCAGAAGCACCAAACACAACAAAAAAGATAATTCTGGACAATGGTATGCCTATTCATTGAAATTAATGTCATAATGTCTCACATTCATATTGTTGAGATTTCCATGTCTCTAATTATAATTTCTCTAATAATAATTTTAATTTCAGACTCTTTTAAGGATTACTGTGTTCGAGAAGATGATACGCAAACATGGGCAATCCCGGATAGCTGTCTGGACATCAGTTTCCCGCAATTTGGTTCAGAGAACTTGTTTAACAGCACGCCTGATACCTCTTTAAATGCGCTTCTGGATTTCTCCAGTAGTCCAGACATAGCCACTCTGCCTGTCTACAACACCACCAGGGCCCTCGTCCCAGCCACTCTGCCTGCCACTCTGCCTGCCTCCAACACCACCGGGGCCCTCGTCCCAGCCACTCTGCCTGCCACTCTGCCTGCCTCCAACACCACCGGAGCCCTCTCCCCAGCCACTCCGCCTGCCTGTCTGCCTGCCTCCAACACCATCGGAGCCCTCTCCCCAGCCACTCCGCCTGCCTGTCTGCCTGCCTCCAACACCACCGGAGCCCTCGTCCCAGCCACTCTGCCTGCCTCCAACACCAACGGGGCCCTCGTCCCAGCCATTCTGCCTGTCTGTCTGCCTGCCTCCAACACCAACGGAGCCCTGTCTACCTCGGCCCCTCCGATGAGGGAACCACGTGGCCAGAAATGCAGGAGAAAATGTGAGATTTAGTGAGGAATGGTGAAAGAAGATTTGGGCCATGTCCTGGAACATGGACTACACCGAAAAACGGGCATTTATGTTCTGTAACATAAGCCATCTACCAACGGCAAGATTGTTTGTCCCAAAAGGAACAAGTCGAGTTTTGTTTATAGGCTTAAAAATGAGGATCAGATTCGACAGCAGGTCTGCAAGAATTTCTTTTTGGCCACTTTGGGGTACCACCCAACAAACGACAGCCTAGTCCTGTCGGCGATAAGAAGGGATATGGGAAATGAGGGGATCCCAAAGGATCAAAGAGGGAGACACACACCGGGCAACAAACTGGACCTGCAGCCATTGTTGGATCACATTGAGTCTTTTCACCCTTCCGTCAGTCAATATCGGAGGGAACATGCTCCCCATCACCGCTACCTTCCTAGTGACATTAGCATCAAACTGATGTATGCAAACTGGCTGGAAAAAGGCAACAGGTGCTCCTACGAAACATATCGCAAAGCAGTACGGCAAAAAAACATCAGCTTCACAAAGGAGGAATGTGAGGAGTGCTTGCTGCATGAACAGCATGAACATGCTTGTAATGATGATGTCATGGACTGCTTGCAATGTGAGCGCTGGCGCAAACAAAAAAATTCTGCTTTGCAGAGCAGACTCGCATATCAGGCTGACGCAGAGAAGGACTGGCAGGGAGACACATCAGGGAGGAGTGTGGACCTCCAGAAGGTTATTATGTTGCCACGCATGCCTGGAGTTAAAACTGCCATCTTTACCCGGCGTATAGTGGCATATCATGAGACCTTTGCCTCAGTGGGTAAGAAATGGAATAAAAAACACACCATCTCTGTGGTCTGGCATGAGGGCATGGCGTGCAGAAGTGCTCAATAAATAGCATCAGCTTATGTGATGGCATTGGAGAAAGAGCGAGATGTCAGACACAGCATCTTCTGGGTGGACAATTGTGCATCCCAGAACAAGAACTGGTGTCTGTTGAGTACGTTAGTTTGCACCATCAATGCTGCCACCTCGGAATGGGAGGATATCACATTAAAATGAAAGCTTTAGCATAAGTTCTATCGGGAAGACTTAATTTTTACGTCACTTATTACCTTCTCATCTGTCCAATCGTGTTCTAATACTTGTAGTATAAAAGATCGGTACTTACATGTCTGAGTTCGCAGATGCTGACGCTTTCATTCACCTCCATCCTCCCCACCACCACCAAGATGGTTTCTTCCCCCTCCATCCTCCCCACCACCACCAAGATGGTTTCTTCCCCCTCCATCCTCCCTACCACCACCAAGATGGTTGCTTCCCCTCTATACTCCCCACCACCACCAGGATGGTCCCTTCCCATGCCTCACAGGGTGTTGGCTGCGCCCCTGCCTTCGTCTTCAGGCAGGAAATGCAGAGTACGTACCCTCAGATTATGAGCTGCAGACTATGGCAAAGAACTTTATATCATAATATTGCTTGCTGGGCTGTTAATAAATGTATAATTGTTACGTTATTTATTCTCCCAAGTCTTTCTGGTAGAAGTACTTCGAAAAGGGACAGACCTTCATGAGCGCGGACAGTTTTCACCATGGCGTAGAGCTGGAGATGAAGAGGAGGCCTGGTGGTGCTGTCTATAACTATGAGGACTTTTTTAATGAAGTGGCCACTTCCAACTCCGGAAAAGTGAAGGCTTTACATATGAAAAATGCCAATGTACTGAATTGGAGGGTGGCAAAGGTGGCAAAGGGTTATGAGGCTATCCCTCCAGTGGAGCAGTCTGTCGCGATGCAGCGGTGTCTGACGACCGCTACCTCGTGGAAGGGGGATCCTCGTCTCCCCTCTAAGGCCTGTAAGTTCTCGTCCGTCCTTATGGGAAAGGCTTAGAAAGCCTGTGGCCAAGCCGTTTCCTCTCTGCATGCCATAGCGCAGATTCAGGTCAACCAGGCCCAGACACTCATGAACCATCGAGGGTAGGCCACACCATGAGCTCATGGCAAGCGTCAGCGTAAGCGTTCCTGAGTGGTCCACTCAGAGATGGAGGAAGGAGCTCTTGGAGATGGTCACCGATCCACTCCCCCCAGTGGAGGGCCAGGTGGAGTTCTTTGTTTTTGTGTGGGGATCCCTGCGGAGAGCCCGTGTCTTCCCTTGGCAGAGTCCGCTCTACCTTCACTGACCGGTGAGTCTCCCCCTGTTATAGGCTGGACCCACCTCAGTGACATTCGATTTGTTGTACTGCCCGGTATCGCCCAGCCCATATGTGTATCCTCCACATGTGACCTTTCTACGGGCAGGATGTGGCTTCGGCAGCGTATTCTTTTCCAAAGAAAGGGAATGCTTTCCCAGTGGTCTTGTGGAACAGCAGTGACTTCCCTGGCCTAAGCCCTATCCCGTCTCCGCATCAATAATGCGGGGAAGATCAGAAGGCTTTTGTCTAGGTACTGGAAGGTGTCAGCACTAGTGGCGTTTTAATTGTTGGGACTACGTTGAACGTGAGCGACTGAAAGGGAACGTCTCGGTTACGTACGTAACCCTCGTTCCCTGAAGGAGGGAACGGAGACGTAGTCCCGTCGCCACTATTGCTGGACCACCGCAGACTCTGGGCTCCACTCGGCTCCTCAGCGAGAAACAACTGTTGCGTGCATCCACCTCTGTATTTATACCTGCGCTCCGGGGCGGAGTGTGTGATGCAATTCTCGCACGCCAATGTGCATTGGCTCGTTTTAACAATACTCGAAGATGACAGGCTCCCTAAGCGTGATCCCAATCAGTCAACACGTCGACTACGTCGGTTACGTATGTAGGGTTACATACGTAACCGAGACGTTTTGTTTCATCTTTACAATTCCCTACTTTTTTTCCTATTTGTACTAGTTCTACATCACTACATCAGTCATTTCAGCAATACTTTTGAATTTACTCATCATCAAAGTATAGAATGGTATAGAATTTTTAGAACTAGCAAATTTATTCATTAAGACATTTTTTACTGAGAGGAGTGACATAACATGTCGGGCACTCACACTCTAATGAGGGCTGCTTCTTTCACATCTTTCCTCTAATGTGACATTGCAAACTTCAAAGCTGCCTTCTTCCTGCTTAAAATCAAATTGAGATGAAGCGCAGCACTGCCATAGACGTATAAATTAATACAAGCGCAACAACAGTCCTGCTGCTCACAAATATGAAGCAGCTTTTTCAAGTGTGTTGTTTTGGAGGGCCCTCTGATAACAGTGTGGTCATGTTAAGTGTTTTGACATGTTTAGTGTTTTGACTTTAGTGCTCCCAAGGCAATGGTGGACCCAGAACTTAGAACTTACTTTTGTGTTCATGTGCAATGAAATCTGAAACCTGAACAACAAAAGGAAGAAGAGGTCATGTTTACTATCCATGAACAGTCTGATCTCCGAACCAGTGAAATGTGACAGAAACAATCTCCTCCTGCAAATGGAAAAAGTCCTCTTTCTTTCCCCTTTCCACTCCTTGGGGTATTGTTACAACCAGTCACAACATGTTTAAAATCACTTTCTTTGTCAAACCATGAAATAGTTCAGTTATGAAACTCTGGATAACGCAGGCTGATGGGTCCTTTACCTGCAATCTGCTTGGTAACACATAATTTATACATAGCACGAGCTGAGTGACCTCTGGATATTTTTCAGCTAGTGAGACTGCTTGCTCAACATTTAAATAGTCCGGTTCAGTGTTTGCTGGTAGTTCTGCAGCGTCTGCACTATTAAACCAAATGTGTTATTCTTCAGATGCCTGCCTACTGTATAAACCAGGGTGTCCAAACTCGGCCCTGGAGGGCCACTGTCCTGGAGAGTTTACAACCAAATGCCTCAACAGACGTGCCTGAAGTTTCAAGTATGCCTAGGAAGACCTTGATTAGCTGACATAGGGGTGTTTAATTGGGGATATACATAACTTGCTCAGCGAGATTCTCTTCAAACTGTTGCTGTGCCATGACTGTAGTTGACCTGACTGACAAAAAGGAAGAAGACTTTACACTAATGTCTATAATAACACCTCCATGCCATTGACACTGAGAGTGCAATGCTGAATTGCACTCTGCAACATTTCAGGACACAACAACATGTAAACATTAGCTTGTGTAGCTACTGTAGAAGCATCTGCAGTCACGATAGAGTATGTTTTGGGCCTAAAATATAGCTAACTTATATAAACACTGACACTTTGTGTAATGTAGAAATACAGTGTGTCTTATTAAAATAACAAATACAATATATTTGCACATTTGCAAGTCTGTTAGATCCTAAGTTTGCAGTCAGTGTGCAAGATAACAGTCTGTTGTTATATTTTTGATCCTGATGAATTTAGATTTTTTTTAAGCTATACCAAAACATCTCAATCTCCGGATGTGTTAATGTCAGTTTTATATCTTCTTTCAAATTAACAGATGTGTTACACAAAGCAGCTTTACTTGGTTCAATCTTAAGTCTGGGGAACTTTCTTGTTAAATTACTGTTAAATTACCGTAAGTTCGTTTTAGGGGTACTGAAATGTTAAATTTACCAGAATTTCTTTATTTTGTGCTTGTGCCCTGCCCATAGTTTATTGTCCTGGCTGTAATTAATTTATGGAAAATGTCTTAAATTCTTTAATTTTTCATTTATTTCTTTTGTTATTTATTTCTTTTATTTCTTTTGTTATTTATTTCTTTTATGATGTATTTATTTTCTTTTTTAAAATCTTTTTTCTTATTTATTTCAAAGGCAGTCGTGGCCTAATGGTTAGAGAGTCAGACTGGTAACCTGAAGGTTGCGGGTGACACGTGTGTGTGTGTGTGTGTGTGTGTGTGTGTGTGTTCACTACTCACTGCTCCTAATGTGTGTGCACTAACTTGGATGGGTTAAATACAGAGGACAAATTCTGAGTATGGGTTACCATACTTGGCCTTCACTTCACGTCACTTTTTTAAAACAATGAATAACTGTCTCCAATATACTGCTGTCATTACCATAATTTCTCCCATTTTCTACCAAGTTTGCACAATACGCGCAATCCACAGCAAAATTCAGGCCCTGTAACACCAACAATATTCATTCGGAGCAAAACGAGTGAGTGAGGGAAGGAGTATTTTTTTTTTTTAACTCTGTCGGAGAGATGAGAGAGAGTGAAAGTGCAGCTGGTATCATGTATCTATTCTGCAGAAAATGAGTATTGGAATCATTTCAGATATTTCAGTGTCAAGTGCTTAGTAGGTGTGACTCCATTACACGCCACTGCTGAAATACACCCGCATTTGGCGGTGATAATGTCAAGCCCTGTATAAAAATATATACAGACAGTATACACTCACCGGCCACTTTATTAGGTACACCTGTCCAACTGCTCGTTAACACTTAATTTCTAAGCAGCCAATCACATGGCGGCAACTCAGTGCATTTAGGCATGTAGACATGGTCAAGACAATCTCCTGCAGTTCAAACCGAGCATCAGTATGGGGAAGAAAGGTGATTTGAGTGACTTTGAACGTGGCATGATTGTTGGTGCCAGAAGGGCTGGTCTGAGTATTTCAGAAACTGCTAATCTACTGGGATTTTCACGCACAACCATCTCTAGGGTTTACAGAGAATGGTCCGAAAAAGAAAAAACATCCAGTGAGCGGCAGTTCTGTGGGCGGAAATGCCTTGTTGATGCCAGAGGTCAGAGGAGAATGGCCAGACTGGTTCGAGCTAATAGAAGGGCAACAGTGACTGAAATAACCACTCGTTACAACCGAGGTATGCAGCAAAGCATTTGTGAAGCCACAACACGCACAACCTTGAGGCGGATGGGCTACAACAGCAGAAGACTCCACCGGGTACCACTCATCTCCACTACAAATAGGAAAAAGAGGCTACAATTTGCAAGAGCTCACCAAAATTGAACAGTTGAAGACTGGAAAAATGTTGCCTGGTCTGATGAGTCTCGATTTCTGTTGAGACATTCAGATGTTAGAGTCAGAATTTGGCGTAAACAGAATGAGAACATGGAACCATCATGCCTTGTTACCACTGTGCAGGCTGGTGGTGGTGGTGTAATGGTGTGGGGGATGTTTTCCTGGCACACTTAAGGCCCCTTAGTGCCAATTGGGCATCGTTTAAATGCCACGGCCTACCTGAGCATTGTTTCTGACCATGTCCATCCCTTTATGGCCACCATGTACCCATCCTCTGATGGCTACTTCCATGTCACAAAGCTCTAATCATTTCAAATTGGTTTCTTGAACATGACAATGAGTTCACTGTACTAAAATGGCCTCCACAGTCACCAGATCTCAACCCAATAGAGCATCTTTGGGATGTGGTGGAACGGGAGATTCGCATCATGGATGTGCAGCCGACAAATCTGCGGCAACTGTGTGATGCCATCATGTCAATATGGACCAAACTCCCTGAGGAATGCTTCCAGCACCTTGTTGAATCTATGCCACGAAGAATTGAGGCAGTTCTGAAGGCAAAAGGGGTCCAACCCGTTACTAGCATGGGGTACCTAATAAAGTGGCCGGTGAGTGTGTATATATATATATATATATATATATATTAAGGGTGTCACGATTTCGATCTCAAATCGAAATCGATCGAAATAAAAAAAATTCCGAATCGATCGAATTAAAAAATGGAATCGTCGATGCTGCCACGCCCCCATGTCACGTCCAGTCGGCGTGCCAAGCGGGGAAAAAAACACGCGTGTTGAAAAGCTGCGAGTCTATGGTCAACCTCCTCTAACTTAGCTACAGCCATTCAAAAGATAGCATGGCAACTGCAGATGCAGGAGACCCATCGACAGAACTTGAACCCCCTCCTCTTTCATTGAAGTCGCAGGTGTGTAAGAGTTATGTTGACAACGTTCGCGCTTCAAAAAAGCCACAGTTTACTTTGCAGACATCACAAGTCTCGCGGAAGTTCCTCAGGGTTCCAGACTGCGACCATTTTTTGAGAATGTGCGAGTTAAAATGTTATGTGGTCGCATTTGTGCGAGTGGACGCTTGAGCAACAGAACGCCGTTGTATCAGCTGCTGCAGTCCGTAACTTATGTTCAAAATGAACGAGTAGGCTACATCATGAATCCATTTTCCAAACCGTGTTTTTGACTTATTCTAAATCACTACGGTACTTCTATAATAAGTGTTTATATTCGGACTATTTTATCCCGGGGTCGTCTCGGCTGCGGAGTAGCCCAGTGCCTGCGTGACTCGCCATAGACATTAACGGAGAGAAGTTCCGTCTACAATGTTCTTCCGCAAGACACGTGCAGTTTATTTATTGACGAACGTAGACGTCACGCGCATTGCACACTGATGGTGAAACGCGCCAATTACGAATTCACGAATTAAGGCATATAAAAATGATAAAAATGGTCTCACGAATCACAGAGCCCCTTCCTCCTACGTCTTTTCAGCGGTTATATTTTCCTCTGTCGAGCGATTACTCATGATCGCTCGACAGAGGAAAAGGAAATTATTATAAAATGCAGAAGTGTAAGGAGTGTGAGATTTCTGCTTTTTGTTACAACTATAAACTTTGATAACGAAAAATCTGTATCAATTTATTATAATACTCGGTAACGCTTTAGATTACAGCCCGGAGTACTGTGTAATTAAGAGGAATTTACAGTGTAACTTTCTGTAATTATAGTGTACCTATAAAGTACTTGCATGTAAGTATAAGGGAACAATATGTAAAGTTTGGGGAATAAAGGGGTAACAACCAGGAGAATTAAAAAAATATTTATACTGTAAGTATTATAGAACTAAGGGGTACTTATTCTACTATTATGATATAACAATCTTACATTTGTGATCAATTTAGCAAGAACATACACGGCGTACCTTTTTGTAATAATTGTGTACCAATACATACTGTATAGGCTTTTTAAAAATGACAGGGTACATACAGTATATAGGCATTTATACAATTATTTATTTATTTTTTGATAGCAAAAGTGCAGATGTTTAAGTTTGGGCTAACATGTTTCAAGGCAAGAAAAGCTAAGACTATTGCAATTTTTTTAAATACTGGGAAATATATCTTGTTTGATGTAGTTACAGGGTAAGTGGTGCTTGTATAATAAATAAAGGTTTCCGAGTCAGTGATATAAAACTGTGTATGCATTTTTATTATACTTACCCTGTAACTACATGAAACAAGAGGGTATAACAAGCACCACTTTAATTTACAGCCCGCAATGTCACACTTACCCTGTAACTACATGGAACAAGAGGGTAACAAGCACCACTACATGAAACAATTGTATCTTTCCCCAATATTTAAGCAAAAGTTGCAATAGTTTTCGTTTTCAGTGCACTTTTGTTAAAAAGATTACTTTATAAATGCATAGATATGTACCCTGTAATTTTTAAAAAGCCTGTAATTTTACAGTATGTACTGGTTCACCGTTATTTCAAAAAGGAATGCAGTGTATGTTCTTGCTAAATTGCTCCCACATGTAAGATTGTTATATCATAATAGTAGAATAAGCACCATTTAGTTCTTTAATTTCAAGTATAAATAATTGTTTAATTCTCCTGGTTGTTACCCCTTTATTCCCCAAACTTAAAATATTGTTCCCTTATACTTATATTGTAAGTGCGTTATAGGTACACTATAATAACCGAAGGTTATGCTGTAAAATTGCTTTAATTACGCAGTACTTTCCGGGCTGTAATCTAAAGCGTTACCTAATACTCTAATCTTTTAAAATGTAATGCATACATTTGAATGTTTAATTATTTTTAAAAGATAGAAAGATGATAATAGACAGATAGATAGATAGATAGATAGATAGATAGATAGATAGATAGATAGATAGATAGATAGATAGATAGATAGATAGATAGATAGAATATGATTCAAATGTAAATAGATAGATTGTATATAATTCAAATGTAAAATGCTTAAAATTACAGATTAAAATTACTGTCCAAAATCCATGAAAATCCTGAAATTTGGCAATGATAATTAATATATTACAGGTATTTCTGCTGCAACCCAGAAAGCCTTTGCTAGCCTTGGTCCATTAAAACCACTATTCATCAGCATGCATTGATTAATCCCATGGCATGTAGCAAAAAAGAAAAAAAAAAGGTGCGACCAAATCATATGCTGGTGCGACCAACTGAGAAAGTTGGTAGCACCAGTGCAACCAGTGGAAAAGTTAGTCTGGAGCCCTGTTCCTGGAGTCTCCCGCATATTGATAGCGGCTCCCTGATGCCCGCAAATTAGTTAAAATCTCCCGGAATCTAGAGTGAGCGAGCGAGCAAGAGCGAGCAATCGCGCATGCGAGACAGAAAAAACTGTGCTCCAAACCGTATAGCGCGCGCACGGGAGAGAGCGAGAGATCTTGCGTATGTGCCTCATGAAGCGCATGTAAGACAGAGAGCATCCTTATTGGCCGGTTTCGGCTTTAAAAAAATAAATGTAAAAATCGAGAATCGAATCGAACCGTGACCTTAGAATCGAAAATTTTATCGAATCGAGGATTTGGAGAATCGTGACACCCCTAATATATATATATATATATATAAAATTAAACGTTCTAAAAAAAGATACATCAGATAAAACAATTAGTACAGTAAAAACAACAACAACAACAGACTGTTTAAAGTGTGTAGTGTAATTACAAACTTATTTTTCAGTCTTGTGTTAGAGAGTAAATTGTCCTGTGTGCAGGGTGAGTGGGATCTCTGACAATTTTTGAAATTCTGCTCCGACATCTAGATGATGTCCTCAACTAATAATGGTAACTGTTTGCCGATGATATTTTGTGCCATTTTGGTAACTTGTTGCAGAGCCCTCTGTTCCTCTCTTGTACAACTACCTAGTGATGTATGTCTCGAGACCACTTTTACGTGGTCTCGGTCTTGTCACGGCCTTGACGGTCTTTGGTCTCGGTCTTGTCTTGGTCTCGGACCTCTCGGTCTTGTCTAGGTCTCGCTGTCTCAGACCGACATAGTGGTCACGGGATTGACCAATACAATACTACAATATCCACGACGATATCCGCAACGTATTGAAGCGCGCGTCCGAGTGAAGACAGTGCGGTGCGCGCGAGCCACGCAAGAAAACACTGTATCCGCGCCACTGATCGCAGCGGCAACGAGCACTTTGATCACTTGATTTAAAAAACACATATCATGTACAGTTTTTGATATATTAATATTTAGTAAAACACATATCAGTGACATGATGGGTTTTACCTTCATTCAGGAGATTTTGGGTAACTGCACAACTGACAGATGACTTTGAGCGCACCGCCAACGGTGTGTGTGTGTGTGTGTGTGTGTGTGTAACCATAGCGACAAAAACGACCAACTTTCGGATCCTGCACTTAAGCCTATAATTTCGTTTTTAAAAATATAATTATGTATTTAAAAGTTGCAGAATGGATTCATTTGGAGACTTCGAAATCAGCAGAGATAGGCAGGCAAATGCAAAACAACATTTGACAAGTTATTGCTTAGCTTCAACACTAATGTTTTTTTCCCCTCCGGTCTCGACTTGGTCTCGGTCTTAGTCTCGACTTGGTCTTGGTCTCGACTTGGTCTGTCTTGGTCTTGGTCTTGGTCTTGTCTTGGTCTCGATACCATCTGGTCTTGGTAGTGTCTTGGTCTCGGTTTAGGCGGTCTCGACTACAAGTCTACAACTACCGTACCAAGATGTGATGGAATATGTTAGTGCACTCTCCACTGCACATCGATAAAAGCAAGGCAATCTTGCTTTCTTTAATCTCCTCAGAATACAAATACGTTGTTGTGCTTTTTCAATGACAGTGTAGGTGCGTGTAGTCCAAGAAAAATCTTGTTCAACCCCAAGAATTTAAAACGGGACTCTCTCCACAGCCACTCCATTTATGAACACAGGACTCAGATCAATTTTCATTGTTTCCCTAAAATTCACCACCATCTCTTTTGTCTTCTTGGTGTTAATTATATATATATATATATATATATATATATAGATGAACTGAATAAGTTCAATTTCTTGAGACTTCAAGCAGAGGTGTCAGAGGTGTCCCTTATTGAACAACTAACCACATTTTACCCAAATTCCTGCACAATCTTTACAAAACTTTGGGACACAACATTTACTTTGTTTCTATCATAAAGTCAGGCCATGTGCTCATGTATTGTTCTGTTGTTGAGTTGTGACTGAGCTGATTAAACCAGAAGGCTGTGAGTCCTGTCAAGTCTGCAGGCATTGTCTGTTCTTTGGATGTGTCTGTGTAAAGATGCATTGGTCAGATGACGCATTGCTGATAAAGCCACAGGTCCGTGATTTCTCCTTCAGAGAAGAGCTGTCGCACACATAAAATCTGAAGAAGAGATTCTGTCAGAGCTCTGCAGATCTGGCCTGTCAAACAGGGTGAGCCACGGTTCCCGACTGTCCAGGCAAAGGCTTCACACCAGCAATCCTGCAAAATGTGTCGGATCCTTTTTCTGGAAGGCAGCGAGCTCAAATAATTTTTTCAAAGGTGGTTTTCTTTTTTTCTTTTCAATGTCTCAAAGAATAATTGGTTACCAGTGGATTTCTACATTTCTGGAATGTGGTGGAGTTAAACGTAATATATTATGCCTTAAGTTTCCCAAAATGAAAATAATTTGGACAACTGTAAAGACTGAACAGTGAACAGAACAGAAGACCAGAGAAACCTCCAGTCCACAGTGATTTGTAATGAAGAATTTCCCCATGACCCACAACCCAGAGAGACCAGAATGAGTTTGCCACATCCCGTTAACACATCAAAGACCGTTAGAAAACGAAAAACATTTTGGGTCACTGCCACTTCAGTAACATGGTAAAAATACTTTGCTCATCAGTCACTTCCGCAGAGTCTTTGACCTATAGTAATGCTTTTTAATTATAACTATCAATGAAAATGGGCATTGGACAAATGTGACTTGATTGTGAATATGGTTGACATTCATTCTATAGGCAATTGTACTATAAGACTTTAGGTTACCATGTCCATTAATATAGTGAATTGCATCTCTGCAAACCCTAAAAATAGAGATATACAGTATTAGAGATATTGTTTCTGAGAAGAAACAGAAATAATTTCATAGACAAGAAGCTCAAGTGATTTATGAGATAGAACGCATCTGTGTCATTTTTTTAAAATGACTATTTACTATATATATGACATTTTCATTAAATCTCAGTGTTACAGCTTCAGTGGGGCGGTGTGAAAATGTATCCGGTGTGAACAAAGTAAATGTTTTTTTCTTCGAAAACAGATGGTTTATGGTATTTTATTTAGGTACTCTGAGTTTTTATTGCTACAGTTTTTATTCTTTTTATTGGTACAGTAGTTTTTTTTTATTAAAGTCAACATGAAACAGTTCTTTCTTTGCAGATACTATTTGGACCTCAGTGTATTGTAGTATATTATAAAATAGTATGCAATAATAGCATCATATTCAGTGTTAATGATTGTATTTATTAATATCATAAATGGATGCTGCTTTTGTAAAATGTGTATTAGTTATCCAAAGACGCTTGATGAAGGCAATCAGAAACTAGGACTGAAACATGACAGTAAGTCAGAGCCGATCCTGACCTCCCTGGGGCCCTAAGCAAAAATCTGTTAAGGGGCCCTCCTACCTGACCCATGAGCCATGTAAACCATTTGCCATGGCCACACAGTCACACCTGACACCCCGGTTCTCCCACTACAATCCTCCCTCGTTTAGTTAGTACTAGTGAAAATGTAAGTCCTGATATCAGAATTGGACATATTTTATATTAATATCAATAATTCACATTTTAAATAGTACAAATGTAATTATTGATATAAAAAATGCATCCTGCGAATTAATAAAAGCTAAAATGGCTTGCCATTGCATGTCACTGTGTTTTAAATGATAAAAGCAATAATTGATACTTGATGGTTATTATTTACTGAGGGATGTGCATCCATATTGACCAGTATGTCCAGCCAATCAATATTTTAAATGCAATATAGTCAATGTCAATAGATTGCTTTCCATCTAGCTTTATTGCAGAGTTGTAACTAAACTGACTTGGAGACTAGATAATCATTGTCTTGTTTGAAAAGTATGAGCGCCTAATGAGGAGTGCCATCACGCCCAACTTGTACTGGTAACTGGTCCCCATAGATATTTTACTGGAAAGTGCGCGTTTCATTTCACGAGTTCACACTTACATACAATTAAGGGGAATAAAGTGTAATGCGTATTTGGCGTGCTGTCCGGGGGGAGGGCTCCGAGCTCGGAATTCGGCCCGAACCCAGAGTACTCCCCACTGTATGTATGTAAAGTGGTTTAGGACTAGAAGAGTGGAGAAGGGGTGGTGGAGGGACGCTGCTAAACTGTCAGAGAAATGAGGTGAGACTGCGGAGTCTATATATACACACGTTTTAATCATGATTGCTGAGTGCTCTCCGCCCGTGTTAATGATCTGAACGTGCTTCTCCCGAACTTTGTTAATAAAACATAATTTCGTGCATGCGCATATGAACTCATGTTAACGCGCGACGTGGTTATCTTTTCCGAGCTGCAGTTAATAAACAAACACCGTTGCCCTTTGTATTATCAAACGTAATCTCATGAAAGTGCGTATCCATAACACAAATTAAATTTCTCGTGCTATTTATACGCCCAAATTTTTTTTGCTTGCATAATATATGCTACGCACTGTTAATCTCTTGGGTAGGATTAGGGGTGTGGAGTGCGTGCATATTACACGCCAAAAAGTGTGTATCATATGCACGCAAAAACTATTTTTGGCGTATAAATGGCACGAGAAATTAAATTCGTAGTATAGCTTTCAATTCACTCACATGGTGTGTTTTTTTTCTCAGTCTCTCTTTTCGTGACCAGAAGGATAGTTACGCTTAATTATCTCATCGATGTTGTAAACTTTGATTGACACGCTTTGACACGAGGGGGAGGCAGGGCTTTGAGTTATTTGCCGGGTCCTACGCAACTTGCGTAGTGTGCGTATAGGGAGGATCGGCTCTGCAGTAAGTGCATGTGGTATTTGGGACAGGGCCCATATTTATCAGATGTGAGTTTGTAATTCTGTTATTTATAACATATATATATATATAGAACAATTATTATTTTCAACTTTCATTCTAACCCTCTGTATGAAATGATCTGTTTTTAAGGTGTGTCTCTCCATCACACTTAGGGCTGGGTGATAAAACGAAAACGATAATTATAGCGATATAATTTTCCTTGATAAAACAATATCAAGAGTTCGATAAATGTTCGATAACGTTTATGCACCAGAAGCGGAATGAAACTCATTTGAACGGCGCCACACGGTCCATTTATCCGCCTGGCTCAAAGCTCAGACCCCAGCTCATCGATCTCGGTCACGCAACCGTCAAACAACACAGTGACATCCAGTGAGGAGTGCTTGAATTCATTGAAGAACACATATGTCTCGGTGATTTAAGCTAGTTTAAACAGCGCTGACAAACACTGCCCGCAACGATACAGTCAAAAGGCTTTTCAATCTACAAATTGCCATCATTAAACATTTACACTCAGCTAAAGGATTATTAGGAACACCTGTTCAATTTCTAATGCAATTATCTAATCAACCAATAACATGGTAGTTGCTTCAATGCATTTAGGGGTGTGGTCCTGGTCAAGACAATCTCCTGAACTCCAAACTGAATGTCAGAATGGGAAAGAAAGGTGATTTAAGCAATTTTGAGCGTGGCATGGTTGTTGGTGCCAGACGGGCCGGTCTGAGTATTTCACAATCTGCTCAGTTACTGGGATTTTCACCCACAACCATTTCTAGGTTTTACAAAGAATGGCGTAAAAAGGGAAAAACATCCAGTATGCGGCAGTCCTGTGGGCGAAAATGCCTTGTTGATGCTAGAGGTCAGAGGAGAATGGGCCGACTGATTCAAGCTGATAGAAGAGCAACTTTGACTGAAATAACCACTCGTTACAACCGAGGTATGCAGCAAACCACTTGTGAAGCCACAACACGCACAACCTTGAGGCGGATGGGCTACAACAGCAGAAGACCCCACCGGGTACCACTCAACTCCACTACAAATAGGAAAAAGAGGCCACAATTTGCAAGAGCTCACCAAAATTGGACAGTTAAAGACTGGAAAAATGTTGTCTGGTCTGATGAGTCTCGATTTCTGTTGAGACATTCAGATGGATGAGTCAGAATTTGGCGTAAACAGAATGAGAACATGGATCCATCATGCCTTGTTACCACTGTGCAGGCTGGTGGTGGTCGTGTAATGGTGTGGGGGATGTTTTCTTGGCACACTTTAGGCCCCTTAGTGCCAATTGGGCATCGTCTAAATGCCACGGCCTACCTGAGCATTGTTTCTGACCATGTCCATCCCTTTATGGCCACCATGTACCCATCCTCTGATGGCTACTTCCAGCAGGATAATGCACCATGTCACAAAGCTCGAATCATTTCAAATTGGTTTCTTGAACATGACAATGAGTTCACTGTACTAAAATGGCCCCCACAGTCACCAGATCTCAACCCAATAGAGCATCTTTGGGATGTGGTGGAACGGGAGCTTCGTGCCCTGGATGCGCATCCCACAAATCTCCATCAACTGCAAGATGCTATCCTATCAATATGGGCCAACATTTCTAAAAAATGCTTTCAGCACCTTGTTGAATCAATGCCACGTAGAATTAAGGCAGTTCTGAAGGCGAAAGGGGGTCAAACACAGTATTAGTATGGTGTTCCTAATAATCCTTTAGGTGAGTATACAGTAGAAACACTAACTGCATATAAAACCATAAAAATTAGGTTTTTACAATTTTTACAGATGTTACTGTTTTTGTTAATGAGCATAAATTTATATCTGGACCTATCTGGAACTCAAGCTACTACTACTCTCAACTCAAGCTACTGTCAAATGTGCATTTCTAAGAGACAAAACATGTAGGCCTAGTCTAATATTATTAATATTGCAGCCTGCACTGCAAACTGTGCTGAAGATACATGCCATCAAAGTCAGGCAACACAAACCTGTTTCATGACATGAAACAATATCACCCATTAGAACATGCAGAAACTAAGAAATTACTTTTGTAATAAGATATTTATTTTGTTAAGAATTTTTTTTTGTGGAAAAGTGTAAAGAATTTTTTTTTTTTTACTTTCCCTTAGATTTGTGAACTGTTCACCTGTAGGGCAAGTGTTCATGTTCTGACAATCAAGAGTAGTTTAAAACCACAATTAACAGTCTGGTTTCCACAACTTTCTCTTAGGAGCAAAAATCTGCCTTTGAACTTGATATTTATCATGATAATTATCGATACAGACTGATATAAAAAATTTTTTTATCATGACACATTTTTGGGGCCATATTGCCCAGCCCTAATTACATTGTACTTCGTTTACAAAGCAAAATGCTCCGAACAAACATATAATCAAACGCCATGAGCCGTTTTCAGGCCTTGATTAAATAAATGCTTTGTTTATAATGAGAGTGATGTTTTAGGCTCTGAAACTTGCAGGATGTTTTAATGGTAAAAAGACCTCACATATGTCAAAAGATCAAGGCAAATCTGAATTATCATGTCATGACCCCTGTAAATGAATTCACTACAGCTCTCAGAATAGCACGCCCAATAAACACTTGAGGAGTCAAAGTTGAAACCCGCTGAGGTTGCCTATTACTTATGTTTTGCAACAGTAAGCTAACCTTATTTTAATGAGCACTTTTTAAGAGCTCTTGGAGTTCCAAAAAGGTTCTCTAAGGAGATAAAGACACTGAGATTAACTGTTTCGGTTTCATGCTACGAAAGCGTTTACAACAGAGCGTCAGAGAGAATTTCAAACGCACACTGTCTTTGCACTCACATCCACTCTGATCTCCTCCACATGAACTCAGTAATGCTTAACTCCTGCTGTGCTGTATTCGCAGAGCCATATTACCAGCCTGTGGCTTTCAGAGCCACCTTGTAGAAACAGAATGAAAATTTAATGTAGAACAGAGGATGCAAAAGAAAACCAAATCTACTCAAATCCTTAGGCTGTACCACAGCCTTTGGTTTGAGTTTTCTTCTAAAGGATCAGCCATACATAATATTTCTAATCCAATTTCACCTACTGAGGGCTCCATCACCTTCTCTGACAGGAGTGTATAACGATTAACATGTAATTCAGACATAACTAATGTCAATCCTGAAAAATTAAATCCAGGATCAAAATAACTAAGTAGGAAATAGTAAAATACTTAAAAGTCAATATAGTCTCTTCAAGCATGCTGATTTGTCGAGTCTATGTCTAGTGTATAAGTTCATATTGGGTTTCCATGTTTTATGGGGACTTTCCATAGACAATGATTCAACTGTACAAACTGTATTTTCTATCCCCTACGCCTACCCATTACAGGAAACTTTCTGAATTTTACACATTTTACATTAAAAAACAAAAACAACAACAACAACAAAAAAATCTGTATGATTTACTTAGGCCTTTTTCCAACTTTGTTTCCATTGGCATGGCTTGCTTAGTTGGGACATTAAATGTAACATTTAATTTAATATTCAACAATAATAATGATCTGCCTGCATTGACACCATTATATGAGAACTGAACTGAGCTGGACGATGACATCACGGTTTACTCCAGAGCGGCTATATATATATATATATAAATGAACTAAATTAATAACTTTTTTTTTTTAAACAAAAATGAAACATCACTGAACTTACTTAAGCTGGACTGTGACGCTATTTTCTTCTTGACATACTTTTCTTTGCATTATTTTTCTGTGATCTCTGTAAAGCTGCTTTTAAACAATCTGTATTTTTAAAAAGTGCTATATAAATAATTGTGACTTGACTTGATGCAAAAGTCCAGTATCAACAAAGGCAAAGTGAAGAGACAGATGAAACATGAAACCAAATAAATACACGATTATAATCATACATGATTTGTCTAAGTTCTTCAAGCAGTCTCTGGTATTTTCCATAATCATATGTGTATTTATTATTGCAATGGTTAGCATAAGTAGCCTTTAGCATAGCATATACAGTAAATATATTTCTGTTTAATGAGGTGATCAGAATCCCAATCAGATCGCAAAGGAAGTTATTTCAGACACTTGCTGGTGTCTGAAAGTAAGTTTTGAGCTGAAAATTGTTTAAAATGTTTAAAATTATATCAGGCTATCAGTTAGCAGCAGTGTTAACCCTCTCTTGACTCAAATAAACTCTGCCGTTGTTCATGACCATTCCTCAAGGCCCAGTTGGCCAGCTTTGGACCAAGGTATTTGGCGGGCCAAAAACCCTTGGCCGCTGGCCCCTGGCCCCGAGGAAGCCCCGATGAGGCCCGATCAAGCCCTGGAAGTGACTGTGGAAACGAGACTGATCCTGGCACGCACTAGCATGCTCGCGTTTGGCCCTACAGTGGAAACACGGCTAATCAAGGTTGTTTAAAAAAAGGCAAAGAGAGACAACAGTAAGTTCAGAAATTAATAAAACACTTGATGTTACTCATTTTAAATAGGTATGTTGTTATTAGTTTTTAGTGAGTATTTTCAGTGGTTACATTACTGTTATTTTGCAGTTGCTGGAGATATGGTCTGAGCAAGACAGAAATGGTGGAGCTCAATATAAGATGAGGAAGATTTTGACGTGGATGCATGCAGGAGCTACAGTGAGGAATGGAATCTGCTGGGACATATCATTTCATGTGTTATTTAATGTTTTTGTTTGAAATATTTAACTGAAATAGATTATGTATTTTTAAATATGTTTTTTTTGGACTTTGTTTTATGTTTTAGATTCTATTTATTATTATTTTCCCAAATAAAGATAAACAATCACTTATTGGTGAAAAAAATATTTCATGCTGTGGGAACAAATGGCCGTTGCACAGAAGAATACCTTATCCGAATAGGTATCATTTCAGTAATATTTCCCATTATCTGGTAGGTAATACTCCCCGATTCATCTGAAATTGTGTGGTGTATACAGGAGTATACTGGTCCATATACACATCTTTTCATGTAAGTTATATATAATGCATGCTTATTGTTGACATACATGTTAAGTACATATACAGTATGTCACAAAAGTGAGTACACCCCTCACATTTCAGCAAACATTTTAGTATATCTTCTCAAGGGATAATACTATAGAAATGAAACTTGGATATATTTTAGAGTAGTCAATGTGCTGCTTGTATAGCAGTATATATTCACTATCCTCTGAAAATAACTCAACATACAGCCATTATTGTCAAAACAGCTGGCAACAAAAGTGAGTACACCCTAAGTGAACATGTCAAAACTGTGTCCAAAGAGTCAATATTTTGTGTGAGCACCATTGTTATCTAGCACTGCCTTAATCCTCCTGGGCATGGAGTTCACCAGAGCGGCACAGGTTGTTGCTGGGATCTTCTTCCACGTCTCCATAATAACATCACGGAGCTGCTGGATGTTAGACACATGGCGCTTCTTCACCTTCCGCTTGAGGACGCCCCACAGGTGCTCAATAGGGTTCAGGTCTGGAGAAATAACACTCCTTCACCTTCACCTTCAGCTTCCTCAGCAAGGCAGTTGTCATCTTAGCGGTGTGTTTGGGGTCGTTATCATGCCGTTCGGCCCAGTTTCTGAAGGGAGGGCATCATATGTTCTGCTTCAGAATGTCACAGTACATGTTGGAATCCATGTTTCCCTCAATGAAGCTCAGCTCCCCAGTACCAGCAGCACTCATGCAGCCCCAGACCATGATGCTATCACCACCACCATGCTCGACTGTACTGCCCTACAAAGGCAAAAGACCTTAACTCACCAGAGTGTGAAACTGAGAAAAATGACTTTAAAGTTTTTTTGTTGTCCAGCCAATTGTATGATAGGTAGGACAATGAAAATTTGCCAAGTAGTTGTCATAATGAATATATTTATCTACATTAATTTTTTTTTAGCTCAAACTTGACCTTTGACCCTTATTCAGAAGTTACTGTATTCTGCCTTTGCATTATCTGCAAAACAATAATGGGCCATACAAAGGCAAAATACCTTAACTTCTAATTTATTGACCATTTTGGCTTTTATCACTCTATACAAACATTTCTATGATAACAACGATAGCCTTAAAATAACATTTAGTAAGTTCTGTCTAGTAAGGGTTAATATTACATCAATAGTTACAAAATATTACAAAATAAAAAAAATAATGAGAAAGACCTTAACTCAGAGTGTGGAACTGAGAAAAATGACTTTAAAGATTTTCAGTTGTCCCTCCAAATTAATTATAGGTAGGACACTGTAAATCTGGCAATTAGATGTTTTAGTAATGAAAATTATCTACATAAAAAAATCTTGAGCTCAAACT
This sequence comes from Rhinichthys klamathensis goyatoka, assembly GCF_029890125.1. NCBI lineage: Eukaryota > Metazoa > Chordata > Actinopteri > Cypriniformes > Leuciscidae > Rhinichthys > Rhinichthys klamathensis. Next base: position 1,381,749 of record NW_026607115.1, on the reverse strand, counting down.
TGACTTTTGACCACTATTTTAAAGTTACTGTACACTCTGCCTTTGCATTGTCAGCAAAAAGTGAGTCATGCCAAGGCAAAAGGCAGTAACTTCCACATTATCAATATTTGGTTGCTGATCACCATTAACAAAATCATTATAGTAACACCTGTATAAAATCTAGTGATCATGGCATTTATTTTGTATGATTTACACTTATAGACATCTACTTATTGCTACCCTGTGCTTTGGTTGCATTCTGGTGGCATTATTAATACATGAGACATGGCAAAATACCTCCATAGCGGTAAGATCTTCAATTGGTACCAAGTGGCATAAGACTTGATAAACGCGCGTTCAAAATGATCACGATAAAACAGGTCCGACTCCTCGCGCACATTCGACCCGGGGACTCGTTTATAGTATATTCATGTTCGAAGGTGTCATGCTCCACGTACGTTCACGAAAAGTACGAAGTGCGAACGCAGTGCTTTCCATCTTGAGACTCGGTGGGGAGCGCGCTCTGGACTAGACGACTAATGCATTTATAGCACAACCTTCTGTGTTCTGCGTCTTTTCAGTAGCGGTGGTTTCAGCTGTCTGCCCTATTATTGTGCAGTGCACTTCGCTCGTCCCGCGGATTTATTCCGGACAGTGTGATTGTAGGTACAACCCGCTTGTAACAGCTTGTCTGATGTTGTATGCACCAGCAATTCTTGCTTCATTATGTTGTATGCACCAATATACCGTTGTTGCTTCATTATTATCACTCCCTGTGACATATCAGTCCCGCGTCAGCCCGACTGTGTTCAGGGCGGAGCTGAAGGCGCCGGCGAAGTTTTGGCACTCTGCCAGCTAGATGCATGGTTGTTTCAACCAGGTCCGGTACCCGATCTGGATGAGGCGGGGCTTAGTTCTTTGTTGTATTCACCTGCTACGGCGTGTGTAACATTTTTTCTGTCAACTCTGCATATATCATTCGCGATGGATAGCCTATCGCACGTTTGTCGATGGAGCGGGTTCAGACCATACTAACTGTTCTGACCGCATTTGTGCTGGACAAAGCTCTGAGGACATCAGAAGTTACAGGGACTGATGGCAGCTGTACAAAGTACACCGGCTACATCGTAATTTCAATTTTAATGGAGAGCAAAACAAAGGCAGAACACCGTACAATCTGAAAGGTAGCATTATTTGATAGAACGCCAGCACCGTAACTTCATATTGACGCGCGGCTAAACAAAGGCAGAGTACCGTAACTCAAAATGAGCGTTCCAAAACAAAGCCAAAGAGCGGTAACTGGTGTTACGGTGTTCTGCCTTGGTTTCTCACGGGCTTTTGGAAGTTACTGTTAAGACAACCCATTATTTTCTCGAAAAAACGACGGAATTGACTCAAGATACTTATCCACATGATAAAGGGGGTCTTGAATGTGCCAAAAATATAAAAAACTAATTTTCGACCAAACACGAAGTTACGGTCTTTTGCCTTTGCACGGCAGTGTAGGCGAGACACAATTTTCTTGGTACTCCTTACCAGGGCCGATGCTAGACACCATCTGAGCCAAATAGGTTTATCTTAGTCTCATCAGACCACAGGACATGCTTCCAGTAATTCATGCTCTTGGACAGGTTGGTGTCAGCAAACTGTTTGCAGGCTTTCTTGTGAGCCAGCTTCAGAAGAGGCTTCCTTCTGGGATGACGGCCATGCAAACCGACTTGTTGTAGTGTGTGGTGTATGGTCTGAGCACTCACAAGCTGAGCTTCCGCTTCTGCAACCTCTAAAGCAATGCTGGCAGCACTCATGAGTCTGTTTTTTGAAGCCAGCTTCTGCACCTGACGCACAGCACGAGAACGTCTTAGATTGACCCTTGCGAGGCCTGTTACGAGTGGAACCCGTCTTGGAAAACTTCTGTATGACCCTGGCCTGTACTGTAACTCAGTTTCAGGGTGTTACCAATCTTCTTATGGCCTAGCATCTTTGTGGAGAGCAACAATTCTAATGAGGTGCCATGATGAACATCCAGTGGTCAGTATGAGAGAATTGTACTCAAAGCACAAATTTGAACTGCTCTAATACAAGATACACAAATTTGTATGGTCCTGTTAATCAGACAAAAACATGAACATGATGAATAGGACATGTGGCTTTTGCATGGTTAAATGACGTACAGCTACTAGGGTGTACTCACTTTTGTTGCCAGCTATTTTGACAATAATGGCTGTATGTTGAGTTATTTTCAGAGGACAGTAAATATACACTCACCTAAAGGATTATTAGGAACACCTGTTCAATTTCTCATTAATGCAATTATCTAATCAACCAATCACATGTCAGTTGCTTCAATGCATTTAGGGGTGTGGTCCTGGTCAAGACAATCTCCTGAACTCCAAACTGAATGTCAGAATGGGAAAGAAAGGTGATTTAAGCGATTTTGAGCGTGGCATGGTTGTTGGTGCCAGACGGGCCGGTCTGAGTATTTCACAATCTGCTCAGTTACTGGGATTTTCACGCACAACCATTTCTAGGGTTTACAAAGAATGGTGTGAAAAGGGAAAAACATCCATTATGCGGCTGTCCTGTGGGCGAAAATGCCTTGTTGATGGTAGAGGTCAGAGGAGAATGGGCCGACTGATTCAAGCTGATAGAAGAGCAACTTTGACTGAAATAACCACTCGTTGCAACCTAGGTATGCAGCAAAGCATTTGTAAAGCCACAACACGCACAACCTTGAGGCGGATGGGCTAAAACAGCAGAAGACCCCACCGGGTACCACTCATCTCCACTACAAATAGGAAAAAGAGGCTACAATTTGCAAGAGCTCACCAAAATTGGACAGTTGAAGACTGGAAAAATGTTGCCTGGTCTGATGAGTCTCGATTTCTGTTGAGACATTCAGATGGTAGAGTCAGAATTTGGCGTAAACAGAATGATAACATGGATCCATCATGCCTTGTTACCACTGTGCAGGCTGGTGGTGGTGGTGTAATGGTGTGGGGGATGTTTTCTTGGCACACTTTAGGCCCCTTAGTGCCAATTGGGCATTGTTTAAATGCCACGGCCTACCTGAGCATTGTTTCTGACCATGTCCATCCCTTTATGGCCACCATGTACCCATCCTCTGATGGCTACTTCCAGCAGGATAATGCACCATGTCACAAAGCTCGAATCATTTCAAATTGGTTTCTTGAACATGACAATAAGTTCACTGTACTAAAATGGCCCCCACAGTCACCAGATCTCAACCCAATAGAGCATCTTTGGGATGTGGTGGAACGGGAGCTTTGTGCCCTGGATGTCTCCATCAACTGCAAGATGCTATCCTATCAAAATGGGCCAACATTTCTAAAGAATGCTTTCAGCACCTTGTTGAATCAATGCCACGTAGAATTAAGGCAGTTCTGAAGGCGAAAGGGGGTCAAACACAGTATTAGTATGGTGTTCCTAATAATCCTTTAGGTGAGTGTATACTGCTATACAAGCAGCACATTGACAACTCTAAAATATATCCAAGTTTCATTTCTATAGTATTGTCCTTTGAGAAGATATACTAAAAATGTTTCCTGAAATGTGAGGGGTGTAGGGGAGCGTGGGGCACAACCTAACGTGGGGTTCAATGTAACACAGACCTTTTACATAGTTAGTCAGGATCAAGCCGGTTGCGTTTCCGCTCTTTTTCTCTCGCTGTCAGAAGACGGTCTCCCGCGAATTTGTGGAAAGTTTTGATAATATTTTGTGAAGAAACTGGACAAAGAGTATTTTGACACCATGCAAGTAAATTTTTTCATCATAGGTTTTTTTTTCGGTTTCTGAGTCAACCCGTACCACCAGAGCTGCACCAGCAGCAGGAACCACGCCTACCTATCCCCGAAGGATATTCAGGTGAACCTGAATTTTGCAGAGCTTTCCTGACCCGATGCTCTATGCATTTCTCATTGCAACCACTGACGTTTTTCCAGGAACAAAGTAAAGTGGCATTTGTTCTGACTTTACTGTCTGGCAAGGCGGCTCTCTGGGGAACGGCGGTGTGGGAGAATCAAGACCCATGCTGCGCCTCGTTCCAGGCACTCTCCGAAGAGATGAGAAGGGTCTTCGATCGTGCGGTGGCGGGTAGGGAGGCGGCCATACTACTCGCCGATCTCCGCCAGGGTAATGGCTCGGTGTCGGAATATTCCATCCAGTTCCGCACCCTGGCCGCAGAGTGCCGTTGGAACGAGGAGGCGCAGTGGGACCGTTTCCTGCATGGGTTGGCTGACCGTGTCCAGAGGGAAATTTATATGTTGGATCTGCCTCAGAATTTGAATGGACTCATTGAGCTAGCACTAAGAGTCGATGCTCGGCTGAGCAGGATGGGTCGGTTTCAGCAGAGTCATCAGTATCTCAGCACGGAGGATTCCCGGGTCGGCAGCAGGGACACGGTCAGCCCCATCCCCGATCCCGAGGCCATGCAGGTGGGTAGAGCTCGGCTTTCCCGGGAGGAGCGCGAGAGGCGGAGATCCCAGGGACTATGCCTATACTGTGGGAAGGCGGGCCATTTCATTCATGCCTGCCCAGTAAAAGATCAAGCCCGGTAGTAACTTTGAGGCTACTATCGGGTGGGATCTCCGCCGAGAAGACCTCATCACCATCATCATCTACCCTCCTCCCGGTAAGACTAAGGTGGGCAACCTGCACACACGACACCAAGGCATTACTGGATTCTGGGGTGGAAGGTAATTTTATGGATTTTGGACTGGCAAAGAAACTTTCTATTCCCATTTCTCCACTCGAGCACCAGATCTCCGTTAATGCCCTCAACGGCCAACTCCTCCCCGACATCTCTCATACTACTGAATCCATCACTCTCATCACATCCGGCAATCACATTGAGACTATAAAATTCCTCCTCATGGACTCACCACTCACACCAGTTGTACTTGGTCATCCGTGGCTCACTTTGCACAATCCCAGAGTTGATTGGGGCCACAATTCAGTGTCTACATGGAGTAATAAGTGTCATGAGTCTTGTCTCGTATCTGCGTTTTCGTCTGTACCTGTTTCTATGTTCCAGGAGGAGGCAGTGAATTTGTCTAACGTGCCCGAGGAGTACCAGGACCTGAGAGAAGTGTTCAGTAAGTCTCGAGCTGCTTCTCATCCTCCTCATCGTCCCTATGACTGTGCTATAGACTTAGAGCCTGGTAAGTCTCCGCCTAAGGGCAAATTATATTAACTTTCTGTTCCAGAGAGGGAGGCTATGGAGAAATATATTTCTGATTCTCTAGCATCCAGATTCATTCGCCCTTCTTCATCTCCAGCGGGGGCGGGGTTCTTTTTTGTGGGGAAGAAGGATGGGTCTCTGCGACCGTGTATTGATTACCGAGGGTTGAACAACATCACGGTAAAGAATACTTATCCTTTGCCGTTGATGTCTTCAGCCTTCGAGCGATTGCAGGGAGCATCCATCTTCACAAAATTGGATTTACGTAACGCTTATCATTTGGTCCGCATAAGGAAGGGTGATGAATGGAAGACCGCGTTTAAAACCCTTAGGGGGCACTTTGAATATTTGGTTATGCCGTTCGGGCTGTCCAACTCCCCAGCGGTCTTCCAGGCACTCGTCAATGATGTGCTGAGAGATATGGTCGACCAATTCATATATGTTTACCTGGATGACATATTTATTTTTTCATCTTCTCTCCAGGAACACGTTCAGCACGTCAGACGAGTGCTTCAGAGGTTACTAGAGAATGGGCTTTTTGTCAAGGCGGAGAAATGCGTTTTTCATGCACAGTCTGTTCCTTTCCTAGGGTTCATCGTCTCGTCTGAGGGAATGCGTATGGATCCTGACAAGGTTAAGGCTGTGATTGATTGGCCTAGTCCAGATTCCCGTAAGGCCCTGCAGAGGTTTCTGGGATTTGCCAATTTCTATCTGCGTTTTATTCGCAACTTCAGCCAACTAGCGGCGCCTCTGACTGCCTTGACCTCCCCCAGAACGACGTTCAGGTGGTCCGATACAGCCGAGGCTGTGTTCGCCAAACTTAAGAGCCGCTTTGTTTCGGCTCCCATCCTCGTTACCCCTGATCCATCATGTCAGTTCGTGGTGGAGGTCGACGCGTCAGAGGTGGGGGTAGGAGCAGTTCTTTCCCAACGTTCTTCCACAGACGACAGGATGCACCCCTGCGCGTTTTTATCCCATCGTTTATCACCTGCCGAGCGTAATTATGACATTGGTAACAGAGAGTTGTTGGCAGTCAAGTTAGCGCTGGAAGAATGGCGTCACTGGTTAGAAGGCTCAGGGGTACCTTTTATTGTATGGACTGATCATAAGAATCTGGAATATATCAGAACCGCCAAAAGACTCAACTCTAGGCTGGCTCGGTGGGCACTTTTTTTCGGACGTTTTGACTTTTCTCTCTCGTACCGCCCGGGTTCCAAAAACATCAAACCCGATTCTTTATCTCGTATTTTTGACCAATCCGAACGCCCGTCTACTCCCGTCTACTCCCGAGTGTATTTTACCTGAGACATTAGTGGTCTCCACTCTCAGATGGGAGGTCGAGTCGAAGGTCATGAAGGCCTTAGAAGGGGTAACGCCTCCGCCTGATTGCCCACCGAATCGGTTGTTTGTGCCAGAGGAGTGTCGGTCCAACGTTATTCAGTGGGGGCATTGTTCCAGTGTGGCTTGTCATCCAGGAGTTAATCGTACCCGTTATTTGGTCAGGCAAAGATTCTGGTGGCAACTTATGGCTCGTGACATCCGCAGTTTTGTTTTGGCTTGCTCTGTTTGTGCCATTGGTAAATCCTCCAATCGACCCCCAGATAGGTTACTCCAACCGCTGTCTGTCCCTTCGAGACCCTGGTCCCACATCGCACTAGAATTTATTACCGCCCTCCCAGGGCAAGACGGTCGTTTTGACTGTCGTGGACCGGTTCTCGAAGGCGGCTCATTTTATTCCCTTGCCCAAATTATCCTCTGCCAAGGAGACAGCGGTAACTGTCGTTGATCACGTCTTTCACTTACATGGCCCTCCGATAGACTGGGTTTCTGACAGGGGTCCCCAATTTGTGTCCAAATTTTGGCAAGAATTTTGTAAGTTACTGGGAGCGACTGTCAGTCTTTCTTCGGGGTTCCATCCCCAAAGCAATGGTCAAACTGAGAGAGCCAACCAAGATTTGGAGAGAGTGTTGCGATGTTTGGTTTCCAAGAATCCTTCCTCCTGGTGTCAACAATTGTCTATGGTGGAGTACGCCCACAATTCGTTACCAGTGTCATCCACGGGCCTCACTCCGTTTGAATGTAGTTTAGGTTACCAGCCACCAGTTTTTGCCAGTACGGAATCCGAGGTCGCGGTCCCCTCCGCCCACGCCTTCGTCCAGAGGTGCCGCCACACTTGGATGAGAGCCCGTGAGACTCTTCTCCAAGTGGGGGCGCGCACTAAGGCTAAGGCCGATCGCCACCGGTCGAAGCCTCCCGTATACGTTGTGGGTCAAAAAGTGTGGCTTTATACTAATAATATTCCTCTCCGATCCGTATCTAATAAACTTGCTCCCAAATTTATCGGCCCGTTTCCTGTCACCAAAATCATTAGTCTGGTGGCAGTCCGACTCAAACTTCCTCCTGCGTACAGGAGAATTCATCCCGCCTTCCATGTGTCTAAGATTAAACCTGTGTTTCATGCACGCATTAATCCGCCAGTCCCGGTTCCTCCCCCGCAAAGTCTCGTAGATGGGGAACCAACTTATTCGGTCAATCGTATTCTGGACTCGAGACGGAGGGGACGCGGATTTCAGTACCTGGTGGACTGGGAAGGTTACGGTCCGGAGGAGAGAAGTTGGGTTCCTAGTAGAGACATTCTGGATCACTCCCTTATCGATGATTACAATCGACAGGTAAGTCCGTCTGGGAACGCCAGGAGGCGTTCTTAGAGAAGGGGGTACTATCACGGTGTATGAATTCATTGTCTCTCTCTCGTCTTGCGTGCTGTTGTGTGTGTGTGTGTGTGTAATTGTGGGCGTGGTCACTGATCAGCAATGATCAGCAGCGCCAGCTGGCTTCAATCTGTTTTACCCTTTATATGTTCAGTAACTGGTGTCTCATGTTGTCAGATCGTTGTTCTCCCGGTGTGTTCCTGTTCCCGAGCATTGTTGGCCTCCTGTGGATTTCCCTGTTCGTCTTAGTTCTTCTTCGAGTTCCACGCACTTCCACGGATTCACTTCACTCACGGATCATCTTCACTGGACTGGGAGCACTGCACTGGTTGTTCACCGAGGTCCCTGCGTCACTCTACATCAGCGCTGGATCCTGCCCGATCCTCCATTCCTCTCCAGCTGTGTTTTTGTGACTCTGACTAAACAGTTAAATACTTACCTCTAATAAAGTGTTTTTGCTATTGCATCCTTCTCCTGTGTTACGTAACACTTACAGCACGCACGGACTCTTAATGACTGTTTTAGGGTATGGAACCAATGGACTCTATGCTTTTAACAGCCTAAGTTTTCTAGTTTTACGGTGTTGTTTTAAGTTCCTTGTGGAATTTTGTAAATACACTTCATTTATTCACTTTACTGTTGTCGTCTCATCTTTTAAAACACTTAAGATAAAACTTACACAGTTTAATCTGACCCCAATTTTACTACGTAACTCTACCAATTAGGCCGATAATTACAGTATGTAATTTAATAAGAAAATCACATACATATAGTTAGTTCTGGTCTTTAAATCTGATAGACTCAGAGCTTTGCGATATTGTACTAATATCACAAAAAACATTTTACAATTTGCTACACTCCGCTTGTTGAGCATTTCTATAATTTTACAGAGCTTTAAACACTATAATTTTACTACATTACTACATATACAGATACAGACATGGTTTTCACTGGACACCCCATGTCATAAATTACAGTTCTACCAGAAAGACTCGGGAGAATAAATACTGTAACAATAAATACATTTATTGATAGCCCAGCAAGCAATAAAGTTCTTTGGCGTAGGCCCCGTCCATAGCTCGCAATCCGAGGGTCCGGACTCTGCATTTCCTGCCTGAAGACGAAGGCAGGGGCGCAGCCGACCCCCTGGGAGGTATAGGAAGGGACCATCCTGGTGGTGGTGGGGAAGATGGAGGTGAATGAAAGCGTCAGCATCTGCGAACTCAAACACGTGTAAGTACTGGTCTTTTATACCGCAAGTATTAGACACGATTGGATAGATGAGAAGGTAATAAGTGACGTAGCAATTAAGTCTTCCTGGCAGAACTTAACGCTAAGGCTTCCATTTCTGTATGAACAGCAACCCTGATAGACTGCTGGAAAAGCCTGTGGCGAGCAGGACAAGGCAGAGCGGCGGCGCAAGGCTGGTGGAGTGATTGATAATGAGCGACATCTGCGCAACGCACCGGTCTCGTATCTCTCACGGAGGAGCGGAAGCATAAAAGGAGGAGCGACGACAGTGAAGATCGAGAGAGGACAGGCCTGGACTTGTGTTTTGTTTGTTTTATTAAAGTCTTTTACTTTCGTTTTGTTGTTTGTTTATTTTATTTTTGTTTGTCGGAGCTAAATTTAATGTCATATGCTTGGAACAATAAGAATAAGTTTCACAAAACAGCTTATTTCATAATAGGAGAATAATATCCTAATTATAATTTGATTATTTAAATCTCCCGTTTAAAAATAGGAAGATAGACGCACTATAGTCAAAATGGTTTTCTGTCTTGTATTTTTAGCGGAAATAAAGTTAATACAGCCTCTTATTCACATGAGGTAAACATAAAGATGCTTGATTTATATTTAATTGAACTGCCATAATAACAGCCCATTTCAAACGTTTACGTGCTTTTCTTCTCTTTCTCTTTTGAGCAGTGTTGAAATATTGTTCTTACAGTGCTCGGCAGTGGTCAAAAAAGGATTTAAACAGTGAATTTTTAATTGATCTCTTGTAGATGTGGATTCGGACAGCAATTAAATTACCACACGACCTTGGTGTTTGACAAAAATCAGTAGGTAATTAAGCCCATTCTCATCCTTTGGCGTCATATAGGTGACGCCATATGACAAAACGGCGAAATACTACGCACATGGCACCCTTTAGCGTGAATATAACACGCAAACCCAAGGCGTCATAAAGTTGGCTGGCATCCTTTAGCGTGAATAAGAGACGCAGACCCTACCCCACACCTAAACCTACCCATCACAGTGCATGTTATATTCACGCTAAAGGGTGCCATGTGCGTAGTATTTCGCCGTTTTGTCATATGGCGTCACCTATATGACGCCAAAGGATGAGAATGCGTTGGGTAATTTGGTCTGAATTTGGTCTTGGTAGGGATTTTTACGCGGGAGGTGAGAGAAAAACACTGTCATTCTGGATTTGGATGGCAATAAAATCCCTGACTAAACCCATAATGGATGAAAATACCTTACGACCCCTTGAGAAACTGTCCGAATAGGGCTTTTAGACAGCAAACAAAAGAGTGCTGGATGAGGTGGATATTTACCTTCAAATACATTGTAGAAACAAAACTGGCAAATGTATCCATATCAGTATCAAAAATGAGTATCAAAATATGGAACAGTTTTTGATGGGGGTCTGTGCATCAGTCCTGATGAAAGGCTAGAAATGCCTTTGGTTCAAAGAGTTGAAATCTTAAAATACCTCTAAGTGACACATTACGTGTTTGGAACATCTGGAACGGAAAGTGGAAGGTCAAATCTCAGTCCTTCACACACCTGCACCATCATCGAGTACAGGATGTCAATGATTGAGGTAATTACTCCGTCAGATGACTTGTCCCCAGGGTGCTTCTGCTGTGAATCACTTGTGGTAAATTTAACACAATCTCTTTCTGATTTACACCTCTGGCGTCCAGGAAAGCTGGTCTGATAGCTGATAACCAAAAGCTAATTAACTGCTGTGTTGCAGAAGGACCTTCGATGTCTGCTTTCGTTCAATGAGCCGTGCGATTAGCCTTCCGCCTCAGAGCGCAAAGCTGAACTATGGACCATTGATGCCCATATTTAAAAGATCAAATTATTTGCATTTGCAAACATTTTAGTGAAAGGCACTCAAGGCTCGTCAATTAATTGTCCCTATATATATGTCCTGTCAACCCAGTTCAATTAGTCCCTCGATAAAGACAAAATGAAGTTGCCAGCTTTCTACTAATTTGTACAGTTACTAATTTACGTAAACATTCATAATTTGTTCTTGATTATTATGATGAGCATCTACAACACACACAGATACGCCACATTAGTAACATTTAAAAGCTTTAGAATTCAATTCAAATTTAGCCAAACACTTAAAAGTGATTCCATTTAAGAAAACTCTCGGATTTCATCAAAAGCACATTCATTTGTGTTCCGAAGATGAACAAAGGTCTTACAGATTTGGAACGACATGAGGGTGTGAAGGATTTTTTTTAAATAAATCATAACTAACATTTATGTTTCATGCAGGATTAGCAATGATGTGCTTTTGTTACCTGAAATGTCCCCAAACACTTTGGTCAAAGTCAGTCAGTGTTTGTGTCTGAATTTTGTCCGAATATAACAAAAGGGGAAATGAAACTAGACAGATGTTTAATATAAACTCATGACTTTGATTTGCACTGTAAATACTATTTGCACCCTATTCGAAATCCTTAATTTTTTCACTTATTGGAATAAACGCTGAACCTTTGACGTCATCATCACGTAACTTAATTTTCACGCCTCCATCTGCCGGTACATTCAGAGCAGTGGTGCTGCTACTGTTTGAAACATCTTTTGTGGCAGTTGGCACACATCTGTCTCTGTTACAGTAACACAGTGAAGTAATTAATAAATCAGGGTTTGCTTCTACCTAGTAACAGAAGGATTTGCTGGATTATACATATAAAGAAACAATTACATTATAGAAAAATTATGTAATGAATCATGTCACCTTTGCCATGCTCCTATTCTATAAGAAACTGTTGAACTGTTGCTGGTGGAATTCTCTCTGAAATTGGTCCTTCAGCCGTGATTCAAAGGCATTGTCTGAAGTCTGTTAGATTATTGCTTCACAGCAGGTTAAACACTAAAGATCTTATTTCTATTCTCAAGTGATAGTGTTAAGTGGAGCACTAAAGACCTTATTCCCGAGTGATAGTGTTCAAAAAGGTAGAGACGTCGACCGCCTCGAAGCCAGTTGTTGACTGTAGACACAATTTTTGGGCGAACTAACCTTTTAAGACTATCTTGTGGCTGTTTTGTGAAACTTCCCTGGCTCACACCCCTCCCTCCATCTGAGAACACAACAAACACCTTAAGTGCCCGTCATTAACATAATGAAAGATGAAAGATCTTCACACCTGACAGCCATCAGTCCTCGCAGCCAGCAATGTTTCAGCTGCATATGCCCATGTCATTTCATGGATTCCTGTATATGTCCATGTACGCCAAGTATCTTGTTTTTTTCAGAAAATGTACTGTTCTGTGTTACTTGGCTCAGGTATTTTCCTCATACATCTGGCAAACCTGAAAATACACGGCAGTTTATCATGGTCAGATATTACCAGATTTGAACCTTTTCATGCAGTGTTACACAGGAGATTTTTATAGATAAAACAGTGATAAAACAGTACATATGTGTTTCTTTCATATGTATACAAAGGAAATCATAAATTGAGTGAGTTTGGGATATGGAAAAAGAAATTACAATTAACGTTTTAAAATTACTCAGCAGAGTCAGCAATCAGTTCAGCTCTATCACTTAAGCAGAATCAAATAATATTTTCATGCTAAGCTCATTATCCTCATCTCATAGAGCAAGCTGCCTGCCTCGAAAGTTTTGATTAGCCGAGGGGCATAAATTATTATCGCATATCCTTAACCACTAGACAATTACAACCTCCAACATTAGCATGATACCCCATTTATTTATTTATATATTTACTTCCGATTGTGCTCCAAAAATGCAGCATCCTGAATTTATTACAGCTCAATTGTGAAGCAATCTAAGTTTAGCTTAGAAAAGAGATGTCGCAATGCCTTCAGTTATTATTTGGCTTTGACTTCTTTTGAAACGAAAAGTTTCAGCTGGCATACCCTGTATATCATGTTATTATTATTATTTTTTTATTATTAATGCATTCGATTTGTAACCATTAGTAAGATGACAAAATATCATCATGTCAAATCATACATTTATTAAAGTAAGAGTTCTCCTAAACATGAAAATCCTGTCATCATTAACTTAACCTCATGCCATTCCAAACCTATGGAACATGTGGGATGAAAGCATGTAGGGCCTGTCAAGCTCCAAAAAGAACACAAATGCACTAAAATGTTGCATCATAGTATCATATAAGTAGTCCTGACTCCAGTGTTGCATTTCAAAATCTTCTGGTGTCATTTTGATAGCTTAGTTACTTGCTGAAATCTTTTCCTCCACTGCTGTCAAATCTAATTAGCATTCTGCACTTGTCCAAATTCAAGTGTGTCACATCACAAATCAAAAGACATTGGTTGTCATCATTGTCAAACCAGAGCAACACCTCCTGATGCCATATTTAAATATACGTAAACACAAATGAGATTTTCTGTTTCATGATTTAAATTTTGGTCTTTCCTTCAGACAATGTTACAGTTTTTTCGAATGTGTTTGGGATGCTCCGGATTGACGTATACGACAGCGTGTTCCAGGTCCTGCCAATATCCAGCAACTTTGTACAGCCATTGAAGAGGAGTGGACCAACACTCCACAGGCCACAATCAACAACCTTTTTTTTTATTTTTTTTTATTGGGGGGGTCCCCCCCCCGGAACAGATACTGCAGGTGAGTAGCTGATTTGAAGACAGATTTGAATACTGATGAGATGTTGGTATTTGACTGAGTCTCTTATCTGATACAGGTTTGATCGAGCTGGGTAGAAGTCGGATGACAGGCTGAAGACAGATGGACCGGAGATGCAAACGGGAGTTTCAAGGATGGCGGGTAAGTAACGCGAAGCAGGTAAGACAGTTAGCAGGCTGTAGCGATCCCGAAGGAGAGTCAGGCAGTCGATGGCGTAACGACGAGACCAGACAGTGAACTGAGGGAACTGTGGTGTTTTAAGGAGCTGGTGATGAGAGTGCAGATTGCAGGCAGGTGACGATGACAGGTGAAGGTGATTAAAACTCAGGTGATGGCTGATGGAGTGCAGGGGTGGGTCAAGGGGGATGCTGGGAAATGAAGTGAAGAGCTGGATGGAATCTCGTGACTGTGACATTACTCCCCCCTCCCGGAAGGAGCGTCCCTAGAGAAACTAGGGAGGGGGGCCAGGCGTCCAGGACGGTACCAGCAGATCGAGAGACTAGGGCGGTTCAGGCTGCCATGGCGGAGAGGACCCTTCAGGGGGCCATGGCGGAGAGGACCCTTCGGGCGGCTATGGCGGAGACGTATAGCCCCCCCCCCCAAAAAAATTATTGGGGGGAGCTATGGGCTCAGGGACAGGCTCAGGGACAGAAGGCTCACGCTCGGGAACAGAAGGCTCAGGCTCGGGAACAGAAGCTCGGGAACAGAAGGCTCAGGCTCAGGAACAGAAGGCTCAGGCTCGGGGAGCATGACGTGAACAGTCTCTTGTGCGGCAGTACCGACGCGAAGCTCAGGCTCGGCAGTACCGACGCGAAGTTCAGGCTCGGCAGGACCGACGTGAAGCTCAGGCTCGGCAGGCCAGACGTGAAGCTTAGGCTCGGCAGGACCGACGTGAAGCTCAGGCTCGGCAGGACCGACGTGAAGCTCAGGCTCGGCAGGACTGACGTGGAGCGCAGGCACGGCAGAGCCGACGTGATGAAGCTCTGGGATGACGTGAAGATCAGGCTGATCAGGGATGACGTGAAGATCAGGCCGAACAGGCATGACGGGAAGATCAGGCTGAACAGGCATAACATGAAGAGACTTGGGAGTGGGTGTGGCGGCCACCATTCTGGCCAATCGCACTGACATGAGCAGTGGTTCTGTCACGCTCGATGGGCTGGTCAGGCGTAAGATCCATCGATCAGGGTAATGACGGGCTAGGCTCTGGGTCGGGCTGTGGCGGCTGTATGGATCGGGGGTAGAGACTGTCCAGACACCTGATGACGGCCTCCTTCCAGCAAAGTCCTTGGGTGTCTGGAAGGTCTACGGGATGTTGTTAACCCCGATTCAATACAGTGATTTCAGCATTTCGTTTGTCGTAAGAGGTACAGACAGCGAGATGGCAAATCTCTACTGTGAAGTCCATGATGGTATCACTGCTTCTGGCCAACACACCAATCCTAGCTGTAAAATCCATTTTTGTGGTCTGGTCTTCTGTCACAGATCAGAACGACACAAACAGGTAAAGTAAATAGAAGTTTATTCAAAACACTCAGGAACAGATACGCAGGTGAGTAGCTGATTTGAAGACAGATTTGAATACTGATGAGATGTTGGTATTTGACTGAGTCTCTTATCTGATACAGTTTTGATGAGATCGAGCTGGGTAGAAGTCGGATGACAGATGAACCGGAGATGCAGACGGGAGTTTCAAGGACGGCGGGTAAGTAACACGAAGCAGGTAAGACAGTTAGCAGGCTGTAGCGATCCCGAAGGAGAGTCAGGCAGTCGATGGCGTAACGACAAGAAGACCAGACAGTGAACTGAGGGAACTGTGATCTTTTAAGGTACTGGTAATGAGAGTGCAGATTGCAGGCAGGTGACGATGACAGGTGAAGGTGATTAGAACTCAGGTAATGGCTGATGGAGTGCAGGGGTGGGTCAAGGGGGATGCTGGGAAATGAAGTGAAGAGCTGGATGGAATCTGGTGACTGACACATATATACATGTATATACCTAAATACGCTTACACACATATATACACGTTACGATTATGATACACATATCCACATACATTATTTACACATTATATATAATGTGTAACACATAATACTTGCTCGAAAGGGAGTGGAAAGAAATCGAACTTATTTTCTCCCACCCCCAATGCATTCCCTTATATTACACCTTATAGCTGCTGCCCTTATCTGAAATGTTCCTTTAAATGCCTTGAAAACAATAGCCAGGTTTCCATCTAAGTTCTGATAGTCAAGCTGTCTCACTTCGCCATGATCTTCTGATTTTGTAATTTAGTAATAGGCCTATTATTCATTAAAATAGTAAGCAGTAAACTGGCGAATTTCAATTGTCTCATTGCTCTCTGCATTTTACAATTATTTGGGATATGAAAGATACTTTATAATTTGTGGTATCTGCAAAATGTATGGAAAGTATACAAGGGCAGATTATTTTTAGTGATACTACAAAACATATGCGATAATTCAGGGGTTTTTTTCAGGGATGACATCATTATGCACACCATTTTATCAGTAAAAGGATTTCCATTACACGAGAGTAGATGTTAAAACTTCATGCTGATTTGTACTCGGCTTTCGCCAAGATAAGCAACACTAAGACGTAGCTTTACAGTAAACTATGCTTCACCCATTTACGCTTCTTTCCATATGGTGGTGTGACTCCCCTTCTGTCCGGTTAATTGGATGGATTCACAATCTTTTTTTTAAACACATATTCACTTTGTCGATAACAAAAAGTGCAAAAAGTAGATTTTGCTATATTAACAAGTAGGCTATTGTTAATATTGTTGTGAATAGTCTTTATCGGGACTCCTTGGAAAGATTGGAATTCATGGAATGATGTAGCTGTAAAACATTTGCTCACTTTGCTGGTAACACTGCTTTCTCTGAAACAATGGAGGTTGGTGTTCAGATGCAGTGCAGGGGAGGAGAACTCTAACACTCAGCTGAAATCTCAATAAAACCGTGAAGGTCAAAGCTCTCATTTAGTGGCACTATTTCCCCTTCACACATTAGCAGAATCTCTTCTCGCATATAATTAAAAGCTGCATCAATAGTTTTTTTTCTTCTTCTCTGTTAATTTAATAGACGTTGACAATCATTTTTACAGATGCATTTTTTTTTTTTCAATTGCAGATTGCAATTTTATGGATTTATTCAGGTGTATTATTTTTCAAGATGCGACAAAAATCATTTATCTTTGCAAGCTATCGATATACATTAATTATCTGTGCCACCGATTTTATTATCTCATTGTGTCCCGGAGCTCGCACAGGTATTGTTTTCATGCAGCTTTAGGCTGTCCATTTTATTTAAACTGACAAGTTATCTGCGATTACTGAGGTGAGGAACCATTTCTTAAAGTGCTTGACAGAACCAGCAGCTATTCCTGACAGCAAGCCAGTCAACTGCAAAAGCCCATTCCTCCCGGAGAAAGTATGTGAGGCTGAGATAGAGTGCAAACACACTCATAAATGCAGAGCTAGAAAGCCATTTTAGCTGAAGTGTGGCAGGCTGCAAAAAGCCCACTTCATGTAATGCAAACTCACTGAAACAGCACAGCCCTGCAGCATTCAGACTAATCAATAAATTAAACAACACCTCCATCACCATCACACTTCTATGTCCTACTAGGTCTTTAGTCGGGTTCTCTGCCTCATAGCCTTTAACCTCAGGGCTGCACAGAATAAAAAATATTTTTTTGAATAGCTTTTTAAATGCTACGTAAAGAGAAGGAACTTAAACTCAAACTAGCGTAAGTGTGAGTAAGTGGTTAAAAGGAAAGTCGTTTCAAACGTTATTACAGTACATGAACTTTTCTCTCTAGAATGTCAATTTTGATTCCATGTTGACTTGTCATGTTGAAAAAAAATCCACTCTTATGCACTTATACAGAAACTTCTTTTGTATTCTATGCAAATTTCAAATAATGCTTTAAAGGTAATTTTTCGACACTAGAGGTAGTTTATTCAAAACAAAGGCGTAGCTTGATGACACCTTGATTTGGCGGAATCACCTTGATGTTGTTGTCTTCACCTCTACAGCCGGTGGAGAATACAACGGGACTCGGGCAGAAATCATATTCATGGATGATGTATTATATTAAAGATTTATTAACGTTACGAAAGCCGTTGGAGCGGAACGAGGCCGCTGGAGCGTTTGCTAATGAGAAACAAGCACGACACATGACTCGAGAGCAGTGGAGCTTTTATTATGCAGCTTTTATTTATTCCGCCACTCCTGCTTTCTCCGGTCATGCTTATGTGGGGTAATACAGCGCTGTATTATTATATTAGATACATTTGAGTGTGCTGAATGTTGTTTTAATGCTACTCTGTGTGTTCGCTCGGCGGATACTATATGAGACACTTGTTGCACACTGCAGTGAGCTAGATCGATATTAGGCATGGCAAATATGGTACTCGCAGTAAATCAAGAAAACGAGATTTAAACTATCTTACAGAACGAACACAATGTGTTTCTATAGATGGAGGGTGTTCCTCAAGGCTCGATTTTAGCTCCTATTTTATTTTCTATGTTCATAAATAATATTGGAAGGGATGTGCAAAATGCTAAACTACATCTTTATGCAGATGATACTGTGATATATTCAGTTGCCCCTTCACTGAACCAAGCTATAAATCACCTTCAGTTAGCCTTTCAACTGTTACAATTTTCACTACATGGCCTCAAGTTAGTCCTAAATACTAAGAAAACCAAATCTATGACGTTTTCAAGGGCTTGTTCCCAATCCCAAGATAATATAATAACTATTAACACACTAAATGGGGACTTAATCGAAAATGTCTCATCATGTAAGTATTTAGGTTTTTTGCTGGACAACAAACTTTCCTTTAAAGTACATGTTGAAAAGCTTGTAAAAAAGCTGAAACAAAGGCTGGGGTTTTATTTTAGGAATAAGGCTTGTTTTAATCTGTTAGCTAGAAAAAAACGTGTGCAGGCTACTTTTTTGAGTGTTTTGGACTATGGTGATGTTGTCTACATGCATACTGCCTCTAGTACTCTCCACCTTTTAGATTCTGTGTATCATAGTGCTCTACGCTTTTTAACTAACTCTGGTTTCCGTACTCATCATTGTACGCTGTATGAACTGGTAGGCTGGCCGTCACTAAGTCTACGTAGACAACTTCATTTGCATATTTTTCTATACAAGGCCATGTTGGGTAAATTGCCGGCATATCTATGTAATCTCCTGAAGAAAAATTCCAGCAGTTTTCATCTCCGTTTCACGAGGTGGTATTCTTACCAGGTTCCAGGGGTTTTTACTGAGCGGGGAAAAAAAGCCTTCTCTTACTTTGCGCCATGGTCTTGGAATAACTTGCAAAATTTTCTACATCTAACTTATCTAGTCCCATTAAATGAATTTAAGGCCATGCTAAAAAGCCATATAACTCAAAAAATGTAACTGCCATATGTGACCTGTTCCTTTTTATGTGTGACGCTTGTTTGTTTGTTGACTACGTTGTATTTTGTATTTAAATTGTAACTGGTGTGCCGTCTTGGCCAGGTCTCCCTCGAAAAAGAGATTTCAGTCTCAAGGGACTTCCTGGTTAAATAAAGATTAAATAAAAAAATAAAAATAAACAAAGACTTACTGTGTTGAGCTGTTTAACAATGATTCGTTTTCTGTCGATGAATGTATCCAAACAGTTGCTCACCTATCTAATAGAACACATAATATATTAAAGCGTCGTTGGTGTTTCCATGGTTTCTGCAAAATGAAACCGCGGAAATCAAGTGTAACGTGGGTATGATGTCATTGATAGGCGACGCACGGACACAGTCCGTGTCCTGGTTAAAACTTATTCCTCTGGATTTAAACATTCTTAGAAACATTTGGGATAATGTATGTACACAAATCAACAAAATATATAACATTGTTCTAGTGGTTTTTGGATATTTTGATCAAAATAATCTTACATAGTGTGCCTTTAATGTCAAATGATATTACATGTATGTATTCATTTGTGAACCTTTATACGGTGGCCCAGTAGTGCACAACACAACGAAATTTAAAAAGCAAACATAAGTTCACAACACAACGAAATTAAGCCACAACACAACGAAATTAAGCCACAACACAACGGAAAATGTACAACACAACGGAAATAAGCCACAACACAACGGAAAATGTACAACACAACGGAAATAAGCCACAACACAACGGAAAATGTACAACACAACGAAATAAAGCCGCAACACAACGGAAATGCTCCCAACCACTGGGTTCTCGGAGCGCGATAAAGTTAGTTTTCCTTGCCACTGTTCTATAGAGTCAGCACTCATTCAGCAGTCTAAAAAATATCAACACCACGATTAGTTTTAACAGTATAGCTAAACATTGTAACTACATTTATTAATTCAAAATCACCTACGTGCATTATAGCTGCATATTTACAATCTAATGCTTTGACGCGCTACCACAGCGTAACCCTAAGGGAACATCTGCCAATTCCTTCAAGTTGTTTAAACGTATAATTTGTATGAATTAAAATTACTTTTAACATTCAAAAACATACATGTTCAAAATCCAAAGCTTGATTGTATTGGTAGTAGACTGACTTACTACAGCTGACTGTTTGTCCAATACCTCCCTTTATGTAGCCTACAGTAAACAAATATTTTTTTAGGAAATTTCTGTAAAAGTTTTTTTTTTCTTTTATCAGGTTTCAAAGGTTGTAGTTCCTATTAACCTTAACAGGTGAAATTTTGTCAATAGCTCCCTGCATGCACAGTACACAATTTTTTTTTTATAGAAACATTAGGCCTACTGTAATGTCCCAAAGCTTGTGTTAGGTTCCTAGTGACCTGACTGACTTATTACTGGTGAAATTGTGCCAATGCCTTCCTGTAATTCTGCAATTCACCTAATGTTTTATATTTTTATTCATCAAATTTTATTATAATAAATCATACGTTTTAACCACTTGGTGGAATTGCCAGACGTTCCCTTATGCGCTGTGGTAGCGCGTCAAAGCATTCTCTGAGTATAAATACGCTTGTGTAGGTGATTTTGAAGTATATTTTATGTCGATTTACAATGGTTACATACTGTTAAAACTAATCACGGTATTGATATATTAAGACTGCTAACTCTATAACAATGGCAAAGAAAACTAACTTTATCGCGCTCCGAGAGCCCTCTGGTGAGGAGCATTTCCGTTGTGTTGCGGCTTTATTTCGTTGTGTTGTACATTTTCCGTTGTGTTGTGGCTTATTTCCGTTGTGTTGTACATTTTTCGTTGTGTTGTGGCTAATTTCCGTTGTGTTGCGGCTTTATTTCGTTGTGTTGTACATTTTCCGTTGTGTTGTGGCTTATTTCCATTGTGTTGTGGCTCATTTCCGTTGTGTTGTGGATTCATTTCGTTGTGTTGTGGCTTCATTTCGTTGTGTTGTGAACTTATGTTTGCTTTTTAAATTTTGTTGTGTTGTGCACTACTGGGCCACCGTACCTTTATATTTTGAAACTACATACAGTCGTACTGGACCAGGTTTTAATGAAGTGAAGTGACGTGAAGGTCAAGTATGGTATCTCCTACTCTGAATTTGTCCTCTTCATTGAACTATTCAAGTTAGTGCTCACACGGTAGCACTTTATTTTACAGTCATGTTCCCCATGTACATACTTATTGTAGCAATTACAATAACTGGGTTAAAAAGTGGTACTAACCCTGAACCTACCCCTAAACCTAACCATAATCTATGTAGTTACCTTATATTACCAGACTCAGTACTTTCTTGGGTAAGTACACTGTTAGTACACTGTAATTACACGTACTGTAAAATAAAGCGTAACCGCACACACACACACACCCGGAGAAGTGTGACTTAACTGTCCACTCCAAACACTTTTTTGGGGGGGGGTTAGTGTATTTCAGGACTACAGTAGAACATCAATGTGGTTTCAAGACAAAAACGTGAATATTTAAAATGATTTCTTGTTTGAATCATTTAGAAACACAAGGATTTTAAATATAATCATCATCATCATGTTTCCACTGCACACACTGTCAGACTCATAACACACTGATTAACACTCTTTTACGTTAAAAGAGAAACAAGTCCAGCACACTGCATTTCCCATTCTGTACTCATGAATGTAAAACGCGCACCACATCTCCATCTATCGGTTTGATTAAAGCTCAGTAACACTATGCAAAATGGCGTCCTCTCTGACTTGTTTAGCTGTAAATTAAAGGAGTCTGTAGGTCGGCTGTAGTGAAGAGGAAGGGAGGGTTTTTCCCCGTCTCTATTTGCCTCCTCAGCATTTCTCTTTAACGCCACACTTCACATTTTGTGCCTCTCCTGTGAGGCTGTAAACTCTGTAAAGGTTATATTGACTGTAGTCAACATGGCCTAGTGGATTCAATATAAGCTCCAAAGTCAGCAAAAAAAAAAAAAAAAATTACTCTATCAACCACACAGCTGGACATTTTTAACTAATAATTAATAATAAAATGTGTACTAATTTAAAAAAGACAGAAGATAGTGAAGACCTGCAGGGGAAATTGTCACACACTACATTTCTTCATTGACAAATAAGCCACAATTAATTATCACATGCTCAGAGGAGTTCCTGCTCTGCCCTGAGAACAACTGTAATAATAAAATCATATATATATTTTGAGGTATAAAAAGTATTTGTTCAATATGCAGTGTTTCCTTCTGGTCTGAAGTTTTGATAACTTCAAATCAAACTAATATTGATTGAATCTCTAGGTGTTTGAGTTACACTTTATTTCGATGGTCCACTTTAGAAATCCTACTACATAACTTTTCAACTACATGTCAATTAATTTACATTATATTAGTAGAGTGTAGTAGACTGTTAGGAGACTGTTAGGTTAGTGTTCTGGTTAGTAGAATAGAATAACACGGGTGGCACATTTTCGGTAGAATAATTTATTTTTATTTTTTTACATATCAGTACCCCACTTTATTTTTTTTTACTAGCACTTTTCTATTCATACTGTTTTAATCCCACATTTCTTTGACCAGCCCTCTTACTTGCCCTTCTTTGCTTTTGCCCTTCTTAAAAAAACAATCAAATGATCTTACGTTGACTTAATTGTCAAAATGAATAATGAAGCAATCGCTCTTGGCAACAGGGATAGCTAGTATGTTTGCTTTACATAGTGTCCAACACGTCAATTCATGAGATTAATAACATGTTGTCCAAAATCACTATACTGTATATACACGTCAGTCGTGTTTGAAATAACTTCTGTGGCCCAATGTTGTTTCCTGACACTGAATGAGACAGAACATATATTATTTTTATAAAATTCTGTGATGTAGCGTTGCATTATAAATACACATAATTCATATGAAAATACCTGAGATGGCTTGAAAAACACAGATATTTCATTGCAATCGTGTGTTTATTGTCTTCATGTTTAATCAGTCAAAACCATCTCTATCTGCATGTTATTAAGCTGTAGTGATATCGAATGTCCACATAAGGGATTTCCTGGAGCGTCATAAGTTTAATACTTCTATCAATCTCACTTTTGGACTTTCTGAGGGCACCTCCGGCTTCCAGTATGAATGAAACCGAATTGACATAAGAGTGTTTAGCGTTCCATATAGCTAACTTCGCCTCATTTTGGGTAAAATTAGAAAAAATAATACTAAAGTACTTTGTAACGTAGTAACTTGAGTAGTATTCAGCAAACTACTTTACTCTTACTTGACTCATATTATTTCAGTACGTCTACTTTTTACAAATTTTTCACTGCGTGTCTTTAGTAAATCCTGACAGTAGTATTTTTATTGCCAAAAGAGGGTTGCACAAGATGTTAGTAAATCTTAGCCTGGATGCCAGCCCGAACCCCGCCCACAACATTTTTTGGTCGGGAAGTTCGGTCTGGACTCGATCCATTGAGGAGTAATTATAATCGGTTCAGAAATCGTCGGGCCAATCAAATTGCCAGGGCGGGCTTTATACGATGATGGACAGATGATCTGCAGTTACGTAATCATCGCCAGTGTTGTGCAAGTTACTTCCAAACTGTAATACATTATACATTACTTGTTACTGTAATTTAAAAGTAATTCATTACCTTACAATATTACTGTCTCAAAATTGTAATGCGTTACATTACTCCTGTATTACTTTTGAGTTACTTTCACCAAAATAGCTATACAGAAGTAGAACTTAACATTCTAAGGCTGTAACGATATGCGATATGAAACCGAAATCCCGACACTCAGATCCACGAACCTGCAGAATCGCGACACACCCCTTCCAACTCCAAGAGTTATTCTTCCCGTCCAGATCCAATGCTACCACATCTTTAAATTACTATTAGTATTATTTGAATTTTGAAGGTAACATTATAAAATACGTAGACCTACACCACAAAACTAGTTGAGGATAAATTATTTAAAATTGGGGAATTCCAGCGTTTTGGACGTGACATTTGCAGTCAAAACTTGAAATATAAATTCTCAGAAAATGCATTTAATACCAATATATTGAAACGTCTGTTTATCCATAGGATACCCCCTTAAAAGAGTCCAGACATTAGAAAAATATCAGTCTACACATGCGTTTTATTTTTAATATGAGGGAAATACATGCATTCATGCGTGACAAATTTTTTTTGTAACTTTTAGGAGGCAAAATATTTTTTTGTAATTCGGTGAATTACACTGCGCAAATCAAAAGTAATACTACCCACCGAATGAAGAAGGGTTGGCTCTCCACAGAACATAAAATATTCATTTTATTTTATTTTTCGTGTTCGCATTTATGAGGAAAAAACAATGTAGGCCTACGTGACAGTTCTCCGTTACGGGCGCGACCGCTCTGAAGCGGCACTAAAAGACTGTTTTAAAACTTTCACAGAGACCTCAAAAAGAAGACACAAATTTCTTTAAAGTGAATTTCGATTTGTACTAATTGTATCTTAATTTTATTCAATGTTTCATCAACCAATTGCCTGGATTTAATTAATAAGAAGTAAATATAGCAGACAATAGATAATCACGACATGGAGGCGCCTGCGCATGAACTGGAGCGCGACTCATAAATTAACCGAAACTCAGCGTAGGCTATAAGGTAGCCTACTTCACAGACCTGAAAAATATATATATATTGAAATGTCCACTTGTAAACAGAACGATTCAAAACGAAAGAAAACGGAGTGCTCCCTGCTTATCTGTATGAAATGTGCATTTTTCTCTGGCGGATTCACTACTGCGAAGATTGCGAGTCAGCAACTTCAACTTCATCTTTATTAATAAACAATTAAAATGTCTCCTTGCTATATTTGATATATTCATAATCATTGCTTTTGCCGGTTCTTTGTGACAGCTTTTAGTTGCTTTCCTTAGGCCTACATCATGTTACGTGAACGCGTCACCACCGCATCAAAAATGATTGCGTGATGAAAACAAGAAAAATACCACCTAAACATAGCCTACAGTAACTGTTTAGAAAGAAAACACAGAACAAATGGAGTAGCCTAATGCGCATACGTCCATCTCGGGAATGTACAGTCTACTTTTTCACCTATTAGCCGCTTTTCCACTGGCCAGTGCGAGCACAGAGGCCGAAATCATGCCTCACGGCACTCCTGTTAAAAACAAATCGCTATAAAAAATATATCAGGCGCTGCCGTTTAGTCTTTATTTACAAACTTGGACACCACACACTATTATTGACTGACCACGAACAGGTAACTTAGCCTACTTGCATTTTTCATTCGTTAATGTCTCGCGGTCTTGGTGTTTTTTTGTTGTTGTTTTTTTTACAATTAAAACTAAAAGTGTGTTGTAACGTAAGCATAACTGAACATGTAATATAGTAAAATATTACTGAAAATTGATTAGTAATGCCTTACACTACTGTGTTACAGCAAAAAGTAATATGTTACTGTAATGCATTACTTTTGTAACGCGTTTGTTACATGTGTGTCCTGTGTTTCCCCCTGCATTGTGTTTTGGTTCAGTCCTGTATCTCAGTTTTCCCACTCCTCGTTTGTGTTCAGTTCCTTCACCTGTTTCTAGTTAATTTGCCCCAGCTGTGTCTTGTTCCCATGATCCGTTCTCTGTGTATGTAAACCCTGTGTTCTCCCTCACTCCTTGTCGGTTCTCGTTTGTGAAAGGTGTGTGTATGTTACCTGTGCATCCTTTGCCTGCCTGTATCAGTTTGAGTTTGATTTATTAGTAAAGTATATTGTTTTTGGAAATCCTGATCTCCTCGTGCTTCCTGCTTACACCCAACCGTAACAGAAGAACCGACCAAAACAGAGATGGACTTGGCTGGCCATGACCTGACTGACTACCTCGTCAGGATCATGTTTGAGAGAGGTCTCCGCATCACCGTCACTCCAGTGATGGCTCCAGCCATCTTCGCCACGTCGTCCATCCTCACCCAGGATCCAGCAAAGCCCGCTGATCCTTCGCCGCTGGTCCCGTCCAGCACAAAGCCCCTTTCACCGCTGGTTCCGTCCAGCCCAGCCGAGCCCTCACCGCTGGTTCCATTCAGCCCAGCCGAGCCCTCACCGCTGGTTCCATCCAGCCCAGCCGAGCCCTCACCGCTGGTTCCGTCCAGCCCAGCCGAGCCCTCACCGCTGGTTCCGTCCAGCCCAGCCGAGCCCTCACCGCTGGTTCCGTCCAGCCCAGCCGAGCCCTCGCCGCTGGTTCCGTCCAGCCCAGCCGAGCCCTCACCGCTGGTTCCGTCCAGCCCAGCCGAGCCCTCACTGCTGGTTCAGTCCAGTCCAGCCGAACCTTCTCCGCTGGTCCCGTCCAGCACTGCCGAGCCTGAGCTTCCCTGCAGCCCTGCCGAGCCTGAGCTTCCCTGCAGCCCTGCCGAGCCTGAGCTTCCCTGCAGCCCTGCCGAGCCTGAGCTTCCCTGCAGCCCTGCCGAGCCTGAGCTTCCCTGCAGCCCTGCCGAGCCTGAGCTTCCCTGCAGCCCTGCCGAGCCTGAGCTTCCCTGCAGCCCTGCCGAGCCTGAGCTTCCCTGCACGCCTGCCGAGCCTGAGCTTCCCTGCACGCCTGCCGAGCCTGAGCTTCCCTGCACGCCTGCCGAGCCTGAGCTTCCCTGCACGCCTGCCGAGCCTGAGCTTCCCTGCACGCCTGCCGAGCCTGAGCTTCCCTGCACGCCTGCCGAGCCTGAGCTTCCCTGCACGCCTGCCGAGCCTGAGCTTCCCTGCACGCCTGCCGAGCCTGAGCTTACCTGCACGCCTGCCGAGCCTGAGCTTACCTGCACGCCTGCCGAGCCAGAGTTTCGCGTCACGCCTGCCGGGCCGGAGCTTCGCGTCACGCCGGCCGAGCCAGAGCCTTCTCCGCTGGTCCCGTCCAGCCCTTCAGAGCCTTCTCCGCTGGTCCCGTCCAGCCCTTCAGAGCCTTCTCCGCTGGTCCCGTCCAGTCCTTCTGAGCCTTCACCGCTGGTTCCATCCAGCATAGCCGGGCCTTCACCGCTAGCCCAGCCAGAGACTTTCCACGTCCCTTCTGCCCACCCAGAGACTGTCCACGTCCCAGAGCCTGTGATTCCCCCCAAGAAAGTTTTGGGGGGGGGATATAGGCCAACCGAAGGTGCGTCTCCTCCATGGCCGCCCGAAGGTGCGTCTCCGCCATGGCCGCCCGAAGGTGCGTCTCCGCCATGGCCGCCCGAAGGTGCGTCTCCGCCATGGCCGCCCGAAGGTGCGTCTCCGCCATGGCCGCCCGAAGGGGATTCTCCGCCATGGCCGCCCGTAGGGGATTCTCCGCCATGGCCGCCCGAAGGGGATTCTCCGCCATGGCCGCCCGAAGGGGATTCTCCACCAGGACCGCCCGAGGGGTGGTCTCCTACTCCGCCATGGCCCCCTGACCAGCCTGCTCCGCCCTGGAGGCTTCCTGCTCAGGGTAGGCCACGCCCTCGTTATGTTACATGTGTGTCCTGTGTTTCCCCCTGCATTGTGTTTTGGTTCAGTCCTGTATCTCAGTTTTCCCACTCCTCGTTTGTGTTCAGTTCCTTCACCTGTTTCTAGTTAATTTGCCCCAGCTGTGTCTTGTTCCCATGATCCGTTCTCTGTGTATGTAAACCCTGTGTTCTCCCTCACTCCTTGTCGGTTCTCGTTTGTGAAAGGTGTGTGTATGTTACCTGTGCATCCTTTGCCTGCCTGTATCAGTTTGAGTTTGATTTATTAGTAAAGTATATTGTTTTTGGAAATCCTGATCTCCTCGTGCTTCCTGCCTACACCCAACCGTAACAGCGTTACTCCCAACACTGATCATCGCGTTATCAAAGAGCGCTTGGGTTGAACTGGTTTCCCTCAGAGATGACTGCAGCTGGAGAACTGAGATGTATAGCTTCCGCTATTGCGTCTGTTGTAAAAGAAATCGACAGCACATTAATTTTAAAAGACGAACAGAGAACTGCAATCAAGGCATTTGTCGACCGGAAAGATGTGTAATCCCGTCCTTCCTACGGGATTCGGCAAAAGTTGAATTTATCAGCTGGCTCCGATGGTCGCTAAGAAGATGGGACGCAATGAAACCCCTGTGGTTGTTGTGGTTTCTCCTTTGGTCACACTCATGGAGGACCAAGTAAAAGAAGCAACACTCATTATTTTACTACTTCTTCCAGCGTGCGTGCAGTTGAGTTCTGTTGAAACTATGCGTAGCTCAACATACGTCACTTACCGCGTTGCTCTGATTGGTTGTAGGTCTGTCCAATTGAGTGCAGAGTTTTTGTTTTTCCTGGTTCGGTTAAGACACGCCTCATAATCAAAGCCCTATGGAGCAGTATCAGACTCACATTCTGACTAGAATATGAGTATGACGAAGTCAGGCTAAGTAAATCTGGCCCTTAGTGTTTCTTTACAAAAAGACATCTGCAACTAATACAGCATTTTTAATAGTTTCTGTGGATCATTTTGACAAGGTTGCCGTCTGTACCATGCATTTTCTAGTTCCATTGATTAGCCTGCTTGTGTATTTACAGTTTTTTTTTCGATTGCTAAACGACAGTGAGCACAACTGGAGCTACATGTGCAAAATTCTAACTACAGTCTGCACTACCAACAGTCACCTGAGCTAAACAGTTCACATCACCCGCAAAACTCATTCCAAGCAACACAACTCTTAACACATGGCTCAAAACAGGCTCAGTGCAGCCAAACACTCTGCACAACCCTCACTGAGATAACACACACTGCACAACCCTCACTGAGATAACACACACTGCACAACCCTCACTGAGATAACACACACCGTCACTCAGAACACACTGAGAGTAAAAACACTAGCATCAAACACCAATACAGAAAATACAAACTGCAAAGAAAAGTGACATTCTTTCACATGATTTATTGAAATTTTTAGAACATAACAATTCTTTAATGTAAATGAAAATTAGCAGTTTGCTTCAATAGTCTGTAGTAATTTACGGAATTACAGTAATGAGAAAAAAAGGTAGAAACTAAAAGTGCATACTGTAATTCGAACGAATAATTGAGCCTTTCAGCTGAAATTGCAATCAGCAGTGTTTGAACAGGCACAAGGCTGAAATCTATTCTGTTTTGAATGTGTGGTTCACAGTTTTGACAGCAGTGTGTAGCATTTGAAGAAAGTGCTGTAAATCCACAGTGTTGTGCAGGTTGTGGTTAAAGTCATGGGATATGTGTGTAGAGTTTTGAAAACTGTGTTCAAGCAATGAAAAATGCACATAAACTGCTGCTGTGCAGACTGTAGTCAGAGTTTTGCACATGTAGCTCCAGTTGTGCTCACTGTCGTTTAGCAATCGAAAACAAACTGTAAGCCCTTTGTTCAAGTCCATGTTTAAAGTTTGCTTACTTACATTCCAGTGATTTCCTGTGTCTTTAGGGTATTTGTGGCCTAATGGTTAGTGAGTCAGACTGGTAAACTGAAGGTTGTGGGTTTGATTCTCAATAGGAAATGACTGAGGTGCCCTTGAGCAAGACATAAAACCCCCAATGGGCGCCTTACCAAAAATGTGTGTGTGTGTTACTCACTGCTCCTAATGTGTGTGCACTAACTTGGATGGGTTAAATGCAGACGGCAGTATAAGTTACTTGCTTTCACATGTCACTTTCACTTTTTTTCTCTTTACTAATTAGATTTATTATTAAAGACCATTTTGTTTGTCTCTTGAATCATTGTGCAATCTTTGCAACCTGTCCGTGACAAGCACAGTGTATATTTTGGAGCAACAATGTCAGTGCATGAATATTTCACATGAATCTCTATTGTAATTGAAGCAGTCAGTGTGGGCCCACTTTGCCCAAATCCATTCCTTCCCAACTGAAAACTGTTGATCTAACTGAAAATTGTCTTTTGTCTTACAAGATGATTTTGCAACGGTTTTAAATTTTAGTTCGTTTTAAATTTTACAATGAGCGCTTTAGTTTAAATTCCCAACATTGTGATCTTTTGTCCTTGCACACAATGTTTCAAAGCATTTTAGTGACAAACACCGCTGCTTTAATTATGCAGTTTCACTGTTCCCAGTTGTTATATTTACTCTGTTTGTTGCATCATATACCCTGTTTCTGAGCTTATTCTGTTTTCTTTGCCAGTTCTGTTTCCCTGAACACCTGGCACATTTGCTTTAATCACTGCCTGTTCTTTAGTATTTGTGCCAGCCTGTTGATTTTGGATTTGATTTCTTACTACTGCATTTGGATTACTTTGACCCCCTGTCCTTTGATCCCTTGACAACTTCCTGAAGCATTTTGTGCTCTGCTTCTGTGATAAATTCTGAGGACAATTTGGCAGTGGCCTAAAACCTTTTTCCATTTGTAGTTTATTTAAGGTACAGTGAAATGATGGGTTTTAAAGAGCTTGAAAATGGCTTCAAATCCCTTTTCAAACTTACAATCAATAACAGCATTCTTGAGGGGTTCAGGAAGCTCTTTTGATTTTGACATTATGGTATGATGTACTTCAGTGATTATAACCAAACATATCAGTTTATCGAGTTGTATAAAACACATGGGTTATGTTTAGTTTGGTCTGTGTTTCTGTAGGACTTTGAAGGGCTGTTTATATGACACCGTTTTCAACTAAAAATGGGAAACATTTCATGCATTTTGGCCGTTCATTTATACGACAACTGCTGTTTGGGGGCCCGAAAAAGCAAACATTTGAAAATGGGATTCAGAGTGCAAACTTTTAAAAAAACGATAGCGTTATCGTCTCATTGTAAACAACAAAACCGTGAATTTGTGAAAACGGTGTCATCATGTGCATGCGTATTACGTGTTCAGTCTATAGGCATGTAATGATGTAGTAAGACACATAGATAGATAAATGTACGTTCCAAAAATTATTTGTAAAATTATTTTGCATTTTATGTTCATCAAAAATCGATCAAATACAGAGATGAATACAGAGAAGATGACAGAGATGTGTCATTAAACTACAAACACAGTAGTCTACTAAAACATCTACTAGTATCTGATTAGTCAATTCAAGTACTTATGTTGCCATGTAAAAAAAGCCAACATGTAATTTTATTTTTTAATCAAAAATGTTGAGTGTTGTAGGGATGATATATTTTTGTAGGCTAACCCGAAAGTTGGCATCACCCTGGTTCCCTCGACAAAAACCCAATAGGGTTTTTTCATTGGCTTTTGGATTATTGCAGAACATAAGCTCTGTGTCCAACAAAGGTTTATGATTCTTTCATGTCTTGTTCATCATGATAATCTTCACAACTGAACACAACTTTTATGAATTTTGAAGAGTACATTTATAATGTAACGTAGGCTATAAACCAACTATACCACTGTTACATGACCTCAACATCACCATTACTAAGCATCCAACCACTTTTTCATTCTTTGTTAATATTTTCCCTCAAAGTTCAAGTTATAATAGTTTGCAAGGGTGCGATTATAAACACAACAAAGCTGTGAAAGTGACTACTGAGAAGATAAATTTTTGTCTTATGACGTTTAATGTCTCCGACAACCTCTATAGTTCCAGTTATCCACTTGTAAGCAACTTTTACAAGACAAGTAAAAGGTTTAATAAAATCACAAGGGGGTTTTACTGATGTATTTTACCTTTATTTCACGCATTTAACCAAATAACCATTTAAAAAAAAAACATTGAATAGGGCACGATCGAACGGGAAGTGCTAAAATGCGAAATCGTTTCTGGGTTCTGGTCTACAGAAATACATCATCCCTACAGCACTCCGTACAGCTGGATCCGCTCGAACCGACGACAGCTGGCAAATGAGGAGGCCGTCCCCCGTGCTAACAAGGGTGCTAAAGACAACAGCCTGTAGTGTCAGTCACCAGTGCACCTCTTGAAGTCAGAGGAGTGAGCTTTACTGCACAGCCCATACACAAAGAAATTCCTTGTCTTTACAATGATCGAATGTCTGGCTCAGATATCTGAAAATGTCTGCCTGTTTATCAACTGCCTTGCATGTAGCAACAGTCTTGTAACCACTCAGAACACCTTAGCAACCAATTCAGTTCTCATACAACAGCGTCAGTAGCCTACAGTCAAATCACCAATATAGCAGAATATTAAGTGTCCCCAACTAAGCAAGCCAGAGGGAGAAAAAAAAAAAACCTTTGGAGAAACCAGGCTCATGTTGGGGGGACAGGTCACCTGTGGCCAGGACAGTTGGGTCCGACAAAGCTAAAGGCGCACGGGGTAAACTATAATTATTAAACTATTATGGGATCTCCTTCAATGCTTTCAGAACATTTACTTTTCTTTTTTAGTAATTTTGTTTCTGTATTTTTACAATTAATATTTTATTAACAGTTTATTTATTGAACAAAAATGTACTCTTCTGTTTATCAAAATAAACATAAAACAGTACAAACTTTTCTTAAGTGATTGTTTTGAACAAGTATTAACTTAGACATTATTATTTGCAACAATACTAATTGGAGCTTTATTAAGTCTTATTATTAATAAGCCATTATTTTCCCCAAACTTAGATGGCCCATCTTGCCACCTCATACATCTAAGATTTCATTAGACATGTAAACGTATGAGCAGAACTGTAATTTCCTATTTTTTTTACTGTGAAGCAGCTTTGAAACAATCTGTATTGTATACAACGCTGAATAAATAAAGGTGACTTGACATATTTGTTGCTTTTCTCTCCATTTCTCATTGCTGATGACGAACATTTGGTAGCTGGCAATATTTCATCGCAACCACCTGGCGCCTAGCAGACTGATGTCGTATCAAGGGAAGGAAGTCCACATCAGGGGGGAGACACCAGCAGCTTCTAGGGCTGATAGGTGTTAGAAGAAAGATTAAACCTGCCTCTGAAGTTTCAGCCACACAAAAACAACCTCTTCACAACCAGATGTTGCATCCATCCAGTCACACAGTAGCTTTGAAATGAAGCATTAGCAATTCAAAACAAACAAGAAGTCAAGAGCACAGGAATTCTTATGCACGTCAAACGGTAAAACTAAAAATAGCATTCGAAGTGATGTAACAAACTGCTTTTGCTTATTTAGAAAGTGCAACTATGATTTTTTTATTTAAATGTTCTCAGTTAATGACTTTGCACTTGACAGAGATAGATAAATACTTGAATACAATATGCAATTTTTATGATATCTTCTGGAAGAGACTGTGATTATTTTTGACTGAACAGAGCATCTACATCCCATGGGACCACACGTCTCCCTGGCATAGATAAACAATAATTCATTATAAAGGGTAAAAACATATGCCCTTGTGATAGTAACTGCTAACCTCCTCCTCCACCACTCCCAATCACATTTCCATTTCATGCACTCCACTATGGTATATTACCAGCTGTGGCTATTTAGAGTAACAGCTCACAGGGCGAAGATTCCAGTTCACCGAGTTATTGAAATATTTGTCCCTGTTGGATTTAACACCAAAACTTCACACGCAAGGCAATTACATGGAGGAAAGCAGCTATGATAAACGTTCTTTAGTGTACGACCCTCCAGTGTTTTTTCTCTTATCTAAAAGAAAGGATGCTCTCTCTGAATCTAGACAACTTCTCTTCTACTTTGGCTCAGCTACAATGTGGTGTCCCTCAAGGGTCAGTCTTAGGACCCTTGTTAATGTCACTGTACATGCTTTCCCTGAGCTTTATTTTTTAGAAATACAGCTTATCTTATTGTTATGCTGACCATTCACAATTTTATTTCCCAGTGAGTGTAGACAGGAATTGTTCATCTGAGCAGGCCCTGATTGCTTTAAAGATATTAAACATTGGCTGGCAAAATCCTCATTGTACATTGGTCTGCCCCAAACTGAATTATCCCATCTACAGCTTGTCCAAAACGCAGCAGCCTTTTTCTGTGATAGGTCCTAAATTATGATTCTCCTTTTCCATGTGAGGTCATCTTCATCGCTAGCCATTTTTAAATATTTTTATTTATTTATTTATTCTATTCTGTGGCTTTTGAATAGATTACGAAATAGGTTTTGAAGTGGATACAATAAATGATGTTGTATTTAAATGTATTAATTTATTGTATTGAGTTTTATATTTGTATTGATCTGCAAAGCACTTTGGGTCAACTTCTGTTGTTTTTAAATGCGCTATTGTTATAAAGGTTGACTTGACTTGACTAGTCAGTGTGTAATAAATTATACACCATTATCAGTGATTATTATCAGGATGGATTGCCTTCATACTAGTTGTAAACCATACGCCGAAGTTACATAAACCCGACTCAGACCACCTTTTCTAGGTGCGGTGTGCTGGGAAAGGGTTTGGGTTAATTAACCCGCGAGTTCGGCTAAAATACCACCCTGATGCGTCCAGAATAACAGCACAGGACAGAAGACATACTAATCAAACTTTGTGCCAAGGTTGATTTAAATGGTCATGTCTGACTTCTGATCAAACATCTAAGCAATTAAATGGGAAACGTAAACATGCTTAGAACTTCACAGAGTATCCTAGATATGACTGACTTCAACATGTAGCATCAAATTTTGAAAATTCCATTAATACGGCACATTTGCATGACGTTTAAGTGTAATTGGGAGTGGTTTTTAACTATTTGCACTTACAGAAACACACTGATTTTGTAAGTGACACCTGTATAGAGTCATACAATTGGAGATTCTCCCATTTAGGCAATCCAATCACAAATGGTCGCTGGAGAGGCATTTGAGGCGCATGTTAGCAGGTGCAAATAACAGTTTGTCTCAGCTGACCACATGTGACCGAATCACCCTAGACAGGGTGTTTGCCAGGGATAAACAGGGCCAGAGCTCATTCAGGGAAATATTTAAATTCCCTCATATTTCCCTTTAGCCGTGGCATCTTTAGTGCAGTTCACATGAGGTTTGCCCCTTCAGCACTTGGATTAATTACACAGTGAGGGACCAGCGTTATGTTCTCATATTGCATATA
This sequence comes from Rhinichthys klamathensis goyatoka, assembly GCF_029890125.1. Classification (NCBI taxonomy): domain Eukaryota; kingdom Metazoa; phylum Chordata; class Actinopteri; order Cypriniformes; family Leuciscidae; genus Rhinichthys; species Rhinichthys klamathensis. Next base: position 1,346,603 of record NW_026607115.1, on the reverse strand, counting down.
TCCTAGCATTAATTACGGGCTATACATTTTTTAGGCTTCGATCAGTGGAGCTACTCTGTCGACTTGCTAATGAAACCATGGAGTGGGTGTTCTGAAATGGTTCCCTGAGCACCTCACACCACTAATTCATTACCAACACCATCAGTCCAGCATTACTAAATTCAATGCAATCTGTATGCGATGCAGTTAGAGGCGACACATTGAGACAGAAGGTCTTTATAGCTGCAAGAAAGACACTCAGTTAGACTGCACTAAGAATCTGAAGGCTGAGCTCAAAGCTCGGATTTTCTGAGAGCTGTTAGGATGCCTAATTGGATCAAAATTCTTGATCCAATGAATAAATCATTCATTGCTCATTGAATGCTATGTATCAATGCTGGCAGACAGCAAATGTCAGTGATGTGTTCATTTAGCATGGGGAATATGGCAAACACATGGTTCAGATGGCTCAGATGGCAATATTTGGATTGTTTGGTGAAGCTAATCTTTTGCAGATATTTGCAAACATATCTGTTAGGCCTTGGGATGTCTTTGGTGTAAATCATGGAGTAACTTGGTAAGCACCAATATTCTCAAAAGTAGGTTGTGCAAAACCCATTCTAATCAAGTAACAGAGCTTCCTTGATTTATTTCATTGTTGTATTTTGTTTTGTTATCTTATTTCTATTATGTATGTATGTTATTCTTTTCTGTGAATGCTCACATGTGTTTCTCTTATGTAAAGATTGTTCTCCGCTTTGTAAACAGTTTTTAAAAGGTGTTATATAAATAAAGCTGTACTTGCTTACTTTAAAAGCAAAAGGCAGTGATACATAGCCATCACATGCATTGGGATTTCCCAAACTCGACCAGAAGTCACCAAATCTCTCATAGAGATCAACAAGTTTACTTGATTTTTTAAAATGTTTGTACCCAATTGTCTCGTTTTAAAGGTTCCTAATTTTGTTTGGGAGGCCTCCTACAGTAGGTTATATGCATCTAAGTTTAAAAACATAACAGCATACATTGCAGCATTACCTCTTTTCTCACAGTGTCGGAAACGTTTTGGTAAAGGATTCTGTCTCTATAGACCCCGCCTTTCTGAAGACTAATCTGCTCTGATTGGTCAGATGGCCCTGTCTGTTGTGATTGTTCGACTGCTTAAAGTGCGTGTCGGAAACTAAACGTCTATTACCATATCTTAATTTCAGCTCTGAAGGGTTCCTCAGCACTTGTTTCATTAAATGAATTTAAGGCAATATTAAATGAGTTGTTGTTTGGTTTATCTGATTGTAGTTGTTTTGACTGATCATTTATGAGATGACTGTGATGTAAAATTGATTTTATGTTATGTCTTTTGTAAAGTCTTATTTTTGTAAAACTATTTGTGCTGCCTGAATAAATGTAATGAATAAATGTAAATGTAAAATGTAATGCCTGTCTTGGCCAGGACACTCTTGCAAAAGAGATTCCTAAAATCTGTAGAGTTCTTCCCTGGTGAAATAAAGGTCATCATCCGTTGGAAGTGCATGCAAAGTGGATTTGCTTTGGCAGTGCAGAAAACCCAATCTTTTTGTCATGTCGACAACCCGAACCAAACTCTTCCAGGCTTTAGCTTTAACTACAGTGTTTGAGGGCGGGTCAAAGCAGACGTTGTTCACGGGCATCCAATGAAGACCATAGGCTGGCGTTATGCAAATTTGTTACAAACCTACCAGATGCAGGAATTCAGACTGGAATTACTGACGGCTCGTTTTAGGCAGTTCAGAATCACTTCTATCTTTTAAGAGTCATTAACTCAATTTCTGTTTTTGATAACTCTCGGAGTGTTTGGCATGGTAATGGGTATGACAATGTTGATATTTGGTCTTGGCAGAATAGATCTGCTATGTTTCTGCTGCTGCAGAGTAAGAACGGGACTTGCTACAGCCAATACATACACGACACGCTGCTGTGAGCAAGTAAGACATGCTGCTGCTGTACAATATAGTGTGCATGAATTACCCGTAGCAGATCTATACAGGTGGAGCTGGGGAAGGTGGTTTCTGTAAGAGTGCTGCAAACTTCTATGCAAATGCTACCCAATTCGAAGGTTGAGCACGCAAGCGCATTGGCTACTGATATAGCAGGAACCAATCAGTTGTGCCCTATAGAGAATGATGTGATTGAAAGCAGGACCTATCTGCCTGCACCATATAGGGCCCTATCCTACACCCGGCGCAATATAGCACCAGGCATGACGCGAGTGTTTTTTGCTAGTTTCAGCCTGACGCAGTTATCATTTTCACGTCCTGCGCCACATTGTTTATATAGCAAATGCATTTGCGACCATCTGTTCACTCATGGGCTTCTGGTCTGAAACCAAGGTGTGTTCAGGGGCATTGATGGCGCGTTGCTATTTTGAGGCAACTGAAACTGAAACCTGGTCTAAAGTCAATGGCGCAATATTGTTTTTGTTATTTAAAGAGCACGCTAGTAATGGGCGCCTTAAGGCGGGTCCACAACACGCGTACACTGCTTATTTTGGTAACACATTATGGTCTGCTTGCGAGCTTTAACCTGACACACGAGCAGATCCGTTTTCTCTCTGGAGAAGCATTCGGTCTTTCCACTATCAAATTCCGTCATGTAAATAGTTAATATGGCGCTAGTGCAACCGGCATTTAAAGGGAATGGGAGATGAGACTCTGGTTGGTTTATACCACGTAAAGCCCAAAACACACCCATTACTCATCAAGAGAATAGGGAGAACCCTTTTAGACCATGCGCCGCGCGCGCCAACCATTTTTCCCCTCGGACACACCCTAAGTGCACTTGAGCCGTTCGCTTTAGACCATGTGCTTAGATGGTTAAAAAAGGGCCCCTAGAGTTTCATGACAGAACTTTGTATTTATCTGCACTCTAATTGTTGTAATAATTATTTGCACTTGAAATGTTGCAGACATTTTACATTCACAAACAGTTATATTACACACTAAGGTAATAAACGAAAAAGCATAATATGGGCACTTTAAGTATTGTTTAAATATATATATATATATATATATATATATATATGTTTTTCTATGTACACAGAAATCTTTAGTCATTGTGCTGTTCAGAATCTCATGGAATGAACTTTTAAGGTGCTGTCAGGTTCAAGACGGTTAAACGTTGAAAAATATGTATTGTTCTGTTCCAGTGTGTGATGCTCGGTCTAGCTTTGTTAAATGAACAATTGTAAATTGCTTAGAACCAAAATGAAAAATAAGTTTTGCCATGTGGCTTGAAGCCACAAACAGCCAATCACATTGCAGAATCAGAAAGGCGCCAATTTGCAAATCCCTCCTGTTCTAGAATCATTAAAAGGTGCTATTAAAAGAACAAGAAAAATCTCTCAAAAAATTGCTTGTTGCAGAGTCTTAAGAAACTCTTAAGTCTCTGAAGCTCCAAAGAGAGAAGAGTTCCAAGTGCTGAAAAGAAGTACATATTGAGGAGTTGGAAGACAGCAAAAAGGACCACAAGCTTATGTCTCCTGTATGCCAACCTTCTCTTCAAGGCTCTTCCCTATGCTTGTCCCAGACAAAGACCTTCTCTGTGCTCCAGAAATTCAGCATTCATAGCACTTCATGTTCAAGGCTGTTTATACAGAATCCAACTCCTTTCTTCCCACTTCAACATGGCCCAGCACTACCAGGGGCAGATGTCACCGGACTCATCATGTGACCAAGCTGAACGTAAATATCACTTTACCAAACCTCTTTCCAGAGATCTTCGCATTAGGGTTATCAGCTTATGATATTCTAATTTGCATTAGATTTTGCATAGCTGATGTCAGTTGATAACAATCATGCAGTTTATTTGTTGAATTCAGAATAACGTTTAGGCCTACCTTATCAGTCTCAGGGTGCGTTTGCACAACAACGACGTACTAAAAATGGCACAAAAAAAACGAATTTTTCACATACAGATGACACCATTGCCAAAAGGGTCCCAGTTCACACGGATCCACGAATAAGATTGAAAACATGTAATACGCATGCGTATGGCGTCACCGTTGACACAGAGATGATAACAGTTTTCAAAAAAAGTTTGTGTTTTCAGGCCCCCCAAAACACCATTGTTGTGTAAATGAGTGGCCAAAACACATACGTTTAATTTTTTTTTGTTGAAAGCGGTGTCATGTAAACGACCCCTCAAGAGAAAAAAGAACTGTACATCTTTCATAAGATACGATAAATTAACATCCTTGCACTTTACTTTCTTATCAAATATATCAATATTCATTTAGTAGTTTAAATCTTGTTTATCTTTTTTGTTAATAAAATTATTACAGTTGCATCTTCCTTGTGTTAATAATACAGCTCTACAAGAGAACGATATCTCACAAACCCTTGTCCAAACTCCCTCCAATTTACATCATTTTTATTTATTCACCAATCTTCCGTGACTGTACTTTCCTATTAATGTGAAACTTCTTAACGGATGTGTTATGATGATAGCAGAAGAACCCGAGCGCAGACGGTAGACAATTACACAACGTTTATTATAACAGAAAAACAGGGGAAAACAAAAACCCACGAGGGGGCAAAATAGAGACAATACGAACGAGGGAATACTAAACTAGAAAACACTTGACAAAACTAGACTAACAGACAGCAAATACTAGATCAAGAACAATGCAAGACTTTCTACTTAGACAAGGTACTCACGGGTATAATCTCACAATGTACAACAATGAACCGGCACAGGACAAGCAAACACAAGGGGATAAAATAGGGGAACACTAATGACAAAGACAGGTGAAGCTGACTAGACCAGGGGCCCGTTTCAATAAGGAGGTTCAACCAACTCCGAGTTAAAACTTGAACTCTGAGTTGACTTACCCTGAGATGGGAAACTCTGAGTTTTCGGTTACAGAACAGCTGAAGTGAGTAAGTTCAATCAACTCTAAGTTGACTGACTCTGAGTTAAGCGCGTGCACCACAACTATAAAAAGCCATTATCAATGGAGCGCAGATATTACGAGTCACCATGGTAACAGCGCCAGACAAAAAGAGGTCTGCATATTTCTCACCAGCAGTACGCAAAAAAAACGTTTTAAGTGACACGGCAGCAGCGGCGATCGAGAGAGTTAGTTTGGGAGAAAATAGTTGCTCGAATCAATGCGTAAGTTTACATTTTAATTACTGTTATACAGTGTTGGGTGTAATTACCAAGTAATCTAAATACTGTCATTTAGTTAAAGGGATTACTCTTAATTCTTCTGTAATATAAAGTAAAATATGATGTCATTGCATTAAATAGGCCTACTGCATAGACTATAGAACAATTCTGTTTAAAACAATAGTGGATTTAACATAACATTTTTAAAAGGTATATTTTTAATGTAACCTTCACTCTCTACACACTTTGGTCAATTCAAGAATAATTCAAGCAATTGTATATTGTTAATTTGAAAGCATTAAAAGTGCAGTTTTGTCTCTTTTTGTATTGTTCAAGTGGTTGAGGTTGATATGGGATTTAGAAAGTAATTAGTAATAAGTAGACCAATACTTTCTAGAGATAGTAATTATTACATTAACCTAATTACACTGTTGAAGATGTCATTTGTAGTTAGTAATTAATAACTATTTTAGAGTAACTTACCCAACTGTTATAATATCAGAGGTGAAACTGGAAGAACAGTATGTTATTCAACCTAATTTTAATTTTCATGTAGGTGCAATCCTGCAGGCATTAAAAGAACATGGCAGCAGCTGAAAATGAAATATAAAACATAATTCAATCAGGTAAGGCTTGAGCATATCATGGGTGTAGGATACCTGACTTTACAAACATTTGACATATTAAATAACTAAATAGCATCCAGTGTTTAGCAGTGCAAAAGCATTTTTGACATAGGTCTAATTAACACAATTAAATGGTCATTCTCATTTGACTTCTACTCAGCCAACAGAAAGAAGGAAGAGGCTCACAAAGATGGAGATGAAGATGCAGAGGAGATGGAGATGAAGATGGAGATGCAGAGGAGATGGAGATGAAGATGGAGATGAAGATGCAGAGGAGATGGAGATGAAGATGGAGATGCAGAGGAGATGAAGATGGAGATGCAGAGAAGATGGAGATGAAGATGCAGAGGAGATGAAGATGCAGAGGAGATGGAGATGAAGATGGAGATGCAGAGGAGATGGAGATGAAGATGGAGATGCAGAGGAGATGGAGATGAAGATGGAGATGCAGAGGAGATGGAGATGAAGATGGAGATGAAGATGCAGAGGAGATGGAGATGAAGATGGAGATGCAGAGGAGATGAAGATGGAGATGCAGAGAAGATGGAGATGAAGATGCAGAGGAGATGAAGATGCAGAGGAGATGGAGATGAAGATGGAGATGCAGAGAAGATGAAGATGGAGATGCAGAGGAGATGGAGATGGAGATGCAGAGGAGATGGAGATGCAGATGGAGATGCAGAGGAGATGAAGATGGAGATGCAGAGGAGATGGAGATGGAGATGCAGAGGAGATGGAGATGAAGATGGAGATGCAGAGGAGATGGAGATGAAGATGGAGATGCAGAGAAGATGGAGATGAAGATGCAGAGGAGATGGAGATGAAGATGGAGATGCAGAGAAGATGAAGATGGAGATGCAGAGGAGATGGAGATGGAGATGCAGAGGAGATGGAGATGAAGATGGAGATGCAGAGGAGATGAAGATGGAGATGCAGAGGAGATGGAGAGGAGATGCAGAGGAGATGGAGAGGAGATGGAGAGGAGATGAAGATGGAGATGCAGAGGAGATGAAGATGGAGATGCAGAGGAGATGAAGATGGAGATGCAGAGGAGATGCAGAGGAGATGCAGAGGAGATGGAGATGAAGATGCAGAGGAGATGAAGATGGAGATGCAGAGGAGATGAAGATGGAGATGCAGAGGAGATGCAGAGGAGATGCAGAGGAGATGGAGATGAAGATGCAGAGGAGATGCAGAGGAGATGAAGATGCAGAGGAGATGGAGATGAAGATGGAGATGCAGAGAAGATGAAGATGGAGATGCAGAGAAGATGAAGATGGAGATGCAGAGGAGATGGAGAGGAGATGCAGAGGAGATGGAGAGGAGATGGAGATGCAGAGGAGATGGAGAGGAGATGCAGAGGAGATGCAGAGGAGATGGAGATGGAGATGCAGAGGAGATGGAGATGGAGATGCAGAGGAGATGCAGATGAGATGGAGATGGAGATGCAGAGGAGATGCAGAGGAGATGAAGATGGAGATGCAGAGGAGATGGAGAGGAGATGCAGAGGAGATGGAGATGGAGATGCAGAGGAGATGGAGATGGAGATGCAGAGGAGATGCAGAGGAGATGCAGAGGAGATGAAGATGGAGATGCAGAGGAGATGGAGAGGAGATGCAGAGGAGATGCAGAGGAGATGCAGAGGAGATGCAGAGGAGATGGAGAGGAGATGCAGAGGAGATGCAGAGGAGATGCAGAGGAGATGCAGAGGAGATGCAGAGGAGATGAAGATGGAGATGCAAAGGAGATGGAGAGGAGATGCAGAGGAGATGCAGAGGAGATGGAGATGGAGATGCAGAGGAGATGGAGATGGAGATGCAGAGGAGATGGAGAGGAGATGGAGAGGAGATGCAGAGGAGATGCAGAGGAGATGGAGATGGAGATGCAGAGGAGATGCAGAGGAGATGAAGATGGAGATGCAGAGGAGATGGAGAGGAGATGCAGAGGAGATGCAGAGGAGATGCAGAGGAGATGGAGATGGAGATGCAGAGGAGATGGAGATGAAGATGCAGAGGAGATGCAGAGGAGATGGAGATGGAGATGCAGAGGAGATGGAGATGGAGATGCAGAGGAGATGCAGAGGAGATGGAGAGGAGATGCAGAGGAGATGCAGAGGAGATGCAGAGGAGATGGAGATGGAGATGCAGAGGAGATGGAGATGAAGATGCAGAGGAGATGCAGAGGAGATGCAGAGGAGATGGAGATGGAGATGCAGAGGAGATGGAGATGGAGATGCAGAGGAGATGGAGATGGAGATGCAGAGGAGATGCAGAGGAGATGCAGAGGAGATGCAGAGGAGATGGAGATGGAGATGCAGAGGAGATGCAGAGGAGATGGAGATGGAGATGCAGAGGAGATGGAGATGAAGATGCAGAGGAGATGGAGATGGAGATGCAGAGGAGATGCAGAGGAGATGGAGATGGAGATGCAGAGGAGATGGAGATGGAGATGCAGAGGAGATGGAGATGGAGATGCAGAGGAGATGGAGATGGAGATGCAGAGGAGATGGAGATGGAGATGCAGAGGAGATGCAGAGGAGATGCAGAGGAGATGCAGAGGAGATGGAGATGGAGATGCAGAGGAGATGCAGAGGAGATGGAGATGGAGATGCAGAGGAGATGGAGATGAAGATGCAGAGGAGATGGAGATGGAGATGCAGAGGAGATGCAGAGGAGATGGAGATGGAGATGCAGAGGAGATGGAGATGGAGATGCAGAGGAGATGAAGATGGAGATGCAGAGGAGATGAAGATGGAGATGCAGAGGAGATGGAGATGGAGATGCAGAGGAGATGAAGATGGAGATGCAGATGGAGATGGCCCTGAGCCTGAATGCTGGAAGGCCAATGGCTGAGGGAATTCCTGGAGGGACTTCATCAGAGCCAGTCACTCCCCAAGATTCAAGTGCCTTCATAAAATGTATAAGAGGTCTACATATGTGTTATTTTTTATATAGGCTGTTTTTGATATTTCCATATATTTTACTTTGGGTTGGGTTTTTTGTTGCTCCCAACCGATTCTGATGGTAATATCTGTCTTTTGGAGCCTCATGTCCCAAGAGAACCCCAGACAGTTGTAAGTAGCCTACTCAATACACCAGAAATTATGACAAATAGTATTATAAAATGTGCTCAATCAAATGCTCATCTTCACAGGATGATGGGGATGAAGAAACAGTTTCTGCTGCCACAGAGAGGCCTTCAGAGGACATGTTAATATTATCTGTCTACACATCAAACAATCTACACATTCAAATTTCTTCACATTATTTATGTAGAGTAGCCTATAGAATCTAAGTTTATTTCTAAGTATAAACGGATATTCATATCTCTCCCCCTGTCCCCAGATTTTCAGTGAATGCCACAGTTTAATTCTGTAGAATGTGTTAAGAACTACATGATGTAACTCTAATCTACTGTATTTTCAGTTGCCAGTTAAGAAGTTAAATTGACTTCATCTTATTAAAAAAATTGGGGAGAAAAAACCCAGCAATGAATAAATGTACCGAAAGAATGAATGAGGTGTTTAAACACCGCTTCCTCTTTAAAAAAGGGGAGGAGACCGAAATAAACTCTGGGTTTACGGAAGTAAACCTGCTCCCGACCAGGTTAGGTTCACAGAGTAAGTTACCATGGTAACTGACTCTGAGTATAAGTTACCTCTCTTTCAGAAACGGGCTTGACTTACCCTGCTTTCTCAGGTTTGACTTACCTCCCATTCTGAAACAGAAAACCCAGAGTTTCCCTCATTTCAGGGTTAACATACTCAGAGTTTTCACTTAACCTCCTTTCTGAAACAGGCCCCAGGACAGGTGAAACTGACTAGACAATAAAGACAAGACGAGGATAACAAGGGGGCGGAGTAACATGACGAGACAACACAAGCACATGGCCCAAAACACAAGACCATGTGCTTGCACACAAAACATGATTCTGTCATGATCCTGCCTCAAGACTAGAGAAAATCAAGGACACGAGGGCAGAATCATGACAGGATGCCTGTAATAAAACGAGGAAGGAGTCTGACACTCTTACACTAAATGATGTGTGAGCAAAACCCACAATATAAATTTGGTGGCACCTATGAGACCCACTGCATTCTGTCTGTCTATCTGTAGATTATGAGATGGGTAAGAGATTGGGCTTTAAGTTTTATTATCTCTATAGTTTCTTGCCATTTCAGCATCTCATTTGAATTATTACGACTTATCATAATACTGGGTTGTCAAAAACGAATCCCCGGAGAAAAAGATTGGAAAACATTGATGGCATAGAAACACATTTGTTTAAATTCACTGAATAGTTACTCCACTTTAGCACACAGTTTGGCAGCATACATACATGCATACATACATACATACATACCACTCACAGTCCAACATAAGGCTCAAATGGCATCATTTTCTTTCTTTTTTTTTTTTACTTGGAAAACATGCCTTTTTTCTATGCAAATGAGGCTCATTATTGAATGTACCACATTTGCAAAGGTCAGCGTGATTTGACTTGCCTGTACAGTTGGTGGTAAATGGAGGCATATTGAAGGAAGCTTATGTATATTTCATAGTGATTGTGGCAGCAGTAACTGTAGCACTTTTTGTGGGCATGTTTGCTGCATTCCCTGATTAGCATAATTCCTTTAGTGAATCATGCGCAAATACACAACAGTATCATGGTGCAATTCATTTGTTGTTGAATCCTAACCATAGACACAGAGCACAATACAAAGCACAGTACATGTTCATGCAGTGCAGATATTCAAAAGAAGATTAATCTCCAATCTTAGCCTCAATCACCCTGGTAAAGCTTTCATCGGCCCTAAAAATTCAAACAACCTCCACTTTTGTACCTGCCCACCATTATCACTCAATCTTTCTCAGCTGTGGCGCTGGATTTAGACTCGGAGTGCTTTGAAGGGACAAAGATGAGATGAATATGGAGCGCTTCCTGGACCAATGTGCACAGTGGTATTGTTGCAAGCACAATTAGATCAAGAGAAGCCACGGGAGGCGGCATTGAATTCATAGGGTAATGGTTTTTGTTTCGCACCGCTCTCTATAAGCTGCATTCATCTATCACTGATAGCAGCGGTCTCTGGATGTACAGAGGTCTGGGACAGGACCGGCCTTTCAGTCAGTGTGTTTTTGACCTAACGACCTGCAATTTATCCAAAAGCAAGCATGTTTAATATGTGACACCTAATTACATTCACAGCAGATTGCCAATTAATCTCTGCCCCCGGTGAACCCCAAGGCTTAACACAAGAGCCATTTCACAGATGAAAATCATTCGCAATTATTTGTATCTTGAACACAGAAGAAATTATGTTCTCTTTATGCATTTCTTGGAGAGTTTCAACTATAATGGCTATCCCTGAGATTTTCTCCCAAAATGCAGAGCCCGTTCTCATCCCAAGGCGTCATAAACTGACGCTTTTGACATTTCGTCTAAATCCAACGCACATGGCACCCTTTAGCGTCAATATGAGACGCAGATAGATATGGGCCAGAAGGCGCCTCCTAGTGGTCTAACCCTACCCCAGACCTAAACCTACCCATAACTATATTTACGCTAAATGGTGCCATGTGCGTTGGATTTAGACGAAATGTCAAAAGCGTCAGTTTATGACGCCTTGGGATGAGAATGCGTTGAAATGCATTGTGGTACACAGTTAATTGTAACATGGTTTTTAAGAATTTAGTTGAAAGTCTCAGCCACATTATTCTCATATTAAAGTTATTGAAAGCTCAAAAATATGCAATTAATTAACTATAAATGAAAATATAACATGCCCTTTTAAACACCTCCTTAATTTTACTGTACCAGGAAACCTCTTACGCATTAAGCTCTCAGTTTAACAAGCATGTAGTATCCCCGTAATACTCCCAAATATGGAAGTTAAAATATAAAACATGGTTAGCAGCTAGTCCGTCTATCCGGTTTTAGGTTGGATTGTCTGGTTTTGAAAGACCATGTCCACCTACTGGCGCAGCCTTGAGCCGGATGCTCATTAAAAATAAAGAAGAAAAAGAAGAAAAATAGTGTAAATAAAGAATAAAAGTAAATAATTCTGTAATTTACCATTGCAATTCTGTATTTCACCATTTTCATGATTCATTGAACTCAGAGTTCAAATCAGTTGAGATTTCACTGGTTTTGTCCATCCTTCTGTTAGACTGTCTCACAGATGAATTAGGTTTAATAGCTGTCCGCTGTTAAATTTCACTACACAATTAGATAATACCAATTTAGGTCAACCAATTACCAAGCAATGCTTAATTTTGTTCAGTCAGGTTAAAAGGTCGCATTAGCAATTAAAGAAAAAACACATTCAAGCAAAACATGTTCAGGTCAAAGTGTCTGAATACTTTTTTGTCCCAAATCAAATTTTACTGGTAGTCCACTGTATGAAGAAATGTTGGGTATAATATGTCACAGTTTACTTTATTTTGCTATCCACACTTACATAAATTAACTATAGTGTCCTGGACCCACTAGTAAAAAAATATCAAACATTATATCTGGTGTCTGACTAATTTTTGGTTTGACTAATACATATATATATATATATATATATATACATATAACATATATATATATATACATATAACATAACGTTCTAAATGACACATACATTTAAATGTAATACAGTCTTGTACCACCAGTACCCCTGTCACAAGTTACCTCACTGTCAAATAAGTTTGAACTTTACTAACTGCTGTTATGGAATTTTCAAATTAATCATAAACAACATAACATTTATTTTTCTTGCAGGATTAACATTGAAATGCTTTTGAAAAATAAATGTCCCTAGCACTTAAGTTAGTGTGTCTGGAAATTTAAAAGCGGAAACGAAAATAGACAGCTACTGTATGACCTCATGACCCAACAACAAGCTGAAGTATCAAGGAATCCAAATTTTCTTTTACCTAGTAACAGAGAATTACGAGCCCGTTCTCATCCCAAGGCGTCATTTACTGACGCTTTTGACATTTCGTCTACATCCAACGCACATGGCACCCTTTAGCGTCAATATGAGACGCAGATAGATATGGGCCAGAAGGCGCCTCCTAGCGGTCTAACCCTAACCCTACCCCAGACCTAAACCTACCCATAACTATTGACGCTAAAGGGTGCCATGTGCGTTGGATGTAGACGAAATGTCAAAATATGTCAAATATGATGCCCTAGGATGAGAATGCGTTGGAATTACACGTATGAGGAACCAATCATGTTGGAGAAACATTATCAAATCACCTTTGCCATGGTCCTATTCTACAAAAACTGTTGTACTCTTTATGTCAGGGGGATTCTCTCTTAAATTCAATTCAAAGGCATTGCCTGGAGTCTGTCTGGTTCCTGCTGTGCAGCAGGTTTAGTGGAACACTAGAGATCTCATTCCCAAGTGATAGTGTTCATCAGGGACAAGACGCTGTCCGACTCGAAGCAGGTGTCGAAGTGGAGACCCCTTGTAGAGTATAAATTTGTAGGTGTTGAAGAGGAGACGTCTCAGGTGTCGAAATGGAGAAGCCCCGTTTAGCTTAAGGCAGGTCCGTAGGGGAATTTCTACCACACTGCCAACAGTTTGAATCAGCTGTGAGATATTAAGATGACTTTATGTTGTTCCTATGAGGCTATTCTATCATCATTGTTCACTTTAATGAAGAAACTAATTTTATTTTGATGACATTGAGCATCAGCAACAGAAAACAAATGCATTCCCAATGTGAATGCATGACATATAACAGTATTTTCTGAAAATGTTTGAATTTAACTATTTCTTCTTATTGTACTCATGCAGTGCAAAATGTGGCATCACAGTTGTATGTAGTTGTAGGAGACTATCAGGTCATTGCCATGTGCTTAAGGTTTTTTGAGTAGCTTTTTTGTTTTTAAGTGTGTTGATATGTGGTTGCTAGGATTCCCAAAAACAGCCCACCCAATGATATTATGGTCAGAGTGGTTCAGGTGCCTCTTTCCACTGCTTAAAATCCTCAATTTGTATCCCTTAAAACTCATCTTTGATCACCAAAATGGCACATATAAAAAAATTTCCTTGAATTTTTTTTTCTTCATGCCTTAAAATAGCTTGTGTAACTCTACACAATTGCCTCATTTAGTAAACACTGTTCTATGAAAATGTGAATTATCCCGCCTCCACTCACTCACAGCAGCTCAGAGATCCACTCGTTGACGATCACACGTTGATCTGATTGGTTACAAGTCACCAGCGATTTCAAACAGTGTTTTTGAGTCTGGATCACTGCAGTTTTAAGGAGAAAATACTCAGCAATGGTGTTGACTTATGAATTTGCACATGGTTTGTCTTGAAGCATATTAAAAACACCACATTGACATATAAACAACATTAAAAGCTGGATTTTCACCACAGGGGGACTTAGATACGTAATAGCTCACTATTAAAGACCATGTCCGCCTATTGGTACAGCCTTGAGCCGGATGTTCATTTGTTCTCCTTTTATACCTTTACCAATGTAAATAAATAAATAAATATGTTAAAGTTAATATTAAGTGACAAACATTTAGACACAGCATTGTCAATACAATATTGAATGTTTTTGCTGTATTTCACCAGAAAAAAAAATATTCCAAACAAAGCCACAGAAGAAACGTTGCATCTTTGATCAACACAGTGGTGTTTTGTTCCTGAATGTTTCAGCTTTTTGAATCAATAAATCATTGACCTATTCATAAAGACAGTGGCTGCATCCAAAATCAATCATAGAAAAGTAAAAGCTCACTATTCCAGATGTTGCACAATATAAAGTGTCCCTCTCGCAGCACAAATGTTGCAAGATGAGATAAATGTCAAAATCCAAATTTATGGTTGGAAGTTTCCCCAAATGATTCAACTTAAGTATGAGCAATAGTAACTGAAGAAAACCTTCAGATTTTGGAACATTTTAAGCACCTCCTAGACTCATTAAACCCACTGACTTCCACTTAACACTTAATTAGTACTATGTTAATTAGTGGTTAATTACTCAGTAAATAATTAGCGATGTAAGATGGTTCTGTTTGTGAGAGTTAGCTCCACTAGTGATTTCATCTTAATGACCTCAGTCCCTCACCTCATTATTCACCGCTCCAGCTATTAAAGTTTGGTCAATGCAATATCCCTCGTCTCACAGGCTTAAACACAGTCCTGATACCAGTTTCATCATTACTATTCATTTGAGTGGAACTTGGAGCTTAACCAAACTCATGACCCTTATATCCCTGTAGTGTATGAGACGAGTTTCACAAGTTTACATCATTTAGTGAGGAGTCCTTCTATGGGGAAGTGAAAGGATTCTGGAAGAATTGTCACTGGAATGAAATAATCAGCCATTTAAATACTATCTGATTGTTGTATGTTTAGAACCCAGTATCCTTTCATTTCTTCACATGAAGCATTTTATGGAAGTAAAAATCACATTATTTTTTTTTCCCCATAGAGAAATAGATTTTTTTAAGCATATGAACCTTTCAAGACACATTGCATACTGAAGAGAGATTGACCAATCAGAGAAGACACTGTTACCATGGAAATGAGAACTGCAGCAGAGGAGCTCAGCAGCGACCAGCCAATCTCACGAAGTATTGTGAATGACATAATCCAGTCATTCTCCCAACACTCTTAAACTGCTTATATACTTACAGATATGTCAATATTTTGCAATTAACAAATGTAAAATCAATTATTACAATCAAGAGTTGATTGAACTGTTGTTGTTGATTTAATTACTCATTTGCAGTGCTTCATAGGACGAGTAATTCATACATTTTCTTTTTTACAATCACTTACAGCTGCAGTAGGGAGTTTTGAGAAAACGTTGACTTAGCCTGAAAATTTGAACAAGCACAACTTATAGGTCCCACCTCCTTGCTCTCTGCTGCGCTACAGCCCTCCCTCCACAGCCCTCCCTCCACAGCTCGTCCTCCACAGCGGAGCCTGTCGTGAACGCGCAGGCTAGTAAACAGGGCCACCGATAACAGCGGATAAAAAGTTATATGGCACATTCACTAATAGGGACTAAACGTCAACAATATGCTTTACATTGACAATGGCCTGCCCATACTTTGACTACAAACTTGGTCCTCAAATCATTATATATTTTTCAATAGCCTACATGTAACTGTATAACGTTGCACTCTTTCTGTAAGTTATAAATAGCTAGTAAGATAACGTTAATATAACGGTAACTAACGTTACAGTATGTAAGTAATTATTCTAACGATATATAATGCTAGATAAGGTGTGTTAGTACATTATTTCAGCAACATGACAAGCCAGTGAATTAGCAGGTTTCAATTGCTGCTTAGCAGAGTGCGTGACATTTTATCTACATGTTATGCGGCTAGAGTTTTGACACCGAGTCAATGGGCTCTGTCTAATTCTTTCTTTTTCGCTTGTTTATCGTCATCAGTCTTTTTCCTTTTACCTCTTTTTTTTATGAGCAGGTGTCACTCGAGAATTGGCAGTTTAGGTTGTTTCTCCGTCATAAGCACAGCTGCAGCACGCCGGCAATCTTGAGTTTGAACGACGGCTCGCGCTGTGCAAGAGAGGGGTGTGATCAGCATGTAGACGAGCGTGATTGACACTGCTAAGACATTCCTCCTGGCTCTGATTGGTTGTTTCTGACCGGGAGCGTGTATTTCTGCAAATAGCAATAGGACCACTGGGAGGAGTCAGAAGAGCTTGATTTTTTTCACATATTATCTGTCTCATATTCTACTGTCAGGACATAATGACAGTTTTAACAAATATGTAAAAAAAATATTTTTTACAAAAGTTACCTACAGCAGCTTTAACTAGTACTTTTGGAACTCTGATGTGAGTTTTAAAAAATCTAAACCGATGATTTCATATCGGAGCTGGTTCATGGATTTTTTTTTTTTTTTTTCAAACCCTATACGGAGAACATGAATGGGAATGAGACTTCTGGATCCGAAGGCCCCTGAAGGCTCCATTTAACTGTGCATTTGTGCTCAGCAGCTGTGCCAGAACGATAATCATCCCAAAGGAATAGTTTCAACGGTGGCCCAGTAGTGCACAACACAACGCAATTTAAAAAGCAAGCATAAGTTCACAACACAACGGAAAAGCTCCCGACCACTAGAGGGCTCTTTGTTGTGTAAAGTTGGTCTCCGTGCCGCTGTTCTTTGGCCCTTATGCACCAGAGAAACAAGGGCGCCGCCATCTTTAGAATATTGTCTTTGAACTTCCGTTTTTGCGGTCGCTCTGTGGCATTGCTGTCCAGGAGTAATTAGCTTTTAAAGTGGATTTACTTAATGTAAAGTTAACAAAAGTTATCATGAGGATTGTAATGTTTAAAGCAGATGTCTTAACAAATGTCATCGTTCATAAATAGGCAAGATCGCTGTGGAAATACAGACCGGAAGACAAAAGACAACGAGCGCAGCGCTGAAAAGGGGCGGGGCTACATAAGGTCTATAGAGTCGGGAGTCTTACAAAGATATCAATACCACTATTAGTTTCATGTAACCATTGTATATCGACATGAAATATTAATTCAAAATCACCTATGTGCATTATTCACTCAAAACATTGCAGAAATAGACAAGCTCGATGCGGAGAAGCTCTTACATCAAAACTGTAAACAATCCATTCACACAGAACTCATTATCTGCGCTCCTATTCTGACGGACATCTTTGACCATTTCACTCGCATCTCGCATGTTTCAAATGCCGAGAGGTTAAACTTAAAACAAAAAAAAACTTGTTTCAAGTTCTTGTTTTGTTTTTCATTCCACTGCATCTCGTGTTTTAAAATGCAAAAAAAAAATGTGATTAGCGCTTTGGATCTTTGTTTTAAAATATGCCTAAATACATGATACTGGTTTGTTCACAATTGTCTATGCAATATACAAAATTATATTTGATTTATAAACGTTAATCTTAAACGTGATGCACTTTTGTGTTGTACGTGATGTTATTTCATTGCTTTAAATACATAGTTTAATATGTTACATTAATATTAGTTATATTTAAGTGCCAAATTCAAATTTAGTCTTTCAGCCATTTTGACAGCCCTAATTGCCTCATTGCTATTTTTTTTTCTTTATTAACGATATCAAATAGAATTAAAATATACAAATATTTAGTGTTATTGAATATTTGGCCTGGATTATTCCAAATGGTTACGTACTAAATGATCACATAATTACTTTGGCTAACAGGAATTGTTAAACATACAAACAAAGCATAAAGCACACAAAGCCATGGCTAGAGAAAACAAGCATTAGTGTAATTAATCGTTCATAAGTAACCTGAGAGAGCGAGTAAGTCAACATAAGTAAACTCAGAGATAGAGTGAAGTATAGCTTGGTCTCTCTTATACTGTACATCCATGGAAGAACTGCAATATTTGAAATCCACTGAAACAGATTACGGCCCAAGACACTCTCCAGCATCCGTGTGACCTCACACAGGACAAACACATCGGAAAACGGATAAAACAGGTGATTTTCTAAAGAAATGTTCTTTAGAAATATTTGAAGACACTGACTGCAGTTTACTGTAATGTGGAAAAGTTTGAACTTATTCAAATTGTCATTATCTGTCTTTATCATTTCATTATGTAATTCATTGACATTTAAAAACACTTTACACAGACCTTTGGTGATCCTAATCCTGATGTGTCTGATTCTTTCCTGCTTTAAAAGCTTTTCTATGTGGGTTGTAAAGACACAAATAAGCACTCTCATTTTACCAGCTAATGTCAGCTCTCGCACATAATGTGAGTCATGCTTCAAAGTTTTAATTTAAGGCTGTAATGTAGCTAACAGTCTTTAAGGTTTCAAGACATCAAACATTGATTGTTCTCTGAGGGGTCTGGCTGGAATGGATTTTTCTTTCTTTTTTTCTTTCTTTCTTTCTTTCTTTCTTTCTTTCTTTCTTTCTTTCTTTCTTTCTTTCTTTCTTTCTTCCTTCCTTCTTTCTTTCTTTCTCAAATTAAGCTATTAAAGATTCTTATTCACTTTTTAAAAGGTCTAAACGCAACAACACGTCTAATATATTGTTATTTATACTTAAATTTCAGTCTATGCTCAAAAAAGTATGATTTACAAAGACTACGAAAACAATCACGCTAATCACGTGGACAATTTGTATTGGTCTTTTTCCGGTCATAAAGAAAAAATTCTCTTTTTGTGTTCCATGAAAAAACATTTGGGTTTTGGATTGGCATTAGCATGACAATTCATTTGTATGGTTGAACTATTCTTGTAGGCCATCAATTTGGAAATTGCCATGAAGGTGTAATATTTAATATATAAACAATATTATTGTCCAGCTAATCTTCTAAATGTGACAATAAGGCATGAAGATATTAAGATATCATAAACATTAACATCATGATTTTCTGTACAGCTTATTAAAACACTGTGTTTTGTAAAAAAAAATTAAATAAATGCAATACACATAAAAATGACTTGACTTAAAGGTAAAAAGGCAATTTGCCATAGTGCTTATTCCAACTGAAAGAGCATATTCCTCCACTTTTCATATACTGTAGTAAAGAAGAGTGTTCTTTCATCTGAAAACATCCCAGAGCGCTGGGCCAATATGGACTGTATCTTGACAGATGCCACTGACAGATGGCAGACTTGATTCACACATGTGGACTCTTAAAGGCATAGTTCACCAAAAAAAAAAAAAAAAAGTATTCACCCCCAAACCTGAATTAATTTCTTTCATCACACAAAAGAGGAATGCTCTTTTCCATGCAATTACAATGAATGGGGACTGAACATCATACAAGTAGTCAATTTGTGCACTATATTCCTGTAAGGGCCTATTTACACTTGTCACTTAATGCATTTTTACTGATCAGATAGCTATCCGATTTATTAAAACTGTTTCATTTACACTTGGCCACATAATCGTGTCTCCACAAAACGAATATAGCTCACATCTTCAATTCCCATCCTTGATACTATATTTAATTAGCCTGGGAAAACCCAGACAACTACCAGCAAATTTAGATTTGCTCTGAAAGTTAGTCTGGCAAAGAGCTCATTCAAACCCATTTCCAATCCGTCGAAATCGAGGCACCAATCAGAAACGTTGGGGCGGGCTTTACACGATGACGACAGCGCTGGGATTTTGAACATGATTTTGTAGGCTACATTACAAAGATGGATGCCGCCGTCGAACATCACATGTTCGAATCAGCTATCGCGTGTGTTTTAAGCGATTTGAACGTTTCCTTTTTGTTAAAAACCAAGCAAAGAACAACACTCGGAGATGTTTCTCCGCCGCTCTGCATACGTCATCTCCTTATCGCTCTGATTGGGTTTAGGTCTATCCGAGACGTCCGTTGGTGACGCCCCTCTGGAAATGATTAGTCTATGACGCTTTGCCAGACCATAACTCAGTTACAACTGAGAATGGTCTGGTTTTCATGTTACCGAAAGCAACAATTCAGCAATCCTGAATTGGTTTGAGTGATCGATTTACCACTGGCGAAATGGGCTTTCAATAAAACTTTGCTGCCTATAGAAAGTAAAAATGAAAAAAAAAGAAGTGAAATCAGTGCTACCTGACTAGAGAAAACAGAGAAAATGTATGTTTTTCCTTGTGATGGATTTTTTAGCTAATCATAATTCTAACATCTAAACTCACTTCTCTTTTAGGCCTAACATTCTGAACACTTGAACAAAATGTACTCTGAAGATTGTGTCGAAACCAGTGGAAAATCCCGAGATGCTGGCTAGACAATATCAAATAACAGCTGTTAGTATAGGCCTACTACCGACATTGTAGCAATAGAAAACACATTGAAAATCTATTCAAATCCGATCAGAGATGAGCCATGAAGTGACCAGTTGTAAAGCAGGCCCTCAATCTCTGAAGTCAGAAGAAGCTTTGTGAGACAGAACAAAATGTGTTTGTCAGAGAAGCATCAATGTCTAATTCCTAAATGAATCATTGTTCAGTAAATATGTTTATCCTCGATTCACAAAGCCAGGATGATTTGTTGACAAATCACGAATTGAACTCAATGATTCAGTCACAGCTAACTGAAGGCAAAGTTTATCTTTTAAAAATAAAACTTAAATTTCAGTCGGCTTCTCAAAAAAAAAAAAAAAAAGCTATCATACAATTCCAGAAGACTATATATATATATTTTTTTATGACTGTTGATTGCAACTATGGAAATTCTTTTGTATTTCACAGAAACAAGAAAGTCATTTGGGTTGGAATGACATGAGTGAGTAAATGACATAATTTTCTCTTTGGAGAGAACTAGTCTGAAAATAGACTGTGGTGTGGAAATGATGCAATTGGACATCCCGAGCAAACAGCAAATAAAGCACCAAATAAATGGAAATGCATGCAGGCAGCTAGGATGAACTCCTATATCATTATGCACGCTTTCTACAATGTCATGCAATGCCTTCCCCAGTGGTCCAGGGAATTCTGTGCCCTCCCAACACAAACACAAAATGGCAGCGCTGGAAAAGGTTGGTGCAATCAA
Organism: Rhinichthys klamathensis goyatoka; assembly: GCF_029890125.1. NCBI lineage: Eukaryota > Metazoa > Chordata > Actinopteri > Cypriniformes > Leuciscidae > Rhinichthys > Rhinichthys klamathensis. The sequence goes on along the minus strand of NW_026607115.1, from coordinate 1,325,353 downwards.
TCAAGTCAGTTCTCGTCAGCCTCACCGCACGCCACACACATCTGATTTTCCATCTCCAAGATGGAGGCGCTGCAGAAATCTTGAGTATTTATGAGCAGATGTCTGCTTTCGATGGCAAGCATCAGGTATACGACTGAACGTTATTGCTTCATCTTATTCACGCGGACCTATCATTCATTTCCCTCGCGTCGGAGATCTCATGCTGACTCCAGTATGAACTCAACGTATAGCTGAGATGCATTGTGCTCACGTACCTAGTGTCTGTTTTAGGGTTGTAATTTGCTTAATGTCATTACTCTAATTGCTGTACTCAGTGAAATGAAGGGCCAGCAGAAAATGGCGCTTGCATACTCTGAGCTGAGCCTGTGAGCCCACTGGAATTCATGAACTTTATCAGCACTTCTGTTTTTAGCACCAGAGCTCACAGTGATACAGTTTACTCAACCACAAACTGTATTTTTGAACAAAACACGCTTCCACTGAGCAGATTCAAGTTGGACAATGTAGAACCGTCCAACGTGATCTCATGATGAGGCGTATAGGCCTATGCATTTCACATAAAATGAGGTTCTACTACACATATTTACTTACGTTTGCATAGACACTGAGACTAACCATATTGATGTTTTGACAGCAAATAAAAGGTAAAGTATATACAGGTCCTTCTCAAAAAATTAGCATATTGTGATAAAGTTCATTATTTTCCATAATGTAATGATAAAAATGAAACTTTCATATATTTTAGATTCATTGCACACCAACTGAAATATTTCAGGTCTTTTATTGTTTTAATACTGATGATTTTGGCATACAGCTCATGAAAACCTAAAATTCCTGTCTAAAAAAATTAGCATATCATGAAAAGGGTCTCTAAACGAGCTATTAACCTAATCATCTGAATCAACTAATTAATTCTAAACACCTGCAAAAGATTCCTGAGGCTTTTAAAAACTCCCAGCCTGTTTCATTACTCAAAACCGCAATCATGGGTAAGACTGCCGACCTGACTGCTGTTCAGAAGGATATCATTGACACCCTCAAGCAAGAGGGTAAGACAGAAAGAAATTTCTGAACAAATAGGCTGTTCCCAGAGTGCTGTATCAAGGCACCTCAGTGGGAAGTCTGTGGGAAGGAATAAGTGTGGCAAAAACGCTGCACAACGAGAAGAGGTGACCGCACCCTGAGGAAGATTGTGGAGAAGGACCGATTCCAGACCTTGGGGGACCTGCGGAAGCAGTGGACTGAGTCTGGAGTAGAAACATCCAGAGCCACCGTACACAGGCGTGTGCAGGAAATGGGCTACAGGTGCCGCATTCCCCAGGTCAAGCCACTTTTGAACCAGAAACAGCGGCAGAAGCGCCTGACCTGGGCTACAGAGAAGCAGCACTGGACTGTTGCTCAGTTTTGCATGTCATTCGGAAATCAAGGTGCCAGAGTCTGGAGGAAGACTGGGGAGAAGGAAATGCCCAAATGCCTGAAGTCCAGTGTCAAGTACCCACAGTCAGTGATGGTCTGGGGTGCCATGTCAGCTGCTGGTGTTGGTGCACTGTGTTTTATCAAGGGCAGGGTCAATGCAGCTAGCTATCAGGAGATTTTGGAGCACTTCATGCTTCCATCTGCTGAAAAGCTTTATGGAGATGAAGATTTCATGTTTCAGCACGACCTGGCACCTGCTCACAGTGCCAAAACCACTGGTAAATGATTTACTGACCATGGTATTACTGTGATCAATTGGCCTGCCAACTCTCCTGACCTGAACCCCATAGAGAATCTGTGGGATATTGTGAAGAGAAAGTTGAGAGACGCAAGACCCAACACTCTGGATGAGCTTAAGGCCGCTATTGAAGCATCCTGGGCCTCCATAACACCTCAGCAGTGCCACAGGCTGATTGCCTCCATGCCACACCGCATTGAAGCAGTCATTTCTGCAAAAGGATTCCCGACCAAGTATTGACTATTGAGTGCATAACTGAACATAATTATTTGAAGGTTGGCTTTTTTTTTTTGTATTAAAAACACTTCTTTTATTGGTCGGATTAAATATGCTAATTTTTTGAGACAGGAATTTGGGGTTTTCATGAGCTGTATGCCAAAATCATCAGTATTAAAACAATAAAAGATCTGAAATATTTCAGTTGGTGTGCAATGAATCTAAAATATATGAAAGTTTAATTTTTATCATTACATTATGGAAAATAATGAACTTTATCACAATATGCTAATTTTTGGAGAAGGACCTGTACATTTAAACAACTTTATAGATGTACACATTTACAAAGCCTTATCAATATTGAATTCGTGGAATTAATCATTGATACTGCTGTTTTCATGATCCTTGATATTAGGGTTTCCGTCACATTTGTTTACTGTAGTTGACTCGTTGACTCCAAATTTTCAAATCTTGCATTTGTCGTCTCATGAAGCATTGCCAGAGAGGTCAGAAAACAATTGATTGGCTACACTTTATTTTGAAAGTCCACTTTAGACATTCTACTAACTATAACTTTGCATCTACATGTCAACTAACTCTTTTAGGAGCGGTTTCCTGGACAGAGATTAAGCCTAGGTCTAGACTAAAATGGCCCTTTAAACCAGATTAACAGCTCCTTTCTCTGTCATGGCTTTAAATAGTCCTAGATTTAGTTTGGTCCGGAGTTTAATAAGCTGATTTCCTGGAGGAAGACTAGAGCCACTCCAGGACTAAATTGAGCCTTAAATTAAACCTACCAGGAGGCAGGTTTAACTTCAGATTAACTTTGTGTTTCAAAGAAGACACATGCATTACTTTGACACACACACACATATATAATCATTACAAACAGATTTTCCTGGGATTTATTTTATTTTATTCCATAGCTGGTGTGTGCAGATAATTTAGCTTGCTTCAACATTATTTTCTCTTGTTAGTACATTTTTTTTGATTGCAGTCTTTTTTTGGTGCCATTGATTTCCTTGGATTTGCTTCTCAGTTGCATGCAATTTTAAGTTTTTCTTGGTTCATTCCACGTTTTATAGGCAACCTCTGTCATGCTAATTCAGATTAGCACAGTTGGTTTTAATTTAATCTGGTTTATTATAGTTCAGGACTCCATAGTCCAGGTGCAACTAATCTGTACTTGATCTGTGTTACACAAAGCCATTTTTTTAAGACACGATTATAGATAACTATTCTAGATGAATGCCTACTCCTGGCTTAATATAAACCCTGTCGGCGAAACCGCCCCATAGAGTATTAGTAGAATGTTAGATTAGGGTTAGTAGAAAAAGTTGACATGTAGTTACAAAGGTACTTCTAGTCAGTAGAATGTCTGCTGGGGAGCATAACAATAAAGTGTTATCAGATATAAAGCAGTCAGTCTACTAATACTCTAATGACTGCTAGTTTACATGCAGATGCAAAGTTACTTATAGTTAGTAAGGGTGTAAGAAAATATTGATACATGTGAATATCACGATATTATGTTTGGTGATAATGTATAGATTCTTAAAAACACTGTATCGATATTTATATATTTGCTTACATCCAAGATTCGTGACATTGGCTTAGTTAGAGTTTAAACCCCAACCCTGACCCCAACTTTGGTTTTTCAGTTGATGAAAGGGCATCTTAGTACACTTTTTCTTTATGGAATTTTCAGTGTGAACACACTACTCGCACCGTTTATTCTACAAAACAGCATATAATAGTGCACAAGTGCACATATTGGAACACATAGCAAATCTAGCTCAGTTATCACCTATATATATGTGTGTGTGTTTGTGTGTGTGTGTGTGTGTGTGTGTGTGTGTGTGTGTGTGTGTCTACCTAAGCAATCCTGCAAGCACTTTACTATATGTTTCCTTTACTCAGATTGCACAAAACTAGTGATATGATTTTGGCTGTTATAGGGACTGAAAAATGCAAATGCAGTTACCGCTGTTCTGATGAAATAAAATAAACCTTTTATGCATATGGTGGTGTGCTCTTTATGACAGTTTTTTTTTTTAAATTAGATACTCGTCTTTAAAAAAAAATAGAAGAAAGAAATATCACAATATATCTCCTTTCTTACAAAACCCCTGTATTATGATGCATATCACCAGATTCTTGCTAATGCACAGCCCTAATACTTAGTAGAATGTTTAAAGTGGACGATCAAAATGAAGTGTTACCATATTTTCCTCAAGTCTCAATAACATTTTTATTTTCCCTTTCATGTAAATTTATGTTAATATAAACTGGAAAATAAGGCAACAATTCTGTGATTTTCATTGAGATTAAGATGAATATTTTCAGGAGTTATGCTGTATTTAAGATCATTTGGGATGCTCAAACAAATGTTTTGATTGAATTGTTGCACTTTTCAGGGAAAACCATCTTCCATGCTGTGCTCTCTGCATATTATGCTAAATCACTTTATGCAGCTTCCTGTTTTTTTGTTTGTTTGTTTTTTGCAAATATGTCTTGAAAATGTTTTTGTAGGTTTGTTTCTGAATTGTCCAAGTCTTACATGTAGAGCAGACAGAAGAGAAGCAGACATTGCTCTAAGCAAGACAAAAATCCATTAAATTCTGTTGAAATATTAAATGAATATATCTATGTTTTTTATCTATCTCTTTTCCATTTTTATTTTATAAAAACCTAATGAAAGATTTAGGTAATATTGGATTGTACCGCAGTAAAAGGCATGGTGGGATTGAATCGTCCTGTTGGCCCTTTCAAACCTTTCAACTGGATATGTGTCTTTTCCAGGTTTACTCTCTTCGGGAAACAAGAAATCTTCATATTCGATACGTGAATAACATTGATTCAGGTTTTTTTTTTTATTATATATATTTGGTTTTGATAGAGTTAAAAGTGAACATAAAATGTGAATGGAAAGATGCCTAAAATTGTCCATGACTTGTATATACAAGTGCATATTTAAAAATAAAAACATTTAATAATAATTAGCAAAATGCAGTTTTACTTTTCTTTTTTAGACGCAGCATAACGCACCACAGGACATGTCAACTTCCCAAGAGTATTTCATAAACTTATTACAAGTTATAAATGAAATAAAGATTTTCAAAATCAAACAAACACAAATAATTAAATTAAATAAAACTTAATAACAAGTAACTTTTGTATTAAGAAAGTCAAATGAGTCTGCACATCTAAAACACAAATTGGGATCAGGAGTAGGACAATTTTTTTCACATTTCACACATTTGTTTTTTGTTTTTTAAATTACGACTAAGCACAACGTTTCAACTAGTTGTTCACTGTGGTCACTGATCATGATTCAATATCATCTGTCAAAATATGTGCTCTGTCAAAATCACCAGCCGCCTGTTACATGTTTTGCTTGGTTGTAATACATAAAACATGACATATACCTTTTTTGCTTAAATTTTTATAGTATCACTAATACTCTCAGACATGTGGAAACTTACAATTAGCAAGTGTCTTGTAGATTGAAGACACACACACACACGCGGGTTGTATTTTCATGTTTTATGGGAACTTTCCATAGTCATAAGCATTTTTATACTGTTCAAACGGTATATTCTATCCCCAAAACCTACCCATCACAGAAAACGTTCTGCATTTTTACATTTTAAAAAAAAGCTGTCTTCCTCATGAGGACTAAAAATTTCCCCACAAAGACAAGGATTTCAGATTTTGTCCTCAAAACGTAGGGTTTACCAGAATGGCACGGCACACACGCAAACACACACACTCACTGTAAAACCACACGTATTCACACACATGGATGGCTGTGGAAGTGAATCATGCAAATATCTCAAGCTGAGAGTGACAGTGATTGAAAAGAACTCAAGCAGTGTTAATTAATTGTCTAATCAGCATTATAGCTCTTGCTGTTATTTTTACACATCTTCAAGCAATCCATTTCCTTCTAGAATCCTGCATTTTTGCATGAGTATCTACCATTCTGCATTTGAGTACGCACTTAGCACTGATAAGATGTCTGTGACGTAGAGCAGAATCTATTAACAGATTTACTGAAACAAAACAGTGTTCAGTATCCAATGCGAGTACATTTAAAACCAAAGTCTAAATAAACAGTTCCAACAACCATCACAAAAAAGGTGCTAAACATGGGGTCTACAATATTTACACAGGTGTACATGTACAACTTGAACGGATCCTGCTCCTTTGGTTCCACATTCAAATAAAAATGCCCTCTCCAGCCTCAACATGCTCCTGGCATTTTGTTTGCAGTTGGGAAATGACCTCTTGCAGGTTTCCAAAGAACAGACCCGAGTCAGAGTCAACAGCATATTTAATTTGACAGGAACAAAAATGTGGCTGCAGGGAATGGAAGTACAGTTCATTCAATATATATGTTGTAGTGAGTGTCAAACATTCAGTTGACAAAGCATTAAAGATAAATATATTTTGACAAATTTCTAGCGGACAAAGAACTCATGAGTTGTGAAAATTAGACATGATTTAAGACAGAACGACATATTAAGGGGATCTCCTTTTCATCTGTGTTGAATAAAATCAATGGCATGTACTCTAACTAAGAAGTTTGTATTATTGGATCTTGTAGTTTCTCATCTGGAGGACTCTTAAAGTGCTTCAACATGATGGTCACCTGAGGACACGCTCCGGGTCAACACCATTCCTCAGCTGGGTTTTATAAAAAGGATCTGCCTAGAAGAGTGGAATAAATCTAAGCAGAGAGACTATATATTGACTGTATTTTAAACTCAGAATTCAAGTTAAAGGACAAGTTCGGTATTTTACACTTGAAGCCCTGTTTCAAGATCGTTTCTGATGAAATAGAACGGTTAAGATAAAAATTTGGACACATGCTGCTGGCCCGAGAAATTTTGGTTTATGTGGTTGCAATTTCTCGAAATTTCTCGGGCCAGCAGCATGTGTCCAAATTTTAATCTTAACCGTTCCGAACTTGTCCTTTAAGAATTTTCAGTTTATTCGGCAAAAAACAATAATTTATGTAAGTGTACATAACATCTTATACTCACGTATCAGATGAAAATCAGACTAACTCATCGCCCTTATTTCTCAATCATAATATACATAAAAATATAACCTCCTATCCTTGTTTATCTTGAGGCAAGTATAGTTTAATATATATATATATATATATATGTGTATATATATATATATATATATATATATATACACACACACTGTGTATATATATGACAAGTATATATATATATATATATTATATATAATATATATATATATATATACTTGTCATATATATACAGTTGTAATATAATCACATTATTAAATAAATGTTTTTCTCCAAAACACGTTGGCCACAAATATTGGCACCCTTTTATTAAATACTTTCTGTAATCTCCTTTTGCCAAGATAACGAATCAGTTACCTAACGTATCCTCGGTTCTCTATAGATGAGGGAACGAGTATTGCGTAAGCTAGCTTACGCTACGGGAAAGATTCATCTTTTCTGAGAAATTGAAGCCAAAAAATTATCCTATAATTTTGTATCCATTGTCAACGCAGTTCAGCTGCAGCAGACCATGAGCGGGCTAGCTAGCAGCTCATTGGTTTGCTCAAGTGAATGAACTCTCGGCCAATGAGAGTCTGACATGCTCTCATTACGTCAGAGCCCGCCGAAACGGGCGTGGTCAGAGAGTATATTACTGGCGTCCTAGGCTGTAAACTCTGGTTTTCATAGAATGGAGCGAGAACGCAAGTAGCACAAGCACGGCCAGGAACGCAATACTCATTCCCTCATCTAGAGAGAACCGAGGTTACGTTAGGTAACCGATTCGTTCTCTAACGAGAGGTTCTCTCGTATTGCGTAAGCTAGCTTACGCAACGGGAACACCTGGTCAACGCCGTGCGTGCTAAGCATCCACTATGAGTCCCAGGGGAGACCCCAGGGAACCCTTATGAGTGGGAATAAATATATGTACATGTGACAAAGGCCAGCAGAGCGGGCCGGAGATTGTGTAGTACATAAGCACATGATAGAGAGGGACAGAGCAAAACCGGTCTGTGTGAATAACTCCCTATAGTGCAGCTCAACCAGAAGAGCTGTAACATACTAGACTGCTAGTAGTTTAGCCTGCAAGGCGGGAACTTCCAGATTGTAAAATCTGACAAAGGTGGAGGGGGAAGCCCATCCCGCTGCCACACAAATGTCATGAATGGAAATTATGCTGGACCATGCCCACGATGAGGCCATGCCCCAGAGGGCATGGCCTGGTCTTTTGATGCGTATGCGGCTGCAATGGCATCAACTATCCATTTGGATAGAGTCTGTTTCGAGGCGGCCGACCTCTTGGTGCGCCCACCGAACGAAACAAAAAGCTGCTCGGATCGTCTGACCGGAGCAGTGCGAGTAATGTATAATCTCAGGGCCCTGACCGGACACAGGAGATTAGAGTCAGATTCGCTATCGGATGCAGGCAGAGCCGATAGGGAAATAACTTGTGCCCTGAACGGGGTACCAATCGCTTTTGGGACATAACCATGTCTAGGTTTGAGAATGACTAAGGAGTCATTGGGCCCAAACTCGAGACAAGAAGCGCTAATGGACAGCGCGTGAACGTCTCCCACACGTTTTACTGACGCGAGCGCGAGCAGAAAAACTGTTTTGAGCAAAAGGTATTTGAGGTCCACGGTGTTTAGCGGTTCGAATGGGGGGGCTTTCATAGCTTCGAGAACTATGGAAAGGTCCCAAATCGGCACCGAAGGGGGGCGTGGGGGGTTCATCCTTCTAGCTCCCCTGAGGAAGCGGATGACCAAGCCATCTTTGCCCAGTGACTGGCCGCGCCGGGGTTCAACGAACGCTGCGACGGCTGCCACATACACCTTGAGAGTGGACGGGGACCTGCCCTTGTCCAACATCTCTTGGAGAAAAACTAGCAAGGAAGGAACCTCGCATGACCGTGGGTCCAAGTTTCTGTCGGTGCACCATTTAGAGAACACAGACCATTTAGTCGCATAGAGCCTTCTAGTAGAAGCCGCTCTAGCCTGCATGATCGTGTTTAACACTCCCTCTGGCAAAGCAACGGGTGGTTGTTGATTACCCACGCATGTAGCGCCCAGCGCTCTGGGTGGGGATGCCAGATCGTGCCGCAAGCTTGAGAGAGCAGATCTGCTCTGACTGGAATGGGCCACGGGGCTGTCTGTGACAGCTGAGTGAGCTCCGGAAACCAAGTCTGACCCTCCCAACGCGGGGCTATGAGGAGCACCGAGTGGCGTGTTTCCCTGATTCCCTGATTCTCTGAAGCACCTGTGGTAGCAGAGAAACAGGAGGGAATGCATAAAGCGGGCGGCTGGGCCAGGTCTGGGCTAGCGCGTCCTCGCTCTTTGAGAAAAATATTGGGCAGTGGGTGTTCTCTTCTGAGGCGAAGAGGTCCACCTCTGCTCTGCCGAATATTCGCCACAGCTTTTGGACTGTATGAGTGTGCAGGGAGCATTCCCCAGGGGGAATGGGGTTCCTGGACAGACTGTCTGGACCGTCGTTCAGATGGCCCGGCACATGCGTCCCTCTGAGCGAGAGCAGGTGACACTGAGACCAAACTAAGATGCGTTCTGTCAGCCGGAAGAGATTCCTGGATCTGACTCCGCCCTGACGGTTTAGATAGGAGACCACGGCTATATTGTCCGAACGGATCAGCACGTGGTGACCGTGAATGCGCGGAAGAAAGCGCGTGAGCGCGTTCTCGACCGCCAGCATCTCCAAACAGTTTATATGGAGGAGGCTCTCCTGAGCTGACCAGGGGCCGAAGGCCGGTGAGCCCTCGCAGACCGCACCCCAACCCGTGTTGGATGCGTCTGTCGAGATGACTTTTCGGCGAGAAAGGGTCCCCATGGAAACGCCCCGCTGAAACCATTCTGCCACAGTCCATGGCTGCAGAGCTGTAATACAGGACTGCGTTACTTTTATCAGCTGGCGGCCCGTGGTCCACGCACGGTGAGACACACGGCTCTTCAACCAGAGCTGAAGCGGGCGCATGCGCATTAACCCCAGCCGGAGCACCGCGGAGGCTGAGGCCATGTAACCCAACGCCTTCTGAAAAGTTTTCAGAGGTGTGAGTCTGTTCATCTGAAAAGATGCGGCGAGACGCTGAACACGGCGCGCGCTGTGTTGACAGACGAGCCGTCATCGTGACCGAGTCTAGCTCTATACCCAAGAAGGAGATAGTCTGACTGGGTTGTAGTGCGCTCTTTGTCCAGTTGACAGAGAGGCCCAAAGCTTTCAGATGGTCGAGGAGAACTGTACGATGACACAGTAGCTCTCTCTGTGATTGTGCCAAAATCAGCCAGTCGTCCAAATAGTTCAGTATTCGCAGCCCCTGACTCCGCAGGGGGGCGAGATCCGCATCCATGCACTTCGTGAACGTACGGGGTGCTAGGGATAGGCCGAACGGGAGGACGGTGTATTGATAAACCTGGCCCTCGAAGGCGAAACGTAAGAATGGCCTGTGAAGGGGATTTATCTGAATCTGAAAGTAAGCATCTTTCAGATCTAGTGAAATGAACCAGTCCCCTTGGCGCACATGCGCAAGGAGTTTTCTGATAGTGAGCATTTTGAACGGTCTCTTCATGAGAACTTTGTTCAGAAATCTGAGGTCTAAGATTGCTCTGAGGCCGCCGTCTTTCTTGGGAACCAGAAAATAAAGGCCGTAAAACCCCGACTCGCTCATAGACAGAGGAACTCTCTCTATAGCCCTTTTGCACAATAGCTTTGCTATCTCTGAACGGAGCAGCGTCACTGCTTCTGGGTTCACAATAGTTTCTAGCCGCGCTCGATAACGTGGAGGGCGGCGGAGAAACTGTAAGCGATAGCCTAGCCTTATTGTGTTTAGCACCCACTGGGAAATTCCCGGAATAGCTTCCCACGCTTTGAAGCGTAACGCTAGAGGGTGAATGGCTACATGGTCCCCGTCGCTGCACATAGCGGGCTGCGTGAGCGCGCTCATAGTGTTTATAACAGCGGGACTTACACTCGGAGAGGAGTTTATGGGCCGTGTAACAGAGTGAGCAGAGGTGGGACGCGCATACGTGCTCGTGGGCGCTTATGCACTCTGAAACTCGAGCGGGTTGAAACCGCTTTATGAGAGTGGACTCTGTGTGAGACACGGGAACTGAAGTGCTTTTGTGTATGAGTGAACACAGTGTTGTGGGTACATTTTCTACACAGGAGGCTTTTATGCTCTTTATGAGATTTCTCTGGGTCACCGTGGAAACGGCGTTTGTGCTCATGCAAGCGGGAAGGGAGACCGGCTTGGTAATGGCGGAGTACACTGCTGTAGTAGCCGCGTGAGGCTACTTTCTGGTTCCCACTAACAGAGGGCGAAACTTTGACGGCGGTCCGGCCGCGGCGGGAGAGCGCCGTCTTTTTCTCAGCTGTGCTAGGCAGACTTCGAGTGATCGGGTTTCAGCGCGATCCTAGGCCGAGGCCCCCGAGGAGGCGGCGGTCTGTGGCGGCTGTCAGAGCGAGAACGAGGGCGGCCGCCCTGGCGTCGCTGAGAAGTCTGACTGTGCTGAGCTGGGCGCTGGGGTGGGGCTCGTGCAGGAGGCAGGTCACGTGAGCGGCCTGCAGAGGAGCTAGCGCGACAAGGCAGAAAGAGATTCATGGCCTGGGAGGCTTTCTGCACTTCAGAAAATTGGTCGACGATACCCTTGACAGCAGATCCGAAGAGGCCGGATGGAGAGAGCGGGGCGTTGAGAAAAGCGGCGCGCTCAGAATCTCCCATGTCGGCGAGTGTGAGCCACAAATGTCTCTCAGACACACAAATGGCGGCCATGCATTTCCCCAGGGCTTGAGCAGCAGATTTTGTAGCACGGAGGGCAATGTCCGTGGCGCTCCTCAAATCCGTGACTAAAGGGGGATTTTTTCCGCTCTCGTCCCATTCACGAAGTATGTCACCCTGTAGTATCTGAAGGACGGACATGGAGTGAAGTGCAGAGGCTGCTTGGCCGGCGGCTGAGTAAGCGCGGGCGTGAAAGCTTGAAGTCGCTCTGCAGGCTTTAGAGGGGAGCACAGGTGATGAGCGCCATTTCGCGGAGGGCGGGCATAGATGTGCGGCGACCAGGTCCTCTACAGGGGGAATGGAGAGATAACCCTTCTCTGCAGCTCCGTCCACAACGTGAAGCGGGGTGGAAGAGTCGGAACGAGTTCTAGCAGAGAGCAGGGCGTTCCAGGACTTCGTGAGTTCCGCGTGCAGTTCAGGCAGGAAGGGCGCAGCCCGTTTAGTGGCGGGAGTCGAGCGCTGGCGGAAGTAGCTGCCGTCCAAACGGTTGATGGTCTGCTCGGGGGGAGGGGACCAATCGAGCCCGAGGCGTTCGACGGCCTGTGAGAGGAGGCGCACTAATTCCTCCTCGATTCCAGCGCGGGTCCCTGAGGATTCTCGGGCCGAGGAGGCGTGAGAACCGGACCATTCCTCACTGTCTGAGGCGAGAAGCGAACATGTTTCCTTGATGTCCGCGGCGTCATCGGAGGCGACAGAGCGGCCACTCGGCGGCAACTGTATGTCCGGAAGCGGCGGAGAAGGAGAGCGGGAGGCGACAGGCTCCGGCGGGATGAACGCTTCTGGCTGGGGTTCCGGCGGCCTCTGAGAGCGGCGTTTCTTCTTCCGCGGCGAAGTCAGAGGCGGCGCGGAAGCAACTTTAATGGCCTGAAGTCGAGCCCGCAGGGTCGACAATGGCATGTCTTCGCAGAGATCGCAGCCGCCATCGGCGAGGGCGAGCTCGGCGTGCTCCAATCCGAGGCAGAGAGCGCAGATGACGTGGCGGTCTCCATTCTCGAGGGGAGCGCGGCAAGAACCGCAGGAAGATTTACGAGACATCTTTAAAAAGACACTCGGCTCTTCTAGATACAAAATGTACAGGAAGCTTTTTGTAAAAAGGATACACATCCGTCGGATGGCGATAGCTTGCAGGACGGCTGAAGGTGGCGAAGACGGCCGGCTTCCTCAGTCTCCCAGATGCTCGCTAGAGTTGCCTTTTCGACGACGGCGGCTTCTCTCAGGATCAGCAGATGCGTGTAGCCTCGCTGAAGAGATGAAAATCAGAGTTTACAGCCTAGGACGCCAGTAATATACTCTCTGACCACGCCCGTTTCGGCGGGCTCTGACGTAATGAGAGCATGTCAGACTCTCATTGGCCGAGAGTTCATTCGCGTCTCCTCATAGGCTTAAGCAGTTCTCTGTGAGCGAACCAATGAGCTGCTAGCTAGCCCGCTCATGGTCTGCTGCAGCTGAACTGCGTTGACAATGGATACAAAATTATAGGATAATTTTTTGGCTTCAATTTCTCAGAAAAGATTAATCTTTCCCGTAGCGTAAGCTAGCTTACGCAATTCGAGAGAACCTCTCGTAAGAGAACAGCTCTTTCTCTTTCAAGACAACAGAGTTTTCTCCTATAATGCCGGATGAGTTTGGAGAACAACTGACCAGAGATCAGAGACCATTCCTCCATACAGAATCTCTCCAGATCCTGCAGATTCCCAGATCCATGTTGGTGCTTCTCCTCAGTTCACTCCACTCATCAGGTCAGGGACTGGGACGATCATGGCAGAAGCTTCATTTTGTGCTCAGTGACACATTTTTGTGTTTATTTTGAGTTTGTTTTGGATCATTGTCCTGATGGAAAATCCAACCACGGCCCAAAATAAGATTTCTAGCAGAAGCCGTCAAGGTTTTGATTTTTTATCTGTTGATATATGATAGAATCCACGATGCCATGTATCTGAACAAGATGTCCAGATTAAAGATCCAACGGGTTATTAAATTGTACACATGGGGTACTTTTTATCCCTGTGTGCACCAAACCCATCTAGCGTGTTTGCTGCCAATAAGCTCTTTTGTTAGTTTCATCTTCTGACCACAGAACCCTGTGCCGTTTGAAGTTCCAGCCGTGTCTGACAACTGAATTTGCTGGAGTTTGTTTTTGGATGAGCGAGGAGGATTTTTCTTGAAACCCTCCCAGTCAACATGTGGGGATGTAGGGGTTGTTTGATTTTTTTTTTTTTTTTTGGTAGGCTTCTGACCTCAAGACATCTCTGCAATTCTCCATCTGTGATCCCTCGGAGAGTCTTTGGCCACTCAAACTCTCCTCCTCGCCGTGCATTAAGACAATATAGACACGCGTCCTCTTCCTGTCAGACTCCTAACATCTTTAGTTGATTGTAACTTTTTAATTATTGCCCTGATGGTCAAAATGGGGATTTTCAATGCTCAACAGTTTTTTGATGCACATCAGAACTATATTATTTGGTTTCATTCGTTGTGATGGATGATTAAGGGAATTTGGTCTTTGTGTTTCCTCTTATTTAAACTCCTGTGAAACAAGCTAGAGAATTTCATGTTCACCCTGGTGTGCAAAAAAAGGTAAATATTAATGGACTCGTAAAAAACTCGTAAAAAAAGTTCTAGGGGTGCCAATAATTGTGGCCAACATGTTTTGGCGAAAAACATTTTATTTCATAATGGTGTAACACCACACTGCACATTTTGGATGTCTTCAGCTCTTGAAGTCTCTACCAATAAGTGTTTGATATAAATCAGATGTGTTAAATAGGAGATGCATCCAAAATGTGAAGTGCAGGGGAATGAAAATCACTGTTTGCTCTGTCTTATCAGTAAAAACATACTTCCTTACATCACTGGTTATGCATCTATAGCTCCCGAGTCCAATACTACTGTCCTCTTTGAGCAATGTTCCAAAAATATCCTTTGTTACATTGACTTTGTTTGTTTCTCACCCAAGGATTTTTTTTTGCACCTAGTAGGGTTAATTTAATATGTGTTCCATCTTGGTTATTCAACAAACAATGTACCAACCAACCTAAATTGGTATTATCTAATTGTGTAGTTAAATGTAACAGCTGACAGATATTCAACCTATTTCATCTGTGAGACAGTCTAACAGAAGGACGGACAAAACCAGTGAAATCTCAACTGATTTGATGGAACTGTGATGGAACTGTGAGGTCTTGTCATATTTTATTACCATTTTCTAAACTGTAGTGAATAAATTGTGACAATGTTGAAGGTATCTGAATACATTTTGGTTTGACGGTATATTCAGCAGAAAATAGTGTAGGGTTGTTGATCCTAAAATTATGTTTATAAACATTATTTTCATTAGAGTAACCGATGATTCATGCACAGTGAGACAATGGACATTTGTAAAAAAAACAACAACAAAAAAAACAACAACCTGTAAATACAATCAAGTTTGGTGTTGTCTTTAATCTAGCGTGTGAATAAGCTCGTCCAGTTGTAGATATTCCAGTGCTGTATTTTTAGCAGTAAGAGTTTGTGAGTGTTGATGTGGCAGTGCTGTGAGTGGCTGCTCTTTGACCACAGTAAGAGCTGTTCTGTTCCAGCTCTGAGTAGGTGGACTCTCATCCACAGTTCCCTCTCTTTCTCTCCATCTATGCACAGTATCTTTGTTTTCAGCTATCGTGCTTTGAGTTACAAAAGGTTTCCATAGGAACTAAATGGAGATCACTCAAAAAAAAAAAAAAAAAAAGAAGGTAGTTGAGACCTTGCATGTGGGACTGTGATGTGGTGGTAGCCAGAGGCTTTGCTTTGCCATTAATTGAGTTTGTAGATGATTGGCACATACATAATGAACCAACCAAAACCAGCAGCTTTGGATAATTCCCTGCCCTGCTATGGAAGCTTGTTCTCACCACAGAATTATTTTATTTTTTTATTTGATCTAAAATGACAAAAAAAAAAAAAGTATTTGAAGTGTAATTTGATTGTTTAGTTTGTCTCACATCCAATTAGATTACATGGAGAGGGCGGGGTTTATGACATATGCCGCATCCAGCCACCTGGGGGCGATCGAAACGTTTTGGCTTCACCGAAGGTTGCGGGTTTGATTCTCAATACCGGTAGGAAATGACTGAGGTCAAGTCAAGTCACCTTCATTTATATGGACTGTTTCAAAGCAGCTTTACAGTGATAATAGGAAATCAAAGTAACAGAGATTGTTTGGGCTTTACAGCAGCTCTAGAATAAAGTTATTGTCCAGCTAAAGTTAGTTTTGATCAATTCACTTCTGTTGCAAAGATCATTAGTTATTAACTTATGGGCCGCTTACAATGACCCCGTTCTAACAGAAAATCCTTAACGCGCTCCGGCCCTCTCATTCGCACAACAACACTGCCTGGTGGCTCGAGAACGCAAACCTTGAAATAGGTTAAAAGGTGCAAGCCTTGAAGAAAAATATATTTTTTGATATATATATTTTATCTCTTTAAATGCAAACCTGTGAAAACGCTAATGGCGTGCACATGCGTATTACGTGTTTAGTCTATAGGTATGTGCGTTTGAATATATATGTACGCAGGCGTGTAATCTTTCTTTACAAATTGACCTAAACAAATTACTTGTCTGGCCTTAAAAATGTATAATACAGAATTATTTATTGCTTCCGAGTAGCCCTTAAAAATGTATAATACAGAATTATTTATTGCTTCCGAGTAGCCATATGAACCAGAACCATTTTAACAACGTTTTATCTGTACAGAGCTAAGGGGAAGGAGGCCTTCACAGGGGAGAGACTAGTTGACACTTCTGGACTGCGCTATCGTCGTGTCCAGGCGCAGGTCCTTCATCAGATCTGGATACGGCCTGGATCCGGCGGACTGCGGTAAACCTCGGGATAAACAGAGAGACTAACATTAGCGTAGATGCCATTCTTCTTATGATGTAACGAGTACATCAGGATTTATGGGAAGTGTTCCCGGTTCCGGCTGACCTAATCTATGCAGCCTAACATTGAATTATAGAAATGTATAATGTGTTATGTTTATGCTAGGACTTGACTTGACTTGACTTTAAATGCAGAAGACAAGTACGGTTATTACCATTTTCGGCCTTTCACGTGTCACTTTCATTTTTCACTTTCGGGATAAGACAAAAACACAGTTTAAAATCTGGATTCATGATGTACTCGCTCATTATATAAATTGTTCTTTTGAACAAAAAAAAGTTACATAATATAACTTTAACTGTCATTTAAAATATAAGGGATACTTAATGGTCCTAAAAATAGGCTTCATTTTCTTTGTGCGAAATATAACGCATGGGTTCGTTTTAAGTCTTATTAGCAGTGATGGCATGAGGTCTAATGGCGAGTTAGTGTCACAAATGCTGAAAAAACACATAACAATTTTTATTGCTAATCTCAAATGCCATCGAGTGTAATTGGTGAGTGTTCACTGGAGTGGGTGTGCTTTGTGTAACAGCTCTCTGTGTGTCACTGCACTGCAGCTCTCAGCTGCGTCTACTGCATTTGCATTAACTTCAGTCTGCAATCAACATTATATGACACACCAACCTATTGATATGCCTGTACCATTCTGTTTAGTTATGCATGCTATACTCTGTCAAGAAAGTTCGATTTTTCTTTTCTAAAATGTTACCTTTTACCTTTTTTAAGGTGGATCACACTTTCCAGATTTAAGCTTTTTAAACAGTATTAAAATATTTTGTATGTACTTTAAAGTGTCGAGCTAGTACTCGAGACCTGACTCAGTCACAAGTCCTTTTCAAGTCTGAGTCCAAGAACACATTTTCACTGGGGAGCATGTGGACCCTAGCCTGGGAAAACCCAGACAACTTCCGGCAAATTTAGATTTGCTCTGAAAGTTAGTCTGGCAAAGAGCTCATTCAAGCCCATTTCCAATCCGTCGAAATCGCGGCACCAATCAGAAACGTTGGGGCGGGCTTTACACGATGACGACAGCGCTGGGATTTTGAACGTGATTTTGTAGCCTACATTGCAAAGATGGATGCCGCCGTCGAACATCACTCGTTCGAATCAGCTATCGCGTCTGTTTTAAGCGATTTGAACGTTTCCTTTTTGTTAAAAACCGAGCAAAGAACAACACTCGGAGATTCTCCGCCGCTCTGCATACGTCATCTCCTTCATCGCTCTGATTGGTTTTAGGTCTATCCGCGACGTCCCTCTGGAAATGATTTGTCTATGACGCTTTGCCAGACCATAACTCAGTTACAACTGAGAATGGTCTGGTTTTAACCAGGCTATGTGGACCCGGCTTGACTCGGATTCGTGGACTTTGGATTCGTTTTATGGTTTGTGCAGACTCGCGCATATTGTCCACTCTGTGTTATTGTGTCTCTGGATCGGAGCACACTGTGTGTGCACTGCGAAGATTTGTGTGACACTGACACAAAACCACCCAGCAAGCAATAGCCGTCATTTCACCTTCTAGGTTAACTATAGACCCCATATAGTCTGGCTATGAGTAACCCACTTCTAGCCAAAATAACCTTGAATTTGGTTACATGTCATTTTTGCCAAAATAACTTGCAAGATGTATGATATTCCATCATGTAAGCAAAGTCAGCAGTGATTACAAGGTGTTTGGTTTCATTTCTTTGACATGTTCTATGTGTAGCCTGTGTGTCTATTCTTGGTATATCTTTAGACGTCTATTAAATTTTCACTAACAGCCCAAATTTTGCCTTGTTTTAGCCTAGACGTCAGGGCTGTGTTTGGACTGACAGCTATTAGACATCTTTTAATCGCAAAATTGCTTGCTGGGCAAAAACACAGGATGTGGCAGGAGTCGAAACAAAGTCAAGAGCGAGACTTATAATAAGTATACTTATAATAAGTCTCGCTCTTGACTTGGTCTCGACTCAGACTTCTAATTAGCTGGTCTCGATTACAACACTGGTAATTCATATGATACCATCTAAATGATCTTTTTATCAAAATCAAATAAATTTCAATAATTAAAGTAGTTTTAATGGGACTGAAAAAGTCAAATAAAACATTTTCACCAAAGTCAAATTTGATAATTCAATTCTACATTCAAAGACATGCCTAATAGTCACCAAAGGCCTGTTTGTCTAGAGCATACCCATTGCTATTTTAATCTGTCCTTTGACTTCTTCAACACCTACAGCTGAAAAGCTTGAGTCATGTTTCTAATTTTAACCCAGCCTCTGACCTCCCTTGTGTCATGCAGAACCCAATAAAGACTCAGAACGTGTCCAGACTGCCAAGCCAGCGGGACCCTTCTTCTGAAGGAGTCAAATGCAAAGACTTACAGTCATCCTGTCATCTTGAAACTTGAGTAAGGACTAATGTACAATCATTAATGCAACATAAACCCTGACAAGTGATCTGAGGCCTTATAAGATTCAAGCTGACAAAACCAGACAAATGCCACCAGGGTTAAGAGGTACCACTAAACTCAAACTGAACTTCCTCTGTTAAATCAGGACTTGATCCTGAGTTTGTAAATAGTTAATCAGCGTGCGCAGTGAAGCATTACGTTCGCAAGACAATAAGATCCCCTGCTGGTGAAAGTTAGTGCAGTATATTTCTGGGCTACTAATGAAGAGATAATTATGATGAATATGATGAATTAAAACATATTTACATAGCAATAGGAAACACACTGCCTGGAAAACTTGAGAGGAATGCAGAAAAGGGGAAAAATGTAAAACAAAACAAAAAATACACAAATATCGGTTAGTGAAAGTGAATTAATCGAGGTTTCACAACATGAAAATATAGGCTTATTAAACTAAACAAAAACTTTTATTAATTTACTAAATTATTTTGAATTACTATTATTAGATGTTAAACCAGGTTGCAACACACACACACGCACACCAGGGATGGAAATTAGCACCCGCCACCAGCCAAATGCGGGTGATTTTGTGTTGTGGCGGGTAAACTCGCTTCACCTACCGGCCACCGTGGCGGGTAAATAAAAATAGCATACTGTTTCACCCGGACGGCGGACACTTTTAGAGGAGGCACACCTTCAAACAAAATGTGGCGTTACATCGCAGGCGTAGAGGTCTGCAGAGAAAACATCATGGTGCGTTCACACCAGACGAGAATAGAGCGTCTGGCGCGAGTGATTTCATTGTTAAGGGCCGTTACATAGTCAACGCGAGCAACGCGAGCAAGCAACGCGAGCGACGCGAGCTACGCACTCCTTTTCATAGTACACAAGCGTCACCGGCGATGCGTGAAATGCAATACACCGATAGCGCAGCAGGGGGTAGTAGAGTCTAGAGTCGGGTCACGTAATATTCAGATCAAAATGGCAACTGAAGAGGAGTGCATATTGCTGATTTTACATCGGCGGCAACAAAGGATGTATACGAACAAGCTCGCATAACTTTTCCTCTTCGCCCGCCATTGTATTCAGATCTTCTTCTTCTGTAAACATAATAATATACCTTTTTATGTACATTACTTGCAATGTCGCCCCCACCGACAACGCATAGTATTTCGTGCATCGGCGCGTCGCGTATCAAAAACTAGGATGACACATTTGGCTACGCATCGACGCATAATGGCGGCCGAAGCGTAGCGATGTGTAGCCTTGCGCACGCGTATGCGTACCGATGCGTTGACTATATAAGGGCCCTAAGTCAATGCAAAGACGCGTTACGCGCGTAAAAAATTCCTGCGGCGCGAATGAGGTGTAGAGCGCGCCGTGGTAGATGCGAATACGCCTCATTCGCGCGGCAAGTTCGAGCGTCTGACGCGTTCCGCGCGCATGATTTTATTGAGTGCTTTTGTGCATTCACGCGTTTGACGCGAATCCGCGTCTGCCGCCCGAGTTGAAAAATCTGAACTTTAGCGTCAATTCGCGCCGCGTTAACCAATCAGGAGCCTAGCTGCTGTCACGTGGTGAAGTATCTGGATGCTTCAATAAATTATTTTGTACTAAAGGCCTGATGTGGTTCTAATGCACAACAAAGCAAATATTTTATCACATAAAACTTGATTTCAATATATGAGACATATTCATTTTGTATTGAATGCTATTTATTCCATTTCATATCTAGATTATATTAAATATTATTCTAATGTAAAGGCAACCAACATACTATAGCTCATAAATCCGTGTCTGGAGAGTGTTGTGTGAGAGAAAAAAAAATCACAGGACAGGTTAATTACTTTTGGAGGCTGGCTCAATTTATCATCAAAACAAAAATAAATGACAGATTAGGTGGATGAGGCCGAGGGTGAGAGAAAGAGAAAATGTCAGTATTTCATTGAGACTTGAGATTAAATGAACTGCTTAAGTATTCTTGTAGTATTAATTTTCACATGCAGTTACACATTGTCGGTTAAAAACAAGAAAGTGGCTGGTAAAAACATTGAGTGGCTGGTAGATTTTGAAATCCACCAGCCACAGTGGCCGGTGGACAAAAAAGTGAATTTCCATCCCTGACGCACACACGTTGAGTTTCCACCAGCATAATGATTTTTATTCTGTAAAAACTGTATATTGAAACCCTAAACCTATCCATCACAGAAAACTTTCTGCATTTTTACATTTTCAAAAAAACATAACTTAGTATGATTTACAAGCTGTTTTTCTCATAGGGACCAAAAAAAGTCCCTACAAAGACAAGGATTTCAGATATTGCCAGAATGAACAGGATGAAGTTGTTAAATATTTCTTATTTTGTTTTAATACCACATTTAGTACTGCCCTTCGGAAGCAACAGAAGATATATTGAAAGACAAATTGAACAATTTACCTTGATCTTCAAATTTAAAAAGATTTCACCCCCAAAAATGCCATGCCATTATCATTGGATCCCATAATTGTACCATCGTACATTTTCCACCTATCTGTGCCCTTAAAGCCGGTGACATGGCCATACTGTTCAGCAGTGTGATGTATGTTGCCCTCAACAATGGCGGACAGCTAATCTCTACCAGACCCAATCACCTCTAAATGCAACATTTCTATGCAGGTTTAATCTTGGAAATGCACTATGGTGCTTCCTCATACTGTCATAAACTTTTATCGAGTTGTGCTATAACTGAAAAGCGACAGATTGCACTGGCTTGGAGTACACATTTACATGCATATGAGCTGCTGTGTCCGACTCGGGATGTTGGCCAACCATTGCGTTAACAAGACACTGAAGATCATATAACTGTGTAGTCCTCAGGAGACCATATGACACGTTTAATCATTTCAAATTAGATTGCATTTGACATGTGAGTAAACGTGGACCAGAACAGCAAGCCTGAGAGCAAATCAGTCACTGAATATAGAGGACATGATGGTGCACTTTTCAAAGCTGTTAAGTCCCCAATCAAATCCCACATCAATTGGCTAAAGTAAAGGGAAAAGAAGGCTGAAATCACTTAGTCATACCTTCCTATCCATTCTCAACGTGCACAAAATAAATTTCCCACACTTCACTAAACACATCGTTAATCTATGCCAGGCATCAACATTTTCCCTACACTAAAATACAGAAGCGCATCCAGTTACAGACAAAGATTTCCTGAAAGATTGCCAGAAATTCATCTTTAAAAATCAAGCATCATTATTATTCATAATGATGCAAGAAAAAAAATATGCAAATGTAAACACAGCTGATTTTGTGTACTGAATATGGTTATTTAGCTCATTAGCAAAGATTGCCTGCATTGAAACTGTGAACTGAGGTACAATGTGCACATGTGTACATCTTTCACCGGCACTAAACCTGCAGCTGAGAGACCCTACAGCCCCACCACAAGGGTTTCACAGAACCCCAGCCCATTGCAAATGAAGCATTTCCTCAGTCAATGCTTGCTAACTTAATATTCC
Organism: Rhinichthys klamathensis goyatoka; assembly: GCF_029890125.1. Classification (NCBI taxonomy): domain Eukaryota; kingdom Metazoa; phylum Chordata; class Actinopteri; order Cypriniformes; family Leuciscidae; genus Rhinichthys; species Rhinichthys klamathensis. The sequence goes on along the minus strand of NW_026607115.1, from coordinate 1,302,773 downwards.
AGTTCTGTAAATGCAAGGCAAGCTCAAGTGAAAGGTTGAGTCCACTTGTCAAAGCCACCAGATGATGTTGTTGTTAACATCCCGATTTCATTCACGAGCTACATTGGTTTTAATTACGATTATGCAAGAAGACGACTGTGGCTCGCATCACTGTTCCGTTGAGAATAAAGTAGATATGATTGCTTGAGGCATAGTTCCTTTTTTTTCATTTTACTGTCTGCTTTGCCACACACATACAGAATTTTAATGAGGATCTTTCCCAGCGTCTCCAAGGCATGAGTTTTGCCTCTCTTACACGCATCTCTTTTGTATTTCCAAACTTCGTTCGAACCACGCTCTCGCTCAAACATTCCAATCTCACAACGTGTTATATACACTTTCTCCGAGAACGAGAACCAAACGAGAACCAAGAACGTCAGCTCGCATAGCCCTTCCTCCCCTACGGAGGATTTTATTGATCTTTAAATCTGTTGAATTAGATGGCAGCTTGAACCTTACCTATGTCTGAAGGAGCGTTTGCATGCAGCAGCCGGTTTCAGCCCGACCAGTCATGCCCTCCTATTTGGGCAGCTTGAGTGCTTGCTGGCGGCTGCACAGGTGGAGGTTCACAGAGAGCTCTTTCCCATTCACCCAGGTCATTGCAGCTGGCCCCGGTGTCTTCTCGAGCAGACAGGGGGATGGGCGGCAGCTCGGACCTCTCACATCTCTGGCGGATCCCTGCCGTGCACGTGAGCTCTTAGTGACTGCTGGATGGAACTTTCCCCGGTATTCTCCACCTCGCAGGGGTTGCATGCATTTCCTTTCCTTTTGTGAGATCCGGCGAGTGTGACTGAGATGCAGGGAGGTATAGAGCATAAACACAGGAGAGGAGAGAGAAAGGGAGGCAGAGAGAGAGGGAGAGAGGGAGGGTGCAGGAGAGATATGCTTCGTTTATTGGCATAAATCAGGAAGGGAGAGAAGAGGAGGGTCTGTGGAGAGACTACAGAACATGTCAGTCTAGTCCACATTAGAACGTGTGTGTGCACATCCCAAGAGATGCTCTCTGGACATATGTGATTATGGGTAATGTTGCTTTGTTAACACTGCATGCTGGGTTTCCCTGTCTGTCCTTGTGCCGTGACACTGCTTGTACTAATAAAACGCATAAACGTGCCAAGACTGGGCGATCAATCACGTACACGGGCACGCACACCGGGAATGCACTGAGGCAAAGAGGCTGTATGTGTCTCCCGGGAGAACATTTACATTAAATACTTCCGCAGGGAATATGGTATTGATGTGATCTATCCTGCGGGCTGCTCTTTGAAAACCTTCTGGGAGACCACAGAAGGAACACTAGAACGGCAAAGTAGCATCTTTAAATACTTAAGCCAGTGCAGGATGGTGGAGTAAAGATACTTTCTGAGTGAGGCGATCTGGTGTTTCCTATTTGGCTGGGACCTTGAAGCCAACTTGAAAAGGCATTTGCAAGCCATTTCACTTCCGAAATGTGACATTTTTATGAGTCAAACAGGTACTGAATGAGGCGGCGACTGATTTTTATACACCAGGATTTGATTGGATTGTTAACAGCAGTCAGTTATGGAGGTTTACATCTCTCCAGAAACACTTCCAGCAACAACTTTCGAGGAAGCTTTTTGACTGGGACATTGAAGCCGAAGGTCAGGTTCAGCCTCTGTGGCATTTCAGTGTATCTCAGTGTTGACTTATGTTTTTCCAAATCACTTGTTATAAGCTTTGTAAACATTTGCAACCCAAATTTTTTACAAAATGGTATTAAGTTGCTTCTTGCATGTTTTGTGCCAGTTTCAAAGTGAAATGTTCAGAGAATGGTGCTAAAAGTTTCATTTTCTCCTAAACAGAAGAGCATGACTATGGCAAAAAAAGGAAAAAGTATGTTGATTAATGCACTTATTGTGGTAGTACGGAAATAAAACGTCACCAAATCTTACTATAATACTATAAATCAGTGGTGGCTCGTCAGAGGCTCATCATGTACAGTGTGTGTGTACATGAAATTGCCATGTCATGTGTGTAATTTCACCATTTTAAACTACAAAATATTGTTTATTAATACAATGTAAGTTATTACTTTATATTTCTTTCGAATAGCATGCACCAATGAATGACAATAAGACCATACATTTGTTTTTACGAAAATAAAAATGTTCAGTTTTGATTTCATGTTTCAAACAGTAAGAACCACTGCAGGGGAGCGACACTCAAGGCAGAAATGATTGTGTATGCAGAAGAAATGAAAAAGCATGAGACAGAGAGCATGTGGCAGGATACAAAGAAGCTCGCCCAACTTTCCTTTCCCTTGTCAACCAGCCCCTCCAGTTGGGCCAGTGTAATAATTACAGAGCAGTTTTGATTTACACAGGCTAATGGTGTTGACATGCCTGTGTGTTTAAAACTGACTAAACAATGGGAATTGAAGGTTCTGCATCAGTTGTTTTAATTTTGCTTTTCAGACTTGACTAAGGATGGTTGTTAACTTTTAAACGTGACTTGATGTGAAAAATAATCTTCTTTCCGAGGACAGTACTGCTTATCATTCCACTTAGTCATTGAAATGCTAGTGACAAACATAAATTGAAATAATTGTACATGGTCATTGCACACCTGAAATTATCTTGATAGAGGACCTTGAATACAGTGATAATGAATAAGTGAAAGTTTACCTATTACTTGTTCTCTCATCAGAGCTTCATTAGGCAGCATTCTCCACCAGTTGTGAGGATATTGATATTGATCATTATATATTCATGAAATGACACGGACTGAATACAAACTTGCTAGGCCAGGGCTCCAATAACCTTTTCATTAGACACAAACTAAAGAACTCGCCACTTTCTTCTTCATCTGAGAGTTGGCATGGATATCACTCTCTAAATATTTGTCCCATACGCTGCCAAATTGACGTTATCTCACCTTTGTTGTCTGTTGCCATGTCAAACAATTGTCTCATGCTAACACATGTCAACTCTTAGTTATACAAAAGCCAGTAGTCAGGATATGTGAACTACTGGGCATTTGTTACCAGGTCAAGAGTCACAATACTGGCTGTAGCTTTGAATCAGTAGGGTAAAGTAGGTGAAAAAATGAAATCAATTTAGCAGGCTTTTTTTGTTTAAACTGGCCATTTATTTTATTAAAAAACAGGCAGTTACTACTAATAGGCCTACAACCTGGGGGGAAATAAATCTAAAAATATGATAAAACTTATGATTGCAACTGCAATTTATGATTTTTAAGAGCTCCAGGTTTACTGTGCTTTGTATGTAGATCTGCACAATAAAATACAAATAAAAAATAAAACTATCATATTGTCTTAGGCCACATTTGACACTGTTTTTCATGGAACTCATTTAATATAAATATGAAAACTACATAATTATTATTATTAGTAGAAGTAGTAGCAGCAATTATTATTATTCTTAAATTATAAAAATAAATCAATGAAAAAAAGAGTATTTAAAGGGTCAGTTCACCCAAAAATGAAAATTCTGTCAGTAATTACTCTCCCTCATGTTGTTCCAACCCCGTAAGACTTTCGTTCATCTTCGGAACACAAATTAAGATATTTTTTATTAAATCTGAGAGCTAGATCACTCCTCCATAGGCTTCTTAAGGGATCGAAACTTGCCGGCCCAAAAGTTATTAAAGACATCGTCAAAATAGTCCGAGTGACTACAGTGGCTCAATCTTAAGTTTGTCAAACGACGAGAATACTTTTTGTGCGCAAAAAAACAAACAAAAATAACGACTTTATTCAACTATTCATTTCCTTATGTAAGCCTATGGAGGAGTGATCCAGCTTTCAGATTTAATAAAAAATATCTTAATTTGTTTTCCGAAGATGAACGAAAGTCTTACGGGGTTGGAACAACATGAGGGTGAGTAATTACTGACAGAATTTTTCATTCAATTTCACATTTTTGGGTGAACTAACCCTTTAATAATAATAATTGCAATACTAAAATGTCTTTGCATAAGTGTTCATTTTGACAACAAATTGTTATTTAGTTTTAGTCATAGTCTCTGGACTAAAAAAAGTTAAGTCATCTGAATTGTTTTAGTTTTAGTCTAGTTTTAGTTGAATAAGTCTACAATAAATGTAATCGTCCCTCCCTAACATTTTCGTGTCATACTTCTTAGTTGACGAAAAGGTCATTAAATTTTGTTTGTTATAGTTTTTGTCATCACAAACTGTTTTTTATTTAGTTATCGTCTCATTTTCGTCAGTAGAACATTCTTGTTGCTGAAAAATATGACTGTTTTTCAACGAAATTAACACTGCTTTGCATTCAAATGTTAAAACATTTTATTTTGGTGAAAAACAGCAGGAAGACATAAAAGCTTCTCTTTAGTTGACAGATTTATAAATTATTCACAATATAAATTGGGAATATGGTTGGGCATTTTCAAACTGGCGTTAAGTGACCCAAACTCACAGCTCTTGCAGCATAAACTACGAACGAGCCAATCTGAGACACGGAAAACACCTGATTTGTTCACGTGAGTAAAGGAACATAGTACCTCTTAATATAATTATATTAATTATATTAATTATAATAATTATACTATAATTAATTAAATTAATGTTACTGTCAGGTTTAAGTTCTGTTTATATCGACTTTCAGTTTATTTTGTATTGTTTCCTTGTGTTCAGTTCCTGTTTTCCCACTCGTTTTAGTTTCCTTGGTTACTCATTACTCCCTAGTTTGTCTCTATGATTACCAATTGAGCTGTGCACCTGTGCCTTGTTCAGTTAATCGTTAGTCCTGATAGTCTCATCTGCATCCTCGGGGAAAAGGGCACTTTTGATTTAACGATTAAAGGGGCAGGGGCTCAAGACATGAAAATACAGGGCTTATATAGGCTTATATATATATATATATATATATATATATATATATACATATATATGTATATATATATATATATATATATATATATATATATATGTCTCACAAGATAATGAGACACAGCGGAACGTAATCAGTCCAGTAATGAGTCCAGGCAACGAGTTCTGCCCCCCCCCCCCCCCCCCCCCCTGCTGTGACTGAAGACCACCCAGGCGTTGCTGAGGAGCTCGACAGCTGATCAGGCGGAACTGGAAGAAAAAGCATAGAGAGGATAGGGTTGGATTCTAGGGCCGTGTCAAAACAGGGGGAGAGTTCAGTAATGGCCTCCTTGGCCAAAACAGGGCGGGCGGGGCTTTCCAGATTGACCTCAGTGGTCATGACGGGACAGATTGAGAGTTCATAAGTGACCTCCATGGTCATATCTGAGCAAACAGGAAGTTCAGGCCCGACATTTAATGGCGGTTGGCAAACAACTTTTTAGTGTGCATTACCGCCACCTTCTGAAATGGAGTGTGGATTAGAATAGCCTACATTATCCGCTACAAACAAAAACAAAAAAAATATCAATATAATAACTAAATAATATTAATAATAATAAAACATTATTTGCAAAGAATTAATGAAAATACAGGGCTTATATAGGCAGAGTTTAACAAAACAATGAGACACAGCTGAATGTAATCACAACATAATGACATAATGAATCCAGGCAATGAGTTATGGGAAATGAAGTTCACGATGAGCTAGCCCAGGAGTCGGGAGGTCTGTGCCCCTTCTCTCATCTACCTGCTCACTGCCTTTTCATTTCACTTGTAGGCGCCACCTGAACTAGCACATCACCTCTGTCCTCTACACTGCTCCTTTCCCCAAACTTCAGCAGACAAGTGCAGCCAGAAAGCCAGATGTGGTACATTTTAGAATCTCTGATAAAGGTGTCAGAGCTCTGCAAGACATTCTTCAATATTCTAGTGCTACAGCAGGGTTACAAACCAGTTGCTCTCGCCCATCATGTGGACCTATAAAAGGCTTTATTTATATTGTTCCAACTCTTGGTCACATCCCATCTGGATGTACTGCAGTTTGCATTCCAGGTGTGTATAAGACCCCGATTTGTATGCTGCACAGGGCATTCACCCATCTGGATACCACTGACCACTGTCAGGCATGTGTTATATAGTTTTTCCAGCACCTTCAAATCCATTCAGCTATTGCCACTTGGGTGCAATCTCATGGCAATGCATGCTGATGCCACCACTGTGTGCCTGTAACTATGGAAACAGATGGACAATTGCCTGATACCTGGGACCTCTGGTGGGGGAAATGTGAATCTCTGTTAATATTTGTTACATTTCTTCCCTCTGCAAGTGACTGATTAAACAATTGATTGATTGGTTTAGTCAAATTTCACCTTATCACAAGCAAACACTGGCTGCATCAGAGCTTTGCGTCAAGGACTTCCTTTCTATTGTCATGGGAATAGTGCTAAAAATAGCCTGCTGATTCCAGCCAGTCAAAGCTCACAGAGCAGATAGCCATGATATGTAACAGAAAGATAAGTTGTGAAGTCTACAGTCAGATTGGAGGTCCTGAGATCCACAAACAGTATCGCATTGTCTGGTTTAAACACATTATGTACACATGCAGAAAGCAATTCCAAAGCTGGAAATGTAGTGCTGCTTTTTTAATGTTGCTTCATTAAAATCCCCCATGTTAAGCTGCACCCTACTCCAAAACTGAGGTCAGAAAACATTGCGGTATGAGTGTCGAAATTTGTGGCTTTTGTAATCTGAGACCACCAACAGATCTTTTTGACAGTCACATGACTTCACAGTGTGAGGATAAGTGTGTAATCATTCTCTTTCACTAAAAAAGAATCTTGCAAATGATGATGCTGTTAGAATAATGGTGATTGGCAGAATTATAAGAATACTTTTATTTACATTTATAGCATAATTAAATAACTTAAATATTAGATACTTATAAGTATTTTCCAGACAAAATTTTAATAATTAGTTTTGCTACTATAAATGACAATATTGAAATAACAATAAGCCATTCATTTCCTTTTGAAAGGAACATGATCGTGATGTAATAATGTTATACACATGCCTTTATATTTTAAGATGGGGGCTCTTCACAAGAGGTATCATCATATTTGGCAGTCCTTTTCAACAAAAAGTTTGAAAAGCAATGGTATTAGGGTAAGGATATATATTTTACAGTATGTATTACAGTACAAGACATTTTAAAGCTAAAATAAATGCATATGCATGCACATTTAATGCCATTCAGTCATATTTGCTTTTAACGGAACTTGCTGACACTTCACCAAATATTAGCAATGAATCCCAAAATCCAGCATTTCCTCCTTAACGAATTAACAATTTGTAAATCAAAGAAAACATTTGATCAAAGGTCCTGGTATTTTACGTGACATATCCCAACATGCCACAGACTAACCTTCATCCCTAATGCATTCATTTCTCAAATGTTCCAGAGCTTGCCGTGCCTCCTTTCATGAAGCACATCTCTTTGGAAGTAGTCAAGGAGGAATTAGACAAAACGAAAAATCAGCTTTACTTTTACACTGCTCATGTGATGTTGATGTATTTCTATTAGCTTTGGATTTCACCCCAGTGGCTAATTGTTCGAATGGTCAGATTGTTGACAGTTGTTATTCTTTTATGTACAAACAGAACACCCCAAATCCCATTGTTTATGTTTATAATGAAATGGCTGCCCTTGCAGGATGCCTGCGCATGGACACTTTATCAGTGCTCTGCATGCTGATTGGGAACCAGCACTGTTTCTGTTATCAGGACAGACATCTGGCTAAAGCATTCAGCCAATCTCTTGAGAAACATGGAGATAACTGTCCTCACTGATGAAAACTTGCGTATGAAAATGTTTGGTCAAGCTGATTGTTGATTCTTGTGCCTAGATGCAAACTGATTGACAATACATTTTTATGCAGCTTTAATCCATCAAAGCCTCAGACATGGACTACTGCATAAAAGCTGTACTAAAATTATACCGTGTTTGCACAGAATTTGGAGGTAACAATGTAAAATATCCATATATTTATCATTACACTCTCAAAAATAATGGGGCGGTACCCTTCTAGAAGGTTTAAATATGTGCCATTTTGGTACTAATATGCCCCCTTTTGGGGTAAATAATGTGCAAAGCTGTACCTTTTGAAAGGGTACTATCCCAGGGACAGTAGTTATACTATGTTTTGTGTGAGTTTATAGGCTCAGTGTTCCTAGTTTGTCAGCACAATGAAGATAATACAAGTGGATGAAGTTGAATTATTTAAATGTAAATGTTTTTTGTAGGATCATTAAGAACAAAAGGGAAGTGAATAAGATAACTTAAACTAATTTATGGATTACAATTGAAAATAAAGTATAAAATTTGTAAAAACATGCACTTGATATGTAACAAATAATTTATCTCATGCTTTCAGTTTTTGACTTAAAGCTCTTCTGTTAGCAAGTGGGTATCTTTACTCAGATATATTTCTCCAGACCCCTTCCTTACTTATGATTTCAAACCACAGAAAATGATAAAGATGGATAGGTGGTTTGTTGATAGTGTTGTTCAATTTGCGATCAAATCGTTTCTTTGAATCATTTATTTTTAATGAACTGTCAAATGGATTCACAAAATAGTCTGAACGAGTCACAAATCTGACTCAAAAGAGAAGTGCCTCAGATGGGTTTCCACAGGAAAATCTAAACAAAAGAGACTGACAAAGGTGAAAATGGGGTTTTGGCTTAAAAATAGCAAAATGCTGATTAATGTGATAGAAGTCACCCATTATTGGGAAGAATTGTTTATATTTGTGAAAACAACATCTGCTGAATATTTGCATTGTTCCAAGATGCCATCTGTTTAATATAATGTTCTTGCAAGCTGTGAATCCATTATGGCCAGATGCAGTCATAAAAACGTCAAACAATTTTTTTCCAAAGTAAATTAACTGCACATGTAACATTCAAAGGTAATATGGTATACATCGGCCTAAAAAAACAGTCTTTACACCGTATAGCAGTATAAAAACATGCTAGCAGCCAAACATAATAGACATTACTTATATTTGTCACATTCACCAGCTTCTTCATTGTCTGTGTCTTCACTACAGTTCCCAGAATCCTCTGTCATCATTACCTGCACCTGATCCTCATCACCCTCATCATCATCATCATCATCACCGTCACCTGTTGTCTTTGTCATTATCTGTGTATTTAAGTTCCCCTCTCACACCTTGTCATTGCTGGTAATTGTTTGAGCACATGCTCACTGTTTAATGTTCCACTCATTTGTAAATAAACCTTTGCTATTTGTATCTTCGCCTACCTTCATCGTCTTCATTCACCGTGGACGTAACAATGTTATATTATTGTCGAGGCAGAGGCATGCTAGCAGGTTTTCTCTTCATTGAAAGGCCAAGAGGTCATGCATTATCCAGAGCACTTCAGTGGTGAGCGACTGTAAATTCAATCCGACATACCAGTATCAATCAGTTCTTCTAAGCTCCCAGGAGGAACTGAAAAACTAAAAATGATATTTCTCCATGTGTCTGTCTTGTCTGTTATGGTTACTATGATGATGACTTCATGTGGAGAACGAAACAAAAAGAAACAAATTGTGCTGTTGAGCTTCTTTCTTTCTTTCTTTCTTTCTTTCTTTCTTTCTTTCTTTCTTTCTTTCTTTCTTTCTTTCTTTCTTTCTTTCTTTCTTTCTTTCTTTCTTTCTTTCTTTCTTTCTTTCTTTCTTTCTTTCTTTCTTTAATCCTAACTTCAGCCCAGATCCGGCCACGAACTCTTCAACGATTCCACAGATCCATCCTCCTTCTCTCGGATTAAGCAACCCTTCGAATGTGCCTTCTACATCTTCTACCCTGCCTGCTTCTCTACTCACAATTCAGACGCCATTTCAAGATGTTTCTGCTCCACCGGCTCCTTCAAACTTCAATCTATCCACAGCAGCTCCAGCTCAAGATAGGCGTTTTGTTTCACCAGCCGCCGTTACGGTGTCTCCTCACCTTAGAGCTAACATCATCCAAGTTAAGGATATTAACTTGGCTACATTACTGCTTCCTTCGCCTGCTGCTGATAGGAAAATGGTTGACTGTGGTGACGGGGCAGTCCTTCTTAAAACCTCCGATACTTTGCTTACAACGCAATCTCTCGTTTGGTGAATTCGTAATTGCTTTCAGCATCTACAGAGACATTTTGTGCCAAAGTTATCCAGAGAGAAGGGAAGAGTTAGATCTCTATCTAGCTATGATGGCAGACTTCAGCCAAAGATAAGGGGGCACGTTGGTTTCGGGTGGGCGTTCTTTCACATCTCACTGCCTCTTTTGTTGCAAAACATTTTCAATCAGCCAGAAATGAACCCGACATGGTTTCAGCACTACTAGAGAAAGAGGTCAATAAGAGATATGGTATTGGCCCTTTCGCTTCTCCTCCTTTCTCTCCTTTTCAGATCAATTCTATCGGCGTCGCAACGTAAATATTCCGGAAAAAAACGTCTCATTTTCGACATGTCTTCTCCTCATTCCTCTAACATAGCAAGCGTTAACGAATGTATTCCTCTAACTCTGTTCTCTCTACATTATGCCTCAGTTGACAATGCTATTCAGTTAATCAAGTTAGCTGGCCAAGGTGCTTGGTTAGCTAAGGCTGACATAACAGGCGCTTTCAAAACCATGCCAATTCATCCCTCCGATTGGCCACTTTTCGGTGTCTAGTTGAATTATAAATTCTATTTCGCTGTAAGGCTCACATTTGGGTGTAGGAGTAGCCCTCATATCTTCAACAATCTCTCTGAAGCTTTGTGTTGGATCCTGCTGAATGTCTGTAAGCTTCCTTTTGTTTTGCATTTACTCAATCATTTTTTGCTGATCGATATTCCATCTTCCCAATCTTCCATTCTCGACATAATTCAACAGGTATTTAGCGATGTTGGCGTTCCCCTCTCTGCAGAAAAAACACTGGGCCCCTCCACTTCGCTCAAATTCTTAGGCATTTCTCTGAATACGGTTAAAATGCAAGTTTCTCTTCCTCACGAAAAGATTCTTTCTGGAAACTTTTTCCTCTTTACTTATCGTTTACTCTTTACTTGTCTTTCTTTACTCGGTCACCTTAATTTTGCCATGAGTATTGGCCAAGAATTGTTGAGTGATTCGCTCCAGTTAGACGAAGGATCTCTGTCTGACATCAAATTTTGGACTCGTCTGTTAAATGACTGGAACGGCATTTATTTTTTCTACAATGATGCTTTCGAATCATCAGCAGAACTTCAATTATTTACTGATGCCGCCCCATTGGCTTCGGGGGTTTCTTTTAAGGGCAATGGTTTGCAGAAAAATGGCCGATAGAATTTCCTGAGTTGACTTCTGGCTCTGTTTCTTCCGCGCTCTACGAGATTTATCCTTTAGTTGTAGCCAGCGTAATTTGGGGTTCAGCGTGGTCAAGGAAAAGCATTATGATGTTTTGCGATTAATGAAGCCACCGTCATTAATAAACCTTTATTATTTTTTTTTACCTTTATTAGATCATCTTGCCAGACGATTATGCCTTTTGTGGGACTTAATCTGGCAATCAGTCGTTTTCAACTTCATTATTAAGGCTGCTCATATACCCGGACACTCCAATGTCATTGCTGATGAGCTCTCTCGTTTTTGTTTTCATACTCCAGGGGAATTTACTTCAGCAACTAATCAATTCGATCCTGCCCGAGATCTTTCCTTCTCTGATTTACACTTTTCACCGAAATTCTTTACACTCTTTCTTAAGCACTCTAAGAATGATTCAGAAGGTTTTGGCATCACACTAACAATTTCTAAAATTAACAACAATTTCTATCCCTTCTCATCTATGCTTAAATTCCTTAAAATTCGTCATAGATCCTCAGATCATTCCCCCTATTTATACTACCTAATGGAGCACCTCTCTCTAAAGCCCGGTTCAGGACTCATCTAGTTTCTGTCCTTAAAAGCTGCAGTTTATCTTCCTCCCAGTATACTGGTCATTCCTTCAGGATCGGGGCAGCCACTACAGCAGCCGAACGTGACATTTCTACTTCAGCTATCAAGATCCTGGGCAAATGGTCTTCCTCTGCATTCGAGTCTTATATAAGAACCGATTCAAAAACCATCATCGAACCTCCGCAAGCTCTCCGTGAACGGTTCAGGTAATTCCCTATGCAACTACTGGTGGTGGTGTTATGCTCTATCTATCTGTCGATAGTCTTGGTTGATTACTCGTCTGCGTGGCCAACGTGACATTGTCTCTATGTGGCTTAGTTGCCATCGTGTCTTTGTAATCTCGCCTCTGTGTGGGTTCAAGTGGCCTTGTGGCATACCTTGTCCTTTGTGCCTATCACTGGCTGTATGGTCCACATCTACAGAGAAACTAGTATTGATTAGCGTAAAGTGCGTCTTGAAATGTAATACAAGTTGCTTTGGATAAAAGCGTCAGCAATGGATAAATGTTTAATGCAGCAGCAGAATATTAAATGCATATATGCATAAATACATAATACACGACTTCACATAGTACCTTTCAGGCTCACTGTTCTCACTATGATGAAGTGGCCTCTTAATAATTAGCTATCAGCCTATGAGGCGTTTCACGTTCCATGTTCATGCTTATTATTAACTCTCTTTTCTTTCTATGTTTTAGGAACTACAGGATACATAACTGGTGGGTATACTTTTCTTTACCGTTCTTTGGGTTCCGTCCTGGTGGAATTATTCTTCCACCTTTTTTGGGGGTCAGCTGCGCCCCTGCCTTCGTCTTCAGGCAGGAAATGCAGAGTCCGGACCCTCGGATTGCGAGTTACGAACTAAGCCAAAGAACTTTATATCATAATATTGCTTGCTGGGATGTTAATAAATGGTTAATTGTTACAGTATTATTCTCCCGAGTCTTTCTGGTAGAAATTAAAGCTTTAGCTTAAGTTATGTCGGGAAGACTCAATTGTTACGTCACTCATTACCTTCTCATCTATTCAACCGTGTTCTAATACTTGTGGTATAAAAGATAGGTACTGTGCAATAATGTAGTTTACATTTTGTGACAAACACACAGCCAAGACACATTTGCTACGGTATATTGCTTTATGTGGACTGTATGTATGCAGGTAAAGTTTGATGTAGGCCTACTATATATCTAAATTTTAAACACTTGGCAATAATATAGTGTACTGTACATTTTGTGACAATATAGACAATCATTGAGATTTGCTATATAACAGTGCACACTACTTGAGTGTACGTATAGGATACTTGGCACCATTTCTTTTCAGTGGCCTTGTTACACGTTGCATGTACAGTAGGCTACTATAGCAATAACTATAAATTATGCATAATTACATTCAACTAAACCTTTTTTTTTTACCATAAAAACAAAACAACACTGTAAAAGATAATATTAAATTGCTTTGTCATTAGAAGGTCTTCTTTCTGAAATAAGGCCATAGAACCCACACTGAATATTTGTTCACGAGACTTTTGAGAACTGGATCTTGAACGGAGCATCTAAATACCCAGTGAAGAAGACGAGGATTTGAGGAGGGTGGGGACTTGGGTGGGAACTGGATCTGCGGACCACAGATCTATATGGTTTTGGTCCTCTCCTGGTTCTGAGATGGACTGATCAGTGCGCGTACACTCCGGGGCTTTGTTGGAATCCGGCTCTGGCTCCGTGATGACCTCGGTGGCTGCCTTGGGCTTGCAGGGTGTCGGAGCCTTCAGCCCAAATACCCCAGGAAATTTCGGTGTTTGTGGAGGAGGAGAAGGCGGTGGTAAGTCAATTTTGATTTTTTACATTTTTTTTTTATATGGTCAGTTATTCTGTAATGCAGTGGCTGGTATAATCATGCGCTCTATGAAGGAAATGATTAGAAATACACAGTAATACAATAGCAATCTCAGGAGAATAAAAACCACGTTAAACACCAACAATAACGGTCAAAGAAATGGAAGCTTTAGCGTTAAGTTCTGCCAGGAAGACTCAATTGCTACGTCACTTATTACCTTCTCATCTATCCAATCGTGTCTAATACTTGCGGTATAAAAGACCAGTACTTACACATGTTTGAGTTCGCAGATGCTGACGCTTTCATTCAGGCTCTCGTTCAGTCGCCAGCCAACATGTTTCAGGACACGCATATTGTTTACTATTATTGAGTTCCGACGATGGATATGTCCCGCTGTATCTCCTGCTACACGTCGAGGTTCCCCCGTTCAGTGCCGCATCTCCTCGTATGCACAGTGGTCTTCGGAGAGTTTTTGATCAGCCAAGGCCTCTCATGAGAAGTTCTGCTCTCTAGGCCTAAAACACCCTGGGTAACCAATCAGTTTCCATTTTCACGTCATCAAAAGCCTCAACAGCGTCAGCTCAGCCAGGATAATCCGGCAGGAAGAGAACTATGTCATCCTCAACAACTTGACCAGCAAAAGAACCTCGCTGTCTGCACGGGTGCATTATCCCGCAGATCACCGATCCACCGTCATGAATCAACAACTCTGCAAGTCACGAGAGGCGATCTTCTCTCGCTGGTTTCAAGTTCAAGCTCCACTTCCAAGGCTTTCAAGTCAGTTTTTCAAGTTTGGTAGGCGCTTCCACCAGACACTGTTAATATGTCCCCTCTATCATGATTAAACTTCATCCAGGTAAGTATTTCTCTGTTGCTTCTTACACCAGCGGCAGAGTTCAAATTGGAGTCCACGGTGACGTGGCATACGTGTTCATAATTACTACTGATCTGCTCACTGCAATGGGGCCGGTTAGCTCGCATTTGAAGGGGAAATGTTCATAGCAAGTTTAAGCAAGTTTCGCGTCAACCGATATTCCACAGTACAGCCATCTAATAATATCAGCGTTGTCGATACCACGCTCTCGTGGGCAGTTTGAAAATACCCACTAACAACTGAGTAACTGGTTTAAAAATAAATAAATAAATGAAAAAATAAATAAACCTGAGCTAAAGAGCAAGTTGTTAATTTGGCTGTTATTCACACTGTAGTGGATGTCTCTACAATGGCAGTTAATTACATATTTACATAAGTGTTGTAATTTCACAAACAACTATTTTCAACATATTTAGGCCTACTTTAAATTCATATTATAAGTCCCTTGATGAAAATTAGATCTACATTATTGGAAATGTGTACAATCGCTGTAATATTCAACCTTTCCTGGTGACTACTTAATCACTGATATGTGTGATAGTCTGCATTTTTCTGTACATTAATGTGGAAATACCCATCACATAAAATATTTCTAAGGATAAGGATGCTCTTGTCAAAGGCCACATATCCTTAGCAAAAACTGCTAACTCAGTAGAACAGTCATATTAGTTTTATCAAGTCAAACCAATCAACAGAACTAATCAGTGAAGGAGACTCGAGTGGCATTGTCTTTGCTCAACTGTATGATTTACATGTTCATGTATCTTTCTATTCAAGAGTCTCAACTGTTGTTGTGGCCAGCGATGAATGGGGCTATTTCTGCAAAGAGCAACTTGGGAGCCATGTCAGGAATATGCTGCGCATCTAAGAAAAGGATTCTACGCTCAAAAGACAACAGATCAAGTATCATTTAGGTAATGATAGTAGCTTCTTGACAGGACGCAGTCACCTTACGTCAGGTAAATACCGTATTAAGAAGTCAGATTTAGCCGGTTTAAGAAAAAAAAAAGATACTCAAAGGGGCATGCCCAATCTCAGATTCGGATATCTAGGTCAGTAAAGGCTAGATGAATCTTCTAAGCTCACTCAAGGTTCGTTCGTCCGCTCTTCACAAAATCATCCTATAGCGGTCGTTAGCGTCCCTAGGGATTTGACGTGGTCGCAAAATATATTATATCGTTGTGCTAACAAAGCATGGTTGTCATCAAGTCAGATCTAATTGTTAGGCGATCATGCCATTCCAACGCATTCTCATCCTTTGGCGTCATATAGGTGACGCCATATGACATTTCGTTGAAATCTTACGCACATGGCATCCTTTAGCGTCAATATAACACGCACTGTTATGGGTAGGTTTAGGTCTGGGGTCGGGTTACGGTTATGACGCCTTGGGATCTGCATCTCATATTGATGCTAAAGGATGCCATGTGCGTCAGATTTCAACGAAATGTACAAAGCGTCACATGTATGACGCCAAAGGATGAGAACGGGCTGGCCATTCCTGAGACGTTAATTTGGCTATCAATCGTCTTCAATTTCATAATTAAGGTTGCGCTTATTCCTGCCAATGCAAAGCCATAGCTACGCGCTTTCACTCTTTTGTTACAGGCTTTCAGACGGCTTTTGGCCTTCAGCACCCCGGATCCATCACCCTGCCCTCCTCTAACAGAGTTTATGTTTTGTCAGATTCCTGTTTTCACATCCTGATCACTGCTGATTGTTCCTTCCTTGTCTAAAATTACGAATCGTAATTTAATATTTCTTCCATTCATAGTTTGCTCGAGGGCATTCAAATTCACGCAAGTTTTAATACTAATTATCCAAGTCTGTTCACCGTACCTTCTCTTTGTTTGCTACTTAAGGCATAGCCAAGACCTGTAGTAAACCCCCGATAAACGCCTGCCAATCACATTGTATCACAAAGATTAAAAATGTGTATAATTGTGCCCTTTTCGCAGGATATGTAGTGGGTCTCCGGTGTGTATGCGGGGTTTGGCTCGGAATGCCCCACAGATAATTTTGAATAGCATATTGGAATGGTCATTTCGAAGGTGATTAAGCATATCGTTTTGTCTATCCCTTTGGATGTGGCAGGGCTGCTACTCCCGGCACAGGGGTCGGGTCCAATGAGGCCTGGCCCAATGTGGCATTGTCTGTGTGGTCCAACGCGGCCGTGTCTCTGTGCGGTCTGTTACGGCCTTGTCCCATGTGGCCTCTCTGTGGTCCTATAACAGCTTTTGTTCCAATGACCTGTCCCTATGTCCTAAGTTAGCCTCATTCTCAGTTTAAGTCACTATTCCACAACACTTGCTTCCCTCCAACTCATTCACAGGGAAACATGTTTTGAGACGCACTTACTTCTGATCGAAACCAAAGTCGCTCTGGATGAAAGCGTCAGCATGGATAAATGCTAATGTACATACAGCAGCAGAACATATATGCATTATTCACGTCTTCTCATAGTACCTTCAGGCTCACTATGAAGTCGTCTCTTACTAATTAGTATTGGCTACGAGGCTTTCCACATTTCATGTTAATGCCCATTATTAACTTTTCCTTCTATTTTAGGCTCTATCCTGTAGAGTATGTGGGTATACTTTTCTTTACCGTTCTTTGGGGGTGGGCTCCGTCCTGGTGGAATTATCTTCCACCTATTTTGGGGGGTCTGCTGCGCCCCTGCCTCCGTCTTCAGGCAGGAAATGCAGAGTCCGGACCCTCAGATTGCGAGCTATGGACGCGGCCTCCGCCAAATAACTTTATTGCTTGCCGGGCTATCAATAAATGTATTTATGGTTACAGTATATATTCTCCCGAGTCTTTCTGGTTGAAATGGAAGCTTTAGCGTTAAGTTCTGCCAAGAAGACTCAATTGCTACGTCACTTATTAACTTCTCATCTATCCAATCGTGTCTAATACTTGCGGTATAAAAGACCAGTACTTACATGTTTGAGTTCGCAGATGCTGATGCTTTCATTCACCTCCATCCTCCCCACCACCACCAAGATGGTCCCTTCCTATACCTCACAGGGGGTCGGCTGCGCCCCTGCCTTCGACTTCAGGCAGGAAATGCAGAGACCGGACCCTCGGATTGCGAGCTATGGACGGGGCCTACGCCAAATAACTTTATTGCTTGCCGGGCTTTCAATAAATGTATTTTTTTGTTACAGTATCTAATCTTTCTGGTAGAACTAAACTGCTATATGCTGGGGATAATCAGGAACTAAGTAAGATACAGCTGATGATAATCAAAGGACTAAACAGGAATATAACCGGAACTAAACAGAGCAGGAAACAGAACAGAATATCAAAATAAGAGTCCATAACCGTGACACTTAGCTCTGATAGTGCCATTATTATCTTTAGTAGTATGTATTTAATTTGGCGCTATACTGTTTTTTATGTTTGTTTGAATTTGGTGTAGACAATGTCTACGGACAGTGTGTAGTGTCTATGTGATTATAATCGGTTATTATTTGCTTTTGACCCAATGCGATGCTTACATCCAGTGTGTCAGCTGTTAAGCAAATGAACGCCATTGGGCTGGGCCTATGGTGTGATGATTTAAAACTATTCAATCTTGATCTGCAGATATGCAAGACATATGCAAATGTTTTTGCCATAGTCTAGTGTTTTATTGTTTGTTATTATTGTATTGTGTGTGATTTGTTTTATACTTCTCCATTTGTACAGCACAGTGGTCAACTTCTGTTGTGTTCATTTGTGCTTTATAAATAAATGAAATGAAATGTGACGTCACAAATCCCACAACATCCAAATGAGCTTTTTTTTGGAGTTTGATAAATTAAATGCTTTGTTTATAATGAGGAGGACGTTAGCCATGTTTTAATGGTAAAATGACCTCTTATATGTCAAAAGATCAAGGCAAATTTTATTTCTCATGTCATGACCCCTTTAAATGTCATTGGGATGGAAGTTGCTGTGACTTGTGTATGTAGTTCAGTGCCTCAGTACCCTGCTGTTCAGTAAAGAGCGCTGCCTTTTGTCCTGGTAAGAAAGATATGTGATTTAATGAATTCAAATATGTATTGTTTTAAAGAATAAAAGCAATGTTAGGTGTTGAGGCTTTCCTCATCCGCAAAGCCCAAAGTAAATGACGAGCCGCTCCACAACAGGGCAGAGTCAATATATTGCACCAGAGTGTTGTGAGGGGTATTGCCAGGCATGAGGTGGTAAAGAGGGTCATTAAGTCCATGGCGGAACATGTCCTTTAAGATATCATCACCAAAGTCTACCTCATGGCAAAGCACATAAAACTCCCTCACGTAATCCTCATTTGGACAGTCACCTTGGCTGAGGTGGAAGAGACGAATTGCTGGGCCCATGTTTGGTCTAGTATTCTGTAATGTATTCTCTGGAGGCTTGAAGTTGAAGTGAGAACCGAAGTGCAACTTTAATTTACAAAACGTGATCAAACTTAAAACAAAGGCATGACAGGGCATGGAACTCAAGGACAAGGACAAGGACAAGGTTCCTTTAAAGTTCCTTAAAAGACATAATATTTTCCCCCAATGATTATTCCTTATTTTTCCTTCTACTTTTTTTCCTTTCTTTTTTATTTTTGTGATAATACCCACCAACACATAAAAAACACATAGTTTTTAAAGACACATAATAAAGACACTTTTACATATGATTAAAAAAAAAAAAAGACATTATATATATATATATAGATAAAACATGAAAGATTCCCATATTTATATCAAACTCTTATAATTAATTACACACAATTCCTAATAAGTTATTCAAGTAATATTATTTAAATATCAAATAATAAAAATATTAAATAAATAAATAAATAAATAAATAAATAAAATAACTAGAATTAATAGGAAGGGAGGGTTATATATTCTTTAATTTTAGAGTTGCCCATATCTTTTCAAAATGTATACGTTTGCTCTTGATTTAATGTTATCCTCTCCATAGTGTACTTTATAAACTAAATCTAACCAATCATTTAAAACTGGGGATTATTGCTTTCTCAAAAAAAAAAAAAAAAATTATAATAATAATAATAAATAAATAAATATATATATATATATATATATATATATATATATATATATATATATATATATATATATATATATATATATATTGCTTTAAAAGCTGTAATTCTCAGCATTCTATAAGTATAACTCACCTATACCCAAAACCAGATTTTGTATCTTTATTATATTTGGTTGATTAAAAATGTCTTCCCTGAATTACTTCTGTTAAATTTTTTATTATTATTTTAAGTAGGCTATAAATTATAGGGTATGAGTGTAATGAGCTATAAGTTCACCGCAACGTATCCAACATCCTAAAGACAAATTGTTATAGTTAGAAGATAGTTGGTGTTATAAAATATTGCATATTATTTTTCCAAGCAAAATGTATATTTTAGTCATATATTTCTAATAATCTTGAGTTTGCATGCAGCAGCGCTCGTTCAATGTGAAGTTTAGTAGCAAAATGGAAATATTTGCACGGCTTTCTAACATTTACAGATGGAGAATATACGAAATGTAAGTTTTGCACTGAGGAAAACACCATCTCTCAAACGCATAAAACAGCACAAAATATATGCAGTTTGCTGTGGTGGATCAATTTGATCCATGATCATCTTCTTCTTCTTTTAGTTTCCTGGCAGATTGCATCATTCATTTGTTGCATACCGCCACTTACCGTACAGGAGTGTGTAGAGTGTTGCAGTAATCTTTTGGCTATTTGATCCATGATCGACCTCTTAAGAAGACGCTGCTTAAAAGTGTCACTGGCTCACCGGTGTGCCCAAATCCATTACATTTTTAAAACAGTAATATCCTATACTAAACCTAAACTAATCTTGACAAACTATATATCATTTGAAAGCTTACAATCTCTAGTTTCCATATTTGGTGATTGATTTTCAAAATGAATTACAGAGGAGGCATAATTTATCAATTTGCAACAAGAATATTTTTATACTCCTAAGGCGTGTTTGGACTTTATTTTGAAATAGTGATGAACATGAAAAATCATGAAAGAAGGGTAGAAGCCTCAGTTTGTTTTCATGCCAAGAGTTCAAAGCATCCATTCAATTATTTTAGAAAAAAGGTCTGAAATTTTTTTAAATATAAAGAAAAAAATCATAGATTCACCATTTGTGATGTGGCAGCAAGCTATAATGCACATACTTGTTCTTTTTGTGTTTCTTAGAGGTTGAATTCATATCAAAATCTGCCAAACTTCTCATATTACTTCTGAATAGGTCTACTTGTATGAAAATTGTGGAAATAACAACGCTATCTCACGACCAATTCGTACGAATTTGTACGAATGATTAAAAGGTGGCTAATTCGTATATGAATTCATACGAACTCACTCGTACGGATTCGTACGATTTGTCTAAACCCACGTGATGGGTAGGTTTAGAGGCGGGGTCTGGGGTAGGTCATTCGTATGAATTCATACGAATTTGGAATTCGTAAAATATGTACGATTTAGCAAAAATCCTACAAATTCGTACGAGTCAGGTCGTATGAATTGTTACGAATTAGCCACTCGTACAAATTCGTACGAATTGGTCGTGAGATCGGGTTGGAAATAATGGTTCAGATCACTCAAAACACATATTGAAATGGAGGCGCCCTTATATGGGCAGTAATGGAGTCTGGTTGTCATCTAGTGAAAAAGTGTGGTACTGCGCCCAAACAAAATCTTACTGAAAGCTCATTTTTTGAGATATCAACCTAAAATTTGAAACACAACTTGTTCAGATTTTTGACTTTGATTTTTTTGCAGTTTTAGAGTCGCCCAGGTTTTGAAAATATATATTTTATATAAAATATGAATAATTAAATTTTTTACATCGTACATTTTCATAACCTCAAACTTCTATAACTTTTTTTCTGTTTCACTTTCTTAATTTATTTCACTTCTACAAAAATCTGCCAAATGTCTTCTTTAAAACGAGACCAATCTTACGTCTATATTCCAAAGCATTCTTGAATTACAACCATTTAAGTTTGAAATATATTCAAAAAAAGGTGGGTGACACTTAAAGGGTTAAGAAACGCGTGCACACGCAATTATCTAGGCTAGATAAACCTGTATCAAATTAGTGGGATTGCGTGAACTTTAATACCTTTTATGAAATCGCTTTAGCCCCAATTTATTTGTTAGGCTCATTCAAGTCAGGTGTGGGAGTTTAATCCCCGCTTTTCTTAGCGTCTTTTATGAAACAACCCTCAGATGCAAGCCCGTTGCTGTTTATCATTATGATATTTTTATAGGGTCCAGAAGACATAGGAAGGTCTTTGTTTGCAGACGATGGGGCGGTGTGGAAAAGAGGAAGGAATGTGGAATATGTTATAATGAAGGTACAGGAGACAATTGATAAGGTGGTAGAATGGGGTTATGATTGGCGGTTTAGGTTTTCAATAGAAAAGAAGCAGTCAATCTTTTTTTTTACCAGGAAAATAATTCATGAACGTATGAGGCTAAGGATGTATGGGAAAGAGTTAGAGAGGGTAGGTACATTTAAATTTTGGGGAGTGACATTGGATGCACGACTGACATTTGCAGATCATATTAAGAAAATGGAGGGTAAGTGCAAAAAAAGTAATAAATGTGATGACATTTCTGACAGGAAGAGAATGGGGAGCTAGTCGCTCATCTCTAAAGAGTATATATATGTGGCATTGATTAGATTGGTTCTCTTTCATCATCTCGTTTCGAGATCCACCTATGGGAAGGGCATCCGTACCTGACCTCTGCAGAAGCATCCAATTGCAGCAAGTCTGGCTAACAGACAGAAGCGCGCAGCCAATGCCAGGTGAGGCCACACCCCCTTACCTACGGGCATATCACAGCTGGGCGCGCTCCTATTCCTCAGTTGACATTCGCTTCTCGCGATCTCTGCATTGACACAGTTCGGTTGGATTAACGTTACGCTGCTCACTTTCGAGTCTTCAGGAGGACATATCGCCAGATCAGCCTCCGCCAGACGTGAGTGACAGTCGTTTCTTCAGCCTATCCGCTGTGTTTTTTGCATCCGGAGCCGCCCGAGCTCTCGCTGTCCTTCACCTGCTCCTCCTTTACATGGCTGCCCGCCATGGATTTTTCCGAGTTCTTCACCGCTGGCCCACCCATGGCTATGTGACCGTCTAAACAGCCGCTTCCCCCGGGGAACAGCCTATCACGACGAGCCTGCCCGGCCGCGTGTGGTGCTCTCATCGCCGCTATAAGGACCCTCTCGTTCTGCGCGGTCTGCTTGGGCTTAACACGCTCAAGCTTTGGAGAACCCGGGGAATTGCGGTCATTGTAATTGCTGCCCATGTAGCTTTTACTAAGCTGGGTTTTAGTTGCACGACACAGCGCGCCGTGCTCGGCCTTTCTGACTCGGAGGAGAGACACGGTGATGATGACGCGCTACCGGGGACTCCCGGAGCGCCACCTCTCTAAAATATTTGAGCTGACATCAGCCCAATCCGCATTCCCTGAAGAGGACATCTTCGCGGGAAAACCTCACTCTCGTTGACGAACCGGTCGGTTCCGGCGACGGGGATGACGCGGTCCTTTTAGCGTTCCCTAGGCTAGCGTTCACGCGGCTTTGCCTCCGTCCATCCTCCTGGAAGTTTGTGAGCGAGCGGCCGTTCGTCTCAACATTGTGTGGCCAGCTCCACAGAGCGCCACCGACCAGGATAGGAATATGTACGACGGGTAAACGCTGGGACAACCGCCCAGTCTGAACGGCTGGAGCGTCCCGCTAGACTGTTAACACGGTCTCACGTGCCTTGATTTGTTACGATTACGTGTTGAGGTTTTCAATTTATGCCTTCCTAGGAAGGCGGTCCCGAACGCAAGCGGCCTGCCTGTTGTTCGACCATTGGGAGTAACGTTAACTAACAGGGTCTCCCACCTACGGTCGGTTAATCCCCTCTCGTGGCTGCCCAGCCCGTATGTTAGTGGACGTTGTGTGTGTGTGTCCCCCTCCCCCCCACAACAACAAGTTACGGGGGAGGGGGCTGTCGTGAGGAAAAGTACATAGCAGTGTTACCACACCGCACGCACTTGGTTCCCCTCACCCAGTTATTAAAGGCTTCGGCCCCAGTGTTTCCCAACAAAAAACACACACATTACTAAACAACACATTTAATAAACGAATCAAATGAATTCGTGCAGATTTATATATCTGCCAGCGGCAACATAGAGAGCAAATCTCTCTGATCCCATGCATGTCGCCCTGAGTCCGTCCACAAGAGGTCGCCATTGCCTCATAAATCAACCAACTGGGCTCACACAGCTCAGTTGCGGCTGTCCAGCCGATGTGTTTTTAGTGGACGTTGTGTGTGTAAGGCCCCTGTGTTCCCCAACACAAAACACACACATAACTAAATAACACTTAAAAAAAAAAAAACGCATTAAATAAATCCGTTACAGAGAGAGTATCTCTCTCCGCGGATATTATTTTTCTGCCTGCACTTGAGACTGCCCAGTTCATGTGTTCAGGAGATATGTGTTTTTCCCACTTTTGGGGGCACCTTGTGAGGGAAAGTTCAGCACAGTGGACACCACACTATGTTTCCCTCACTCTGTCAATAAAGGCTTCGACCCCAGTGTTTGCCCAACACAAAACACACAAAGCTACGAATCAAATGAATTTGTTTTGGAGAGAAGACCTCTCTCCGCAAAGAAAACTTCTCACTGCAGAGAGAGGAAATCCCTCCAAACCCTTGCATGTCGCCTCTAGTGTTCCCACTAGATGGCACCTTTGCATCACAAATGAACCAGCTGGGCCCATACAGCTCCGTTCCGGCCCGAGCGGGGGCGCTCGCGAGTCACAAAGCGGCTTGGCAAGCCGTTTTAGCGCCCGAGTGAGTTTTTGCGTACTGTAACCCAGGGTTACAAGCTGCAGTTTGCAATAAAACCTCAGCATTTCAACGGCGTTCTCTCTTCTCACACAGAAGAAAACGCCTCACACATTCTGAAAGAGGAAATTTCCTCTCTCCTAACAAGGGAGCGATTCAGATGGTGCCACCCAATCTGATAAACCATGGTTTTTATTCCTGGTATTTTCATGTTCCAAAAGGCGTGGCGCCCCCCCCGCCCTATATTGGACCTTCGAGTGTTGAACAAACATTTGAGGAAATTCAATTTCAGAATGTGACACAAGCCTCTCTCGCCTGTGCCATAAAGCAGAACGACTGGTTCACATCAGTCGATCTGAAAGATGCTTTCTTTCACATAAGCATCTACCCTCCACACAGGAAATATCTTCGTTTCGCCTACCAAGGCGTTTGTTACGAATTCACAGTTCTTCCGTTCGGGCGCAATTTGAGTCCCCGAACTTTCTGTCTGTGTGCGGAGGTGGGCGTGGCGCCCCTGAGACTATCAGGGCTGAGAATTCTGACTTACTGGCTCATCATAGCCAAATCAAAGGAGAAGGTGTCGCTGGACACCGGCCGGGTGCTCGCGCACATCACATCCCTCGGGTTCAAGGTGAATGCGAGCGAAAACAATCTGACTCCCAGTCAGAATGTCATTTTCCTGGGCTTGGAATTGAACTCAGTCTCCATGCGAGCGTGTCTCTCTCAAGAGCGCGTTCGCTCGCTGATGGACTGTCTGTCTCAGTTCAGTGAAGGGGCGAGAGTACAATATCGCACATGCCTCAGGCTGCAGGATCTCATGGCTTCATCTATCCAAGTTGTGCCATTGATCTCCTGAGAATGAGATCGTTCACGAAATGGGTTTTGTACACTACATTTCAGCCGGTTTGCGATCTCTGCCGCTCGGTAACGATGACGTGCGCCTGCTCGGCGGCCTTGCGCCATTGGGAGAGCGAGAACTTTTACGCACGGGGAACCCCCCCTCGGGACGGTACGATGCGAAAAGTTTTGACGACAGATGCGTCCTTAACAGGCTGGGGAACCACCCAGGAAGGCAGAACGGTGAACGGTCTGTGGCTGAGCAGACTACGTTCAGCGCACATTAACTATTTAGAGCTTTTACTATTTGGAAAGCTCTGAATCATTTTCTGCCTTGCCTGCAGGGACATCCTGTTCTAGTACGGTGCGATAATACCACGGTAGTGGCTTATATCAACCGTCAGGGTGGCATGCGCTCGTCGAAACTCCACGCTCTAGCTTACAGGCTTTTGGTGTGGAGCAGACAGGTTTTTCTGTCATTACGCGTGACTCATGTCCCGGGCGTTCGGAACAGAGGCGCGGATCTGCTATCGAGGGGAAACCCAATCCACGGGGATTGGCGTCTTCACCCGCAGATAGTGGAGAGGTTATGGATGAGATTGGACAGGCAGCCGTAGATCTTTTCGCCTTGCGCGAAAATCACCATTGTCCTATGTTCTTCTCGCTAAAGGACATGGACGCGCCCCTCGGGGCAGACGCACTGGCCCACCCATGGCCCAAAGTGCTGTTGTATGCTTTTCCTCCCCTGTGCCTGATAATTTTCACACTGGCCAGGGTGAGAGAGCACGGCCTGTCTCTCATTCTGATAGCACCCAGGTGGCCCAAAGCCCCATGGCTGGCAGAGATAATCCCTCTGTTATACGCCGAGCCATGGCGCCTCCCCCCTCGCACGGACATACTGTCCCAAGCCAACGGGGAGATTTACCACCCCCACCCGGACAGGGTGGCTCTCTGGGCCTGGCCCGTGAGAGGACGAACCAAAATGCACTGGGGCTCCCGCCGCGTGTAATCGCCACTACTCAGAAGGCCAGGGCCGTTTCCACGCGATCCCTATATGGCTGTAAGTGGCAAGTGTTCGAAGGGTGGTATGATGGGCGTGGTTTCACATCTTATCAGTGCTCGGTGCCTGATATTTTGTGTTTCCTGCAAGACCTCATGGAAAGAGGCAGGTCCTTTTCCACTATTAAGGTCTACCTGGCTGCGATTTCAGCCTGTCATGTGGGTTTTGGGGCTCCACCGTCAGGCAGCACCCTCTAACCCGCAGATTTATGGAGGGTGCACGCCGCTCTTTGCTGGTCATCAGGAGATCTGTTGAATCTGTCCCAGAGTGGGACCTCTCCATGGTGCTGGAAGCGCGGTCTCTGTATCCTTTTGAGCCTCTGGGGAGTATTTCCCTTAAGCTGCTGTCCCTCAAGACAGCTTTGCTCTCGGCCTTGGCATCTGCTAAACGGGTCAGTGAGCTACATGCACTCTCGGTTCACCCCTCGTGCGCCAAATTCTCCCTAAGTGGAGATAAGGTTTTCCTTAACCCTAACCCGGCCTTCATGCCGAAATGCTTCCCTGCGTTCACGTCAGAGGTTTTGGAGCTATCCGCTTTTCACCCTCCACCCTTTGCCTCCCCGGAGGATCAGGGGCTGAATGCTCTGTGTCCCGTCCGTGCTCTGCAAGCATAATGACCAGGACCAGTGCTTTCCGCAAGAGCGACCAGCTCTTTGTTTCAAGGGCTCCCCTGCACAAGGGGAGGCCCATTTCAAAGCAATGCCTCTCACATTGGCTTGTGGACGCTATACTATGGCTTATGAAGCAAAGGGAGTGCAGCCCCAAGGGGCATCAGAGCTCATTCCACAAGGGGCTTAGCCGCCTCTTGGGCTTTGTTCAGGGGAGTGCCACTGCAGGACATCTGCTCCGCGGCCAGCTGGGCCTCTCCTCATACCTTTGAGCGTTACTACCAGTTGGATGTCACCAGAACTTCGGTGGCACACTCGGTCTTAGGGGTAGGGTCCTCTTAGCCCTTTCCCACAGCCCCGTTTGGTTAACCAACGAGGAGTGAATGGGCCGGCTGGCCATGTTCATTCCTGTCACCAAGCATTCACATTCCTTCTTGGGTTTAGCTATGTGCATTGGTGGTGCGGGGGCCATTATCATGTATGTGTCTCATGCATGTTTCATGCCCTGCTTGTCCACAGCAGTTAGCGTGGCGGAAAACTTGCAGGGTCATGTTTGTGGGACGTGTCAGGCACCGCCTCTCTGAGGTGACCGTCCTTCTCTGGCCTTCAGAACCTCACTGTGAGTGTATTGGGCAATCGGGGAGCTGTCCATGTCTCTCCCATAGGTGGATCTCGAAACGAGATGATGAAAGAGAACAATAGGTTACTGTCGTAACCCCGGTTCTCTGAAACATCGAGTGGAGAGATCCACCAGCTTTGCCCCGCTTGCCGCACGAGAAGCGAATATACTCACTGAGGAATAGCAGCGCGCCCAGCTGTGATATGCCCGTAGGTAAGGGGGTGTGGCCTCACCTGGCATTGGCTGCGCGCTTCTGTCTGTTAGCCAGACTTGGTGCAATTGGATGCTTCTGCAGAGGTCAGGTACGGATGCCCTTCCCATAGGTGGATCTCTCCACTCGATGTTTCAGAGAACCGGGGTTACGACAGTAACCTATTGTTTTGGTTTATGGTAGCATAGTGATTGGATCAGCAGCCAAGTCTCTGTTAAAGAGAATGCATCCCATCCCACAAAAACAGTACTCCAGGAGTACTGGGAAAATGGTAGAAATCAAAGGGACAATTTTGGGTGGATTGGACATAGAGTAGCTATAGATCTAGAAGTTTTTAATTTAAGGATAAGTCCTACGGTTGTTTTTTCCAGAGATAGCTCCGTGGAAGATGGTGTGGGCTGAAGTAGACTGGTTTGTGCTAGAGGAAAAAAAGGGAAGTGAAGGAGGAAATTAATTTGGTAAGAGTCTTTAAAAATCGAGTAGGAGGAAAATATAATGAATTTACACAGATTTATATGGACGGGGCTAAAAAAAAACAGAGACAGAGACAACAGGGTTTGGGGTGGTTATACCAGGAAATTGGAATATACCAGGAATTGGAATAAATAGAAGAACATAAATTCTGGATAAATTAGGAGTGTAGAATTGTAGAAATGTTGGTAATATTAATTGCATTCAAGCTGCAGTCGGCAAGTCTGGCAGATTGAGTGGACTTAGGCAAAATTTTGAATGTTTACAACTCTCATGCCCCTCCCCCACTATCAACGGATACCCTCCCACCGAGTTCATGCTCGTCAGTGCGTGTGCGCCAGATTTTCAGTGAACGTGCCCGCCTCATCAGCATCCATCAACACCATGGAGTATTTGGAGGTTTGCTGTCCTGGCTAATCTACCGATAGATTGCAATTGCTAACGTCATTTATACTCCAAATGAGCTTACTTGGTTTGTTAGTGTTCCGCCATCACTCTTCGTTACTGCGCGAACTTCAGGCGTGTACATGTGATTGTAACGTGCGCGAGGGCTGGCGTGTGCCCGATCTGTGATTGACAGTCAGATCTCACACCCCCCTGCGCTGATTGGACCCGATGATCCGGGAGCTGTGGATTTTTGCAAAACAAATAACACGCTCCAGGTGGAGTTAGAAGCTCGGGTTTTTTTCTAAAACCACTTTATGTTGGTCTGTCGGTTAATAGTGTCGATTTCACTGAATATGATCAAAAAAAATTTGCCGACGACAGCTTTAAGGTAGGTGGAAAAGACAGGACAGGACAAAGCATTGATATGCTCTGACTCTTCATCAGCTTTAGCTAGTTTAAGATCATTTCTTTCAAAAGCCGGTAAGATATCCTGTATGAAGTACTTCAGCTAATTACAAGTATACTGTAGTTAATAAAGGTAGTCAGGTAATATTTATGTGGGTGCCAGCGCATGTAGGGATTAGGGGAAATGAGATGGCAGATGAGCAAGCAAAGAGGGCATTATTAAAGCATTATATGGGAGAAAATAAATCGAAGGTTGCAAGAAAGGTGGGAAGGAGGGACGAGCTGTACTGGCTTTGGGGGTGTTGATGGACTCGATCTACTCCATCTGTGTTTTGATCATCATTCTGAATCCGATCCAGTTGTAGTCTTGACAAAAACCTCAAAATGTTGCTTTTTTTAATGAAACTCACCCACATTCAAGTGTTGATAAAAATAAAAAAACAGGAATGCATGAAGCTAGAATAAAACTTTTTAAAAAAGCATGGAATCTGTTCTCTTTTGATATATTGAATATTCAGAAAAAGTATGGGGGCCATGACACTTTTGTAAAAATGATCAAAAATGCTGGCAGTGGCTGGCAACTTTTTCAATAATGCGGGCGGGGAAAGAGTTAAACGGCTTTGTAGTGACAGTCACAAATCTCACTACAAAATATATAAAGCAACTATTGCCACCCCTTTTAAGAAAATTAACACCCACCCTCTCTCTCTCTCTCTCTCTCTCTCTCTCTCTCTCTCTCTCTCTCTCTCTCTCTCTCTCTCTCTCTCTCTCTCTCTCTCTCTCTCTCTCTCTCTCTCTCTCTCTCTCTATGTTTCCAAACATTTTTCGAAGAACATGGTTTTTAACATGTCCCCTTTCTTGCTTTAGCTGTAAGATGATAGTGTTTTTGAGGACTGGTACAGCTGAGATAGTGTGATGTGAATGATTAGGTAATTAGCTGAGATAATGGAATCGCACTGATCATCTTAACAGAACAATGAAGCATTATACTGTGAAGAGAAGCCAAGGAAGAACCATCAGTGTAATAACTCAGGCTGTCTGGTCAGAGCAACCTGTTCTCTTTTTGACAGGTATCCAGAATCATAATAATTACCTGTGAAGCCGTGAACTCCTTAAGTAACATGTAAATGGAACTTAAAGGGTTCACGATGTGTCTCTAAATGAAGGATTGCAAGTTTCAGTGAGTAAGAGCCTGTCAGAGCAGAAGGTTTTGGAATTCAATAAACATAGTGTGTTCAGAAGGGATAATAGTTCTGTCTTTCATGGATAACCTTTAATGGAAGAGAGTCTGCATGCAGTGTTTGCTGAAAAATAGAGACTGCAAGAGAAAGGGACACCTTTGTGTGCAAGTGAACGCTGATCTATTTCTTTTTCTTTTTCTTTTTTTGGGGGGAAACTGAGACGTGATGAATAAAATGTCACCCAGGAATAAAGTGAGCTGGTGAGGTGGAACTAACTGCTTACTGCAGTTACATGACAACAGGGTCCAGAACTAAATGAAAACTGTTTTGCCACACCTGCTAAGGCAAAGGAATAAAAAAATAAAATAATTTTGTCTCTATAATAATTGGATTATTTAGCTGTTTTCCTGATATATTTGTGACAAACACCAGCTTGTCTGTAGTTTTTAAACACATTAGTCTTCATCTCTCAGTGAAAGCAGCATGAATATTTTTATTTTACTTCAAACAGAGTTGAGTGTTTTCTGGACACTCCATGTTTTTCCCCTCACATAAAAAACTTGTTTGAACTCAAAGCAATTTCATATCCTTTATTTTGGGACCCTCTTTTAACTGTATTTAACTACTCCGTAATAAAAATAAATGCCTGCATGTAATAACAGCAGTAATTCATTTTTTGTAATGCATCTATAATTACAATGTTGACCCTTGAACCCAATGGTTCTCTCAACTGGTTTGGTCGTGGGACCCACATTTTCCCATGACCATTAAGCCGCGATCCAAATTGTTTAACCAGCAAATTTATTTCTAAAAAATTATTGACACACCCAAGTACCATACCATTTTACTTAACACACGTTAAGTGATATAAGAATATCACAAACTGTCATGATGTTTTAGTTTCGTTTTTTATTTTGGTCAAGGTCACTTTTTTACAAGAAACAACATTTCTGCTGACCAATGTAATTCACAAAAACACAATGGAAATGACTGGCACACAAAAATACAGAGTATAAAAATGTTAATTAGCAACTTGAACCTTAACTAACATATCCAAAAATTATGAATAGGCCTGAGAAAAAAGATAAGTTTTCAGAGATGACTTAAATGTAGATAAAGAAGAAGATAGCCTAACAGATTGAGGTAGCGAATTTCATAGCTTAGGGGCAAATACGGAGAAGGCTCTGTCACCTTTAGATTTAAAGCGAGATAATGGGATGATTAATAGTTTGTCAGAGGATGATCTGAGAGATATTTGGGGAGAGTATGGACAAATAAGGTCTGAGATATAAATTGGAGCCCTTTTCTCACGCTTTTTCTTCCCCATTAAGAAGCGAGCTGCAGCATTTTAAACCAGTTGCAAACGTAATAGGGAAAACTGGTTAATACCAGCATGTAGAGCATTGCAATAATCAAGCCTTGTTGAAATAAAGGCATGAATGGTCTCTAGGTCACTAAAGATAGAAAACATTTCAGTTTCCGTAAACCCCTAAGCTGGGAAAAACTGGCTCTGAGTCAGAGTTTATTTGTTTGTCGAATTTTAAATCTGAATCAACAACAACACCCACGTTCTTTACATGAGTGCGGATATTCGCTTGCAGAGGTCCTAAACTAGAGGTCAGGCCGTCTACCAAATGGGGGGAGCCAAATAAAATTTCTTCAGTCTTGTTTTCATTTAACTGAAGAAAAGTATCGCCCATCAAACTTTTAATGTAATTTACACAGGTTAACAAATTAGATAAGGACGTAGACCCAGGTTTAATTGACATATATTATCCGCATAAATGTGAGACGGAACCTTTTGAGATTCAAAAATATAACAAAGAGGGAGCATATATAAAGAAAATTGGGCCCAAAATGGAGCCCTGCGGCACTCCACTGTGACAGAAGCAATGAAATTGACCCATCTCCACAGAGAAGCTCCTCTCAGTAAAATAGGACTCATTTTGGCTTCCAAATACTTTGAAAACACGGTGCGGCTTTCCATTCCTTTCCTTTAAAGCTGTGTGCTGTCACCCATTCATAGCATCTAGGGGTGTAACGATACACGTATTGAACCGTTCGGTACGAGGCTTTCGGTTCAGTTTTCGGTACGCATTTTTAAACCGAACAGTTCGTTGGACCATTTTTCCTGCCGACCAAAATTTCGTTATTTCAAATATAGGCGCGTTGCGCGTGGGCAAGTGCGCTCATAATGTAAGAGACGCTGGCGTGACCACAACATTGCCCAACATCAAATGGCAAATGTAATGTAAGCGGAACGAAACTGAGCTGCTCGTTATTGTGTGGTTGACGGACAGTTTATCAGTTTGGACCAAAGCAGCGCGAGCCGATCTTAATCAAGCAGCACTGTCACTACACAGCGAAATCCAGTAAAGAAAGCATTTGAGTTCGCCACTTAAGTAATAACATCGCTGCGAGATCTAGTGAGAAACATTCACATTTCTCCGTTATTAACGGATCAAATAGCGCTGACGTCCAAACCAGGAAGAGACATTGTGCCATAAATGAACTATTCAGTGTCCACAGAGCAATATTCACCATGGATTTACTGTAGTAACACTACTAACTGTAACCATGGAAGTTTGGCAGGAATAGTAGGCTATAATGCTTTCAAGTAAAATTACGTCGGTTTTATTTTGACATTATGAATACAATTGCTGCCCTCAAATGTTAATCTGAACTAAAATAAACCTTTGTTTATAACTACTACAATATTACATTTCATTTAGTCCAAGGAGCTGTTTTGTTTTATATGCTCCTAAGAAAAGTCAAGTGTAGCTCCATCATTGCTCAAAGTAAAAAAAGATCGTACTTTATGATGTAGGCCTAAGTTTTAATAAAAATATAATTAAAAAAATTTAATCAAGGAAATTTCTCTGGCATTTCTTTCTTTTTGCTGTATCAAAAACGTACCGAATCGTACCGTGACAAGTGTATCGTATCGAACCGAACCGTGAATTGTGTGAACCGTTACACCCCTAATAGCATCCAAATCAGTCGAATCATGTAACGTCACGTGTAAAAGCGTATTGAGCTGCAAAGGGTTGCTGCGAAAGACACACTGTTCAACAGACAGCTTTCTGTCTGCGCAATCCGAGATGGAGAGAAACACGGAAAAGTACAGGCTACTTTGGGCTTCGGGTGTGCATTTAGACAAATACATGCAAAAATGTCAAAATGTTCGTCTTGGGGACTTTTTAACTTAAACGCATTCAGTTATGTCTTAAGTGAACATAAACAGCAGGTAAATAAATGTAATGTCAGTGTATTAGATCTGTGCCAACCTAATAAACCTGCTGCTCTCTCTGTCATTTAATTTTACACAACAAAAGAAAATGAGAGAATCATTTACTGCTCTTCATTGAACAACATTAGTAACTTTAATAAGAATCAAGGTATATTTAATTAGAGGTGGAGGTGGAATTCAGAGAGATGACGGTAGAAGGTGACAGTTGGTGTCGGGTGGGGGAGGGATGTCATCATTTGTTCACAAGAGATTCTGGAAACAAGACTCACCCCATTGGAGAATCTCTCCTGAGTTCCAGTTGACCAGCGGAGAATGCTGTGACATCCATGGGCGTCCCGGAATAACGTCAACCGTGGAACCTTCCAGCACCATGAACGAAATCCGTTCTTGATAGAGACAGCCTATACGGAGTGTCACAGTGGTAGAGAAGTGGCAGATGCGACCATGGCCCATCGGTTTACCGAGGATGGTGTGAACATTCAATGCTTGGGAGCAGGGCTTCCTCTTGAGGTGGAGCTCTTGTAGAAAGACGTGGGAGATGAAATTATCTGCAGAACCAGAGTCGATAAAGGCTTGTGCTGAAACAGTGTTGCATGGTTATTATCGTGACTGGAGTACGAGTGAGGGGTGCAATCAGAGGTGCTATTTGAATGGTACTCACCTCTGGGCGTGGTGGTCGAATGGGACAGTTGGAAGTTAGATGTCCTTCCTCACCACAATACAGAAATAGCTGGTTAAGAATTATTTGACGCTCTGCATGGGTCAGGTGGAATGAGTCAACTTTGGTTCTGGTGCTGGAAGGGTGACAGATGGTGAGGTGGGGAGGATGCAGTGCGGGTTGATCTAGTGTACAGGCGGTGAGACGTTGGAAAATCCGAATGGCTCACTGAATGAAACTCTCCCGTCCAATGATGTCGTCATAGATGATCATTTGCTGGCGCACATCGGTGTTCACACCCTGATGAAAAGCGGTTATCAGAGTGTTTTCACTCAAGCTGTTAGTGGCCGCCAGGGTGCGGAAATGGAGAGCATATTCACTGACCGAGGATCTGCCCTGTTGAAGACGAAAGAGTTGGTTGTGCACTGAGTGAAAGCCAAAAACCTCCGTAAAATGGGCGGTGAACACTGTATAAGACCTGGTAACTGGACCATGAGCATTCTAAATGGATTGAGCCCATTGCAGTGCACTTCCTGAAAGCAGAGAGATCGTGCAGTCAATTTTCACTTGGTAAGTGATTAACTGTTGAGGTTGCATCTCAAAATACAATGAGATCTGCAGAAGGAACCCACTGCAATCCTTCGCCTCCCCAGTATAGGTCGCTGGATGGGCCATGGGACTGGTAGAGGCAGTCAACAAGGGAGCGGGTGTTGTGGATGGTAGAGACTAATGAATGGCTTGGATGAGCTCAGCGAATGGATCCGGTTGGTGTTCCTCGCTTGCTTCAGCAGCATTTTGCAACAGCAGTAGACACCACAGGTAATTCAAACAAGCAGGTATATTTATGTACAGGTTTGGAGAGAAGCAGGCGATGATGAATGGTGAGTATGAGACAGTCAGATAGATTGCAGATGCTTAGCTGAACGTTGATTGTGCTTTCTTGTTTTGCAGAATGAGATGATGACATGAAGCGCTGGGTGAAGGAGACAGATGACTAAAGACGGAAGGCAGAAGACGGATGACTGAAGACGATCAAGACGGGTCAGAGGATATCAGGTATGTAGCCAGGTGAGTCGAAGCGTAGTAGCAACAACGAGACCAGACAATGGCAGTGTGGAGAGTGATTGTTTAACCCTCTGGGGTCCAAGGTGTTTTTGGGGTCCTTGAGATGTTTTGACATACTCTGAAATTTGTGCTTTTTTCAGTTGCTTATAAACAAATTACTGGCAAAGGTGTAATTACACTCTATTTAGCACAAACAGGGCTACCATAATATGTTATCAACATGTATGTACATGTTTGTATTTTTGAGAGAATATTGTTAATGCGTGGTTATTGAAAAAACTAAAACTTAAAGTTTCTGAAATAAGGCCACAAAACACATACTAAACATGTGTCCACAATACTTTTGACTAATGGATGTTGTCGCCTAGAGTTTTTTCTTCAAAATGATCTGAAAATCATCCTGCCTTATCATTCACATAAAACAATAGATTGGTTTAAATTTAAAAATGACACGTTTGGAAAGGCAATATGCGCAGGGGTGTGACCTGCTGTGATTCACACGTGAGAAGACAATGGGCCCGCATAATGAGCGCATAATGTGGCTGCATACTAATGACCCTTTCATTCAGGTGTGTCACTGAGCCACAAGAATGCAATGACAATATATATATATATATATATATATATAGGCCTATATAATACAAAATTGGTTCACAGTTCCAATTATTTATTTATTTTTCAAATTGTGCTTGCAAATTGTATAATATCAAATGTAAACATTTCTAGTAATTGTGCAGTTAATTCTCATACTGTTTTTACAGAAAGTTTGGGAATATATCCCAAATGTGTCACTAATAAAACACAATACAAATAATTTAAAGAGGAGGCTTATATTGAGCTTTTAAGATTTACCTAAGATTTATTTATATGTAGCCTTCATATATTTTTGCTATTTTAATAAAAAGGTTAAAATTACAACAACAATTAAAATTAACTATATTTCAAATGTAATCTTTCTTTGTATATATTAAAGTATACATTTTATCATACATATTTCACAGTTGCGGATTAATTAGTTTGAATATAGCCTACAATCATACAAACACTATAATAACATCTTAGCAAACAAGCTTATTTGATGTGGCAGTATTTTACAGTAAAAACGACATCTTGTCTTTCATTACATATCAATTTTATGATTAGGACATATAAATGTTAATTTGCAGTTTAATATGTTGCTTATACAAAAATATTTTATTTCAACATATTTCAGTCGATTTTTACTCATCTCAGTATTGGAATATAGTTAGGTAAAAGCTGTTCATTCATTCACACACAAAAATGCGATTCATATTCAAACAGTCTTTTTGTTTACAGACACTATTTCATATCGCGATTAGACAAAGCACTTGAAAATAAAGAATGTACCTATTCCTCAGCTGGATCCATTGCTCCACCAAATGAAACTACCTGCACTTCTGAGGTAATTTTTTCCAGGATTATTATTAAGATAGTATTATTCCTCACAGCGTCGTAAATCTGAGTCTCTTTCGGTGGGTTATCCAGCTGATGTGGGTGTGGATCGCCTAGAGCATTTGTGTTTGAATAGAGCGTGCGCTCCGTGGGCGTGGTCAAATTAACTTTAATGACCTGAGACGAGAACGACTATCATCTCTCTCTTTTCGTACAGATTACATAAAATGAGAAAATTTGTTTTTTATATAAATTACTTCATTTAAAAGAAGATAATTCAGGCTTCATGCCTGTGTGCCTGTATACCTGTTTGACTGAGTATTTGCAAAGTTACAGTTCATTTTTCGGACGCGTTTCAGAATGTACTTCACTGACAGAGAGAACGCAGAACGCGCATCATGTTTATTTTTCTTTATTAGGCGAAAAGCACAACAATTTGTTTTTATTATGAGGTTCCACAAAAAAAATACAAACTTAACAGGATCGAATGATGTACAACACTTATATGTAAGATCAAAATCAACAGAGTAATTTGAGTCTCTTTTGCACTGATACGGAAAAAAGTGAGCTGGTATCGGCGGCGAGACCACCGACCCCAGAGGGTTTTAAGAAGGGTGAGATAATGAGCTGGTGCGTTGTGTTAGAATTCAGGTGATTGGGATTGGATGGGTGGAGCTGTGTGATCCGGTTTTGAGGGTGTGATGGCTGGTGTGGAGGATCCTGTGACAACAGGAAAGAAAAGTTGTTGTACAATGAACACAATAAGTAATTTTTTTATGAAAGTACATAATAGTTAAAGACACCTAATATAAAGTGGGGCTTTATTTGTAAGTAGGCAAGTAGCTGTGCTTTGCATCTGGGTCCTAATCCCCCTGTTTATTTTGCTGGCTGATTATAAATGATCCCTTACGTAAAATTATAAAAGAAACATGTATGGTAACATCTACTCCCTCTGTACAGTGTGTTTTCTTTAATAAGTTATGGTCGACTGAAAAGCCCAATACCACATGATAATGTCTTTGTACTATTGCAGAGACTTCAGCAGGATCTTTTGGTGTGATTGAGATGGAGGCTAATTTTAGCAGCCAAGCCATGAGTAGACCAGCTCCTTTCAATCTGCTCTCTGACACATCAACATTAAGAATGCACAGAACCTTACAGTTATGCATTTCAACTGTCGTGAAGGAACTGGAAATCAATCTGAATTCACTTGTAAAAATAGACCCATTGAAACACAATGGCTAAAAGAGCTCAGCTTTCATGGTCTGATGAGTTTTGGTGAGCATGCGAGAGAGTTGCTGTAGAAGTAATTGCTGATTCTACTTAAGAAAAACTAGTGAATTTAACTTACTTTGGAAACTTAGTTGATTTAACTTGATTACACTGTGTACTGTGAACTTTTAGGTGGATGCAATAGTTAAACTAAACAAATCTAGTACATTGTACTTAAGATTGGTAAGTGTATTGTACTAAAGGCATGTTCAGACTGTTGCAAATCTCTGGAGCACAGAATTTGCATATAATAATAATAATAATAATAATAATAATAATAATAATAATAATGAAATGAATAACATTTCTGGTAAATACCATACAATTAGAAACGGTTTGATGGTAGCTATAGCTATATATACGCGCGCACACACACACACACACACACACACGTGTGTATTTATTTATTAATAGGTTCTGAATCTTTTTTTCTTTCACGCTATAAAATAACTGGGAAGATTAAAGCGTATTTGCAAGCCCATCGGCTGCAACTGCTTCACAGTACTTATTTGAATTACAGAGCTTTATATATTTACTGTTCGTTGGTTATGAAGTTTTGGCAGCAAAACTAGGTATGCTAGCCTCTTGAACAACTATTTATCAACTTTAATGTCATTGTATTGCTTAAAAACAGAATTTTTTGATGGGGGGCTTGGGTTGTGGGGGAGGGGGAGGTAAATGTCCAGTAAAGGGGCCAAGCCCGATAGTAAGTATGAGGCTACTATCGGGTGGGATCTCCGCCGAGAAGACCTCATCCACATCTACGCTCCTCCCGGTAAGACTGAGATGGTTAATCAACACCCACGACTGTCAGGCACTTCTGGACTCCGGGGCGGAGGGTAATTTCATGGACCACACATTTGCCCACAAACTTCAGGTTCCCCTCAAGCCCCTCACACACAAGATTGCCGTACACGTCCCCCAATGGTCAAGAACTCCCCACCATTTCATTCACCACGGAAGAGATCACACTCATCACGTCAGGCAACCCCTCCGAGACCATTTTTT
The DNA here is from genome assembly GCF_029890125.1 of Rhinichthys klamathensis goyatoka. Taxonomy (NCBI): domain Eukaryota; kingdom Metazoa; phylum Chordata; class Actinopteri; order Cypriniformes; family Leuciscidae; genus Rhinichthys; species Rhinichthys klamathensis. The sequence continues at coordinate 1,263,898 of NW_026607115.1, read as the reverse complement.
TTAATATACTGGACTCACCTCTTGCATTTACGATCACACAATCAAGTGTGTTAGTTGAGGTAGATATACAAAATGTGGAGTGGTGGGAGTCCTGCAGGACAGGTTTGAGACACACTGTCCTAGATTACATTCAACTGTTTGTGATGTTGAACAATTTTTTGAAGTGATGTCGACAGGCGCATTGAACTTTAAACTCCATCATATAAATAATGTTTGAAGTGTGAGATTTATGGTTTAATCACATAACAGGGTAAACATAATAGCATCTGCTTCAGACACAAGAGGGCACGCAGCTAGAGGCAAATATCTCTGATAAATGCCAAATGGAGATCCGCTCGTTCATCTTGTTAGCGTTTGTCTGTCATACGTGTCTTGCAAGCTGTGTGATGGATGACGTGACAACTACACAACAGGCATCACATTTCTTAATTGATCACCATGGAAGCGTTTACACAGCAGGACAGCTCATGACTCTTTGCTGCAAAAATATGGCAAATCAAGCCTGAAGGAGTGCATTATAATTCACCTTTATAGATCCATTTTATATCCACTGTTTCATTGCCCATTTCTCTGAGTTGTGCACTGGCTGGCAGACAGTTGGGGATGATTGCACTGAAGTGGCACTTTCCCATACCTTGGAAGAATATTAATTTTGCATTCTCTGTTTGAATTGATGCAATCATTTGTTTCTCTCTGCTGGATGTTGCACTGTTACCATCATTGTGTTCTCTAGCATATAACAGATTCTGCACATAAAATATTCTGCACAACATCGTTGTAGATGCAATTCAAATATCCACAAAATCTTCACAGATCGGCTGAGAGGTTTTTAGTTGTTGATTTTTTCACAGAGCAAATATGTGCTCAACAAGATTAACGTTTCTCTCAGCATTGCAAGATGTTTTGGCAACTAAACAGCATGTATTTAATGCTGTTACAATAAAAGTCATACGCCTGTTGTGTAAAATAAAAAGATGAACCCACACTTTCTGAAGAAAATGTAAGTGATGCCTGACAAAACTCACCGCCACGATGCTAAAGTCTCGGAAGTTGGTAAGGTGTTTTCTGGTTTTGAGAGTGTTGCTATATGGTTACTAGGCTGTTGCGGCTGGTTGCTGATGTCTTCTCTTTGTTTCCCATTTTAATATTGGTTTTCTTGATGCTATAGTAGTTGACGCTAGGGGTTGCACAGACTGGTCGATTAGTCAACTTTAATGCCCTGGCATGACGCTTTAAGCTTGACATCGACTAGTCACTGATCATGGCCTATAACAGGATCCACTTTAATGCTCCATTTCCGACAGTTAAAATGAAAAATAAATGCATACTCCGAGAAAGCTCCACAAGATATGTTTGATTATACCATCTGGTTGCTTAAAATTGATCAGGTGAATGCATGTTTTAAACAGCTTATTGTACATGTAAGTTCCAAACCTCTAAACTAATGCACTGCTACATTGTAAAGCAAACACAAAGCACGCACATCAGTTCAAATTGCGATCACACAGAAACATTCAGTAGCGCAGAAGTGTATTGTCAACACTGTTCTGTTATTTATCAGTAAAAAAGCTAAGAAACTGAAGAGTTCTAGCGTATATTTCTGAATAACCAAATCCCACAGTGTCTGTTAGTAGAGAGACGCTGCCTGGTAGAATTAATTCACACCCAATCGTTCTCTCTCACTAATGCATTCATAAATATAATCTTCACAGTGCTACTTTATCTGTATCTGATTTAGCACGAGAAAATCTGTGAGAAATATAATGACCCAAAGACAAAAGAACTGATAAAAATTTGCTGTTATGTTGTAGCAATAGCCTTGTTGGCAGTGTTGGGGAAGTTACTTTTAAAAAGTAGTGTTTTCTCGTTACTCGTTACTTCTTAAAAAAGTAATCCGTTACTTTACTTAGTTACCCCCTTTGGAAAGTAACTTTTTATGTTACTCGTTACTTTTACGTTACTTTTATGTTGCTTGACTTTGGGCAGAACCCAATATCTGTTCCTAAATGTGTAGGCCTACATAAAATTCTACCATGAACTCTACTTATTGAAAAACTAGAAAGAAAAAAAACTAAAAAAAGAGAGAGATTTTGAGATAGAAAAAATATATATATTTATTTAAATAACATTTAAAAAACCTGTATAAACTGAACACCAAAGCACAATATTAACTATTGAGCGGTGGTGACGCGTTCATGAAAAATGTCACAAAGAACCGGCAAAAGAAATGATTATGAATATCGAATATCAAATATAGCAAGGAGACATTTCAATTGTTTATTAATAAACAAGTGTTTTCTTTGTCAGTCAGTGTCGGCTGCAAAGATAAAGTTGACGATGCTGACTCGCAATCTTCACAGTAGTGAACGCGCCAGAGAGAAATGCACATTTCATATGGATTACATAAGCAGAGAGTCTGTTTTCTCTCGTTTTGAATAGTTTTGTTTTAAAGTACACATTTCAAGCTTTCTAAATATTTTTCAGATCTTTGAGGCAAGTAGCTTGCGCTAAGTTTCGGTTCATTTATGAGACGAGCTCAGTCCACGCGCCGGCACGGAGCTCCTGAGAAATCCTGATTATATTGCCTGCTATATTTACTGCTTATTTATTAAAGACAATTGGTTGATGAAACATTGATTAAAATTAAGATACAATTAATACAAAACGAAATTCACTTTAAAGAAAGGCTTTCTACAAAAACAAACTTAATGAAGTGGTCAAAATCATGTCTGCCCACTCCATTTGTCTCCCGATTGCGCATCTTATGCTCTTACTCATGCTTTTCACTTTTCATATAATCAACATTGATGAAATTAAAAAACAAATTATTTTATTTAAACATAAATATGAAACTAAATCGTTTTCTTTAATGACTAGGCTACAACACGCAGGTCTATACAGAGAAATTTAATATCGGAGCGGGATTTGAGCGAACGCCGTCTTACTGTAAGCATGTGGGGGTAGAGGTACGATTTTCGAGCAATCATCGAATATTATTTTGCTTGATATGCCAATCCTTAATATTTGGTGTTTTAAATGCCTGTTTGAGGTCTCTGTGAAAGATTTAAAGCAGTATTTTAGTGCCGCTTTCAGAGCGGTCAAGTCCGAAGAACTGTTACGTCCATATTGTTTCTTTCCTCATACACGAAAAATTCAATACAATTAATATTTTATGTTCTGTGGAGAGCCAACCCTTCTTCATCCGGTGGGAGTATTACTTTTGGTTTGCGCAGTGTAATTCACAGAATTGATTGCTCTGCTACCAGCCTCTGTCACGTACCATGTGGAGCTTGTGACTATTGCAAGCGCGCAGCTGAGGAGACACTGTTGCTGTCAAATCTGTCCATGGGAAAAGTAACGTTGTGCGGAATAGAAAAAGGAACTACGTTTCGTTACCAAATTCTCAGTAGTAACGCGTTACACTACTTTTTACCCGAAAAAGTAGTTACGTTACTGTAACGCGTTACTTTGTAACGCGTTACACACAACACTGCTTGTTGGCAGCGCTGTGTCATTTGCCATTGCAGTTGCAAGGCAACCTGCATTCAAGTTTCGGCTCGAGGTTCAGGCTTATTTGTTCATTAATGACGTCATCAGCGATGACATAAATGCCAACTTCAAAAAATCTGAAGTCGTTCAACCCAACTTGAGGTTAGGGGAAAACGCCTTTTTCTGAGAATTACGGAAGCATATTGAGTCATGCCAGTGAAATTCACTGGGCAATGGTGTTTGAGCGCACCACTATAACCGGCCCATGGCCTAATGTATATTAGGAGTGTGCAAAAAAGCCCATTTTTGTATCTGTACAGGGCTCCAGACTAACTTTTCCACTGGTTGCACTGGTTATACCAACTTTCTCAGTTGGTCGCACCAGCATATGATTTGGTCGCACCTTTTTTTTCTTTTTTTTTGCTACATGCCATGGGATTAATCAATGCATGCTGATGAATAGTGGTTTTAATGGACCAAGGCTAGCAAAGGCTTTCTGGGTTGCAGCAGAAATATCTGTAATATATTAATTATCATTGCCAAATTTCAGGATTTTCATGGATTTTGGACAGTAACTTTAATCTGTAATTTTAAGCATTTTACATTTGAATTATATACAATCTATCTATTTACATTTGAATCATATTCTATCTATCTATCTATCTATCTATCTATATATCTATCTATCTATCTATCTATCTATCTATCTATCTATCTATCTATCTATCTATCTATCTATCTATCTATCTATCTATCTATCTATCTATTATCATCTTTCTATCTTTTAAAAATCATTAAACATTTAAATGTATGCATTACATTTTAAAAGATTAGAGTATTATAATAAACTGATACAGATTTTTCGTTATCAAAGTTTATAGTTGTAACTAAAAGCAGAAATCTCACACTCCTTACCTTCTGCATTTTATAATAATTTCCTTTTCCTCTGTCGAGCGATCATGAGAGTAATCGCTCGACAGAGGAAAATATAACCACTGAAAAGACGTAGGAGGAAGGGGCTCTGTGTTTCGTGAGACCATTTTTATCATTTTTATATGCCTTAATTCGTGAATTCGTAATTGGCGCGTTTCACCATCAGTGTGCAATGCGCGTGACGTCTACGTTCGTCAATAAATAAACTGCACGTGTCTTGCGGAAGAACATTGTAGACGGAACTTCTCTCCGTTAATGTCTATGGCGAGTCACGCAGGCACTGGGCTACTCCGCAGCCGAGACGACCCCGGGATAAAATAGTCCGAATATAAACACTTATTATAGGCGTACCGTAGTGATTCAGAATAAGTCAAAAACACGGTTTGGAAAATGGATTCATGATGTAGCCTACTCGTTCATTTTGAACATAAGTTACGGACTGCAGCAGCTGATACAACGGCGTTCTGTTGCTCAAGCGTCCACTCGCACAAATGCGACCACATAACATTTTAACTCGCACATTCTCAAAAAATGGTTGCATATGCGACCAATTTGGTTGCAGTCTGGAACCCTGTCTGTATCATGACAAAATTATTTGCATCCATATCTGTATTCGGGTAAACGTTATTTACATTAAATGTAATTTTACTAGCTTTCGTGAGGCACACTCGCAAGGTCTCTCACTCTCTCCCTCTCTGCCGTGCGCGCGCTATGTATGTTATGCGCGCAGTATGTTCTATCTCGCATGCGCACTCTAGATTCCGGGAGATTTGAACTAATCGCGGGCATCAGGGAGACGCTATCAATACGCGGGAGACTCCTGGAACTTCCGGGAGACTTGGGATGTCTGTAAATATATAAAACATGCATGTTACGGTAAATGCAGTAGATATCAGATATGCAGTAAGCATATATGCGACGCACCATTCCCGCATCCGCGCCTGCCCACACGTTTGTGGCTGACTGCAAATGATCATCAATTGATGGACAACAATGCCGGGGAAAAGACATCAGCAGTCTGGCGCCGAAAAAGAAAAAAGAAAAAATAGCCCAAGATGAAGCCCTTGCATCACTTTCAAGTATGTTCGCAAACATGTCAAACTTTTTTTGGCTGTTGACATTAATGAGGGAGATTAATTAAAGAATGATTTGATCTGCTGTAGTGTCACAACAACAATCACCCTCTGCATGCATTTATTATAATACGTAATGTACATAAAGTATGTTTATAATTGTAACGATCACCAGTGATAATGCCCGGGATAACAATCAGAGGGCACTCCAACCCGGACATCCACAAACTACATTTCCCATAATGCTTTGCCCAGACTAATCAGCCATCATCACATTCACCTGTATGTCATTACCTTGTTTAGCTCACCCCATATAAGCTGGGTTTTCTCATTCATCACCTGCAAAGTCTTGTTAGTTGTTTACACTGCATCTCTGAGCGTGGTCCTTGTCTTATGTCTCTTGGTTTTGGATTTCTTGCCTGTCTCTGGAATACCCTTTTGCCTGTGCTCCCTGCCTGCCTGTTTGTTTGTTTGTTTGTTTGGACTTACTTTGTGTTTATGACCTCTTGCCTGTTATCTGGATTACGTCTTTGGATTACCCATTCAAATAAATACTGCATTTGGATCCTCAACCTTTGTGTCACAGAGCAGTTTGTGAAAATATTACAAAATGTGTGTAAACTGTTGAAACCAAATCATTACTTCCAATTATTATTGCCTCATTGTTATTATATAGCTAATGTATTTTAAGTCATTTTAAAGGCTGTTGGTCACTTGGTCAAAAATATTATCTAAATACTACTCTAATATTACTCTGAAAATTACTTGAATAGTAGTGACAGTCCACATATTTGTGGTCCGTGGTGTGGTGTGTTAATATTAGGGCCTATAGTGTTTTTCTTTGTGAATTATTATTTGAAGTAACAAAACTGCTTAATTTTCTTTTATATGATTTCTGAATGCTTGAGAGTATAAAATAAATGTAAACTGTATATCAATACAATCACAGCACATAACTTTCTTTTGTTTTTGTTAAAACTGTTGTTTTATTACACTGACTGCTCTTAATTTACTTATGTTTTTAACTAACAATTACTGTTTAATTACAAGTGCACTCAGTAATACTTGAATGACTAATATATTCCGCTTTATTCATTTTAACGCGGGTTCAATGCTGAAATTTATTACAAAAGAGGATGGAGTGGTACCATCCAGCACTGATCCAGAGGGACCCAGCAGCTACACAGTCACTCACACAGGATGCAGCTCTGAAGCAAGTCCATAAACCAGTTATCTTTAATATATTATTGTTGATGTGGATAATATTTATTCTTTTAATTTATTAAACATGTATAAATTTAGTTAGAATTTTCGTTTTTGTTGTAGAGCTACAATTGTAAATATTTTGTAAAAAAAAAAAAAAAGTAGTATTTGATTAAAGTTCTATTTTGACCCCTAAAGTAGGTGGTGTTTTTTTATTTTAAAAAACATCCATAACATTTGGAGGGGGGAGGGGCACCGCAATGCAATTCTGCTTAGGGCACCTATTTGGCCAGCAGCGGCCCTGTCTTTCAGGCACATCCATAACCTAAATCCAGGGTCATGCACAGACTTTTTGGGGGGGCAAGTGCTCAAGCGTCTTGTCTCTTATCTCGTTTGCAGCTCAATATGCTTTAACTCTTTTTTAGTGTAATGCACATCTGGTTCGGGACTGAAAATCAGAGTCACGTTACATGACTTGATTTCACTTTATTTTGATGGTCACATTCTGTTGACTATAACGTAACGTTGCACCTACATGTCTACTATCTCTCATCAGGGTGTTAGCAGAGTATTAGTAGACTGGTAGGGTTAGGGTTAGAATAATTTGACATGTACTTGCAAAGTTACTTATTTAAGCAGATATTAATCAGACAGTCTAATACTCTAATGAGATTTGAGTTGCAAATTTACTTAGTCAACAGAATGTTCAAAAGGGACCATCAGGATAAATTGTTACCCATGATTTGACTGATTTGGATGTTAAGTGGAAAGGCGACAGAGCACTGCTTTAAAGGAAAGAAACAGAATGCAGCATTGTGTTTTCATAATCTTTGGAAGCCATTACAAAAAACAGAACTAAAATGTTATTAATCACTCAGCCCTAGTCATGAAATCAGTTATTTCAGTTGCGTTATACCCCAGCTGTTCTGTTCTTGACAGTTCTTGATAAAAAAAAAAAAACTTTATACTGCTGCATTTAGATCCTTTCCTCACTTTTATTTCAACTGGACTGAATGCGTATACTACTTTATTTCAGTATACGCATGACGTATATGATCAGAAAGATCAGTATACGTCATGCTGGCATTAGGTGGAATGGAAGAGTTCTAGTGTTTCAAACACATTGAAACACAAAAGTAGAGCTGCCATTTAACCAGTAGTAGACGACTATAGTAGAATGACCATAAGCACAATTCAGAGTCGTAAGCACAGTCAGTGTCATTGTGCCTTCCAGCAAGGGTAGCAGACCTCAAAGTAAAGACTTCAACTTAGACAATTCATCAGCAATCAGAATTCCAAAATCGAATGCTAAATCAATGCCCTCAAGTTTCAAGTGATGCACAATTTTAAAACATTTCTTGCACAAAGACATATCCTTTCTAGATGCAAAAGCAAAGCTCATGGTCTAGAATCAATTCGTAAATGCAACATTATTGACCGCAGAGTGCTTTTGTCAAGGAATTCATCAGGGTAAAAATCACAATTATCTTCCATCATTCAGGAATGACTGGTAGGCTGGTGTGACATTTTTCAAAAGCTTTTAGACCATTTAGATGTCAATGAGGGCTGTTCTTCAGTGCCACCTACATGACTGCAGTTAGACAAAATAACAGGATGTTAGGAAGACATTTTATTTATCTTTATCAGTCTGTTCCAGAGCATGCTAATTGCAGAAAACAAGTAGTACAGCAGCATACACTAGTGTACACCCCAATCATGCCTCTAGCCTATGAAAAGCTCTTCAATGCTCCACTGGCTCTCAGTTGGAGACCAGCGCTGCTTTTTTTAATCAACCGTGTGTCTCCTGTGGGTTCTTAGACAAGAGAGAGAAGGAGCGGAGACAAATAATAAAAACATATTCTCTGTGATTAATATGATTCTCTCTCAGCCTCAGAGCAAATGACATCTACACTCAATCAGAAAGAGACTATTAAAACGTATTGATTCCAAACACCAGGTGAAACGTACTGAAAAAAACTTTAAGTTCTGGGAAGAAATGTGAAACTACATACTACTGTGTTAGTGTGTTACTGCACATTAATAACAAGCACACACAAAAAAGTGAAAGACAGGAAATAAAAGATGGTCCTTTACTCTTGTATTGTATTCAAACAGTACGTCCAAACAATTGTAAAGTGGTTTTAACTACCTCCAAATGTGGTTTCAAGTGCACAGGGAATCACTAAAAACTGTGTTTACAGAAAGAAAAAGCAGTGGGTATAAGAGTAATAGTGTTTTAAAGTCGATAAGTTTATGTTTTAGACTTTGGTTCTGTGTAAATTCTGTATTGAAGTTGCCATTTTAAAACACATCATGTATTTTGTTTTCAGTCCACGAGAGCATATGATGCAATTGTCTAAAGGCTAATAAATGGTTAACACATAAAAGAGAAACAAAACAAATTACAATTTAGCATGCAATTTGATGCAAGATAGAAAACCAATGGAAATTCAATATCAAAGAATCAGTCACTGTTGTGCATGGCAAATATTATATCGATCTATCAATTGGAGGTTTTTACATTTTAATCATAAAAAATAATTACATCTATGTGAAAAACAACAACAACAACAAATATAGCTGCAAGCAGCCATTACCGGGGCCAAGCGCAAAAGCAGCCGACAAGACATGCCAACATGGCTGGGAGTTTCAGACCAACTACAGCAAGGAGCAGTTAAAGACATTTTAAGATCGGACCAACGGTCTAGGAGAAGTTTGAAAAAGAAGGTTTAAAAAAAAAAAAAAAGATGGCGGACAGGAAGTTTGGCTGATTATGGCAAACCTGGTATATATGTTTTCGGCATAACCCAAGGAATCTATTAAGATCAGTGTCATTACTATAAGCAAATGTATTCAAAAGTTATTAGCATTTTCGGAAATTAATTATAACTTTTGACCAAAAGGTGGCGCTGTCTCAAAATCTTTTGAGTACCTTCTGGGCATTCTGCTTATGGCACACACTGAGATTCGTAATGTTACACCAATGCATTTGTTAAGTATAGCATTTTAAATCACAAAACTGTATTGAAGTCAATGGGAATTTCATGTTTTGTTCTATTATAGCGCCACCAAGAGGCAAAATCCCAAAATTTTTATATCTCAATTCACTTCGGAGTTATAGACATAAATATGAGAAAACACGTAAAAAATGACCGACACGTGACTTTGATTGAATTTTACTACCCCTTACTATCAATATTTTGGCATTTGGGCATTAGCATATAACCAGCGACCTATGTTTTCGTTAATTCGTTAATGCGTTCAAAAAATACAGCATTTTAGCACATAATTCAAAATGGCCGACAGCCAAAATGGCCGATCTGGGAAAATTGGATATCAGTCGACTCGGCATGACGCCCTGAATCTAACGAGACAACTTTTATGATTTTTGGACAAACCGTTCAGAAGTTATGAGCAAAAATAGCCATTTTTCATATCTCCGGACCAGTAGGTGGCACTGCGCCGAAAAGCAGCATGTAGCCTCAGGTCATGCTTGTGATGACATGTACCAAGTTTGGTCTGAATACGATTAAGAGTTGCGGAGATACAGCCTTACGTCTGTTTTCGCAAGCGCTACGTAAAATTAGTTTGCGCGTTTATCGAAAACGGTTTGACGAATCAACTTGAATTCCATAACTTTATGTCGGCACTGCCTGGAGATGATCTGGTGCAATTTTGGTGAAAATCGGACAAACCGTCTAGGACGAGTTTGCAAAAGTAGGTTTTTTGGACAATTCAAAATGGCGGCCATATTTTTATGACGGAAAATGACGTCATAGGGTGCGATCGAATCGTCATGAGCTCAGGAATCATAGGAAAAAAGAATTTTGTTGATAGGCCTTACGGTTCAAAAGTTATTAGCATAATGATTTTGAAACTTTGGACAGGTGGTGGCGCTAGAGGCAATGAGTTAGAGACGCCAAAATTGGTGCAATTACTGTTGGGACTGTCCTCTATCAGAATGTCAAACCGGAACAACTTTCCCGGATACGGTTCTATGGGCTGCCATAGACGCCCAGTCGGAAGAAAAAGAAGAATAATAAGAACGGGAACAGATACAATAGGTGCCTCCGCACCTTCGGTGCTTGGCCCCTAAATATTGCAGTCTAAGACTGATATTGCAAAAAGTTTGAATATTGTCTGAAGTACTTCTGGCTTAATTAACTGCCTAATATAAGAAAGAAAAAAATGAATGTTTGAAGAGTAACCTTTGCAAGGTTTACAGGTGGGACAATATTCATAATATAGCAAAAAAACAAGTGCATTATTGCTTTTATATATATATATATAATATATATATATATATATATATATATATATATATATATATATAAAGATAATTTTAAAAATCATAATAAAGTGTTATTTTATTACACAAATCCATGGCATTCGCCCACTAAAAAACTAGGATTATTAGATGTTGTACAGTATATAGTACACAGCTGAGTTCACACCGCTTTAGTTCTTGCAAAAACTTGAGATCACACAAGTAAAAAGTAGGCAAAGTTTTTCATAAACAAGTAGTTTCATGTTAATACATGTACTCACTGTAATATTAACAGTAAATTATGCATAATTACAAGTAACTAACCTTAAACCAAACCCTAACTGTAACTGTAAGTACATGTAGTTAATATAACTTATTATCGTAATGTGATGTTTAGAGAGATGAGGTAATTCAACGCTGTCTCATATGGCGCTTTGCTGATATATATATATATATATATATATATATGTAAATGAACTAAATTAATAACTTTTTTACAACAAAAAACAACCATCACTGAACTTACTCAAACTGGACTATAATGCTATTTTCTTCTAGATCTGCTGTACAGCAGAAACAAACTTTGTTGCATTATTTTCCTGTTATCACTGTAAAGCTGCTTTGAAACAATCTGTATTGTAAAAAGCGCTATATAAATAAAGGTGAATTGACTGACTTGACTCTGGCTGTGTGCGTTCATGTGGTTTGGAGGAGGCGTGGCTTTGGAGACGCTCTGAAGGGAGGGTGGGATCTTATGCTTTCAAAGTAGAGATGGGATTTATGGCTCTTTGAGGAGATCCGGATCTTTGCGATCCGTTCCTTTCAAAGAGCCGTTCAAAAGAACGGCTCTTTTGGCTCTTTTTAAATATTTAGTCAGTTTAAAGAAGCCAGCTTGGGGGAATCTCAGTTTATCCTGGAAATAATCACTGGGAGGAATGATGAGGTGAGATTTGTAGTCAATTAATTAAAACTCAGATATCACACACCAATATCTGAGTTTGAATTATTCTGAAATATTGATTATTACCTCATTTGTCATGTGTGGACTATATTCCATAGGGTTGCACAACATCCCTCTGCTTAGAAAGTGATATCACTATTTTGGATTTACCTTTAGTACAAAGTATGTGTATGTGTAAAGCTATGTTGACTTATGTTATTCATACAATACCACAAGAACATTTTGATAAAAAACAAAAACTATTTAAAGTTGTAAATATATACTGTAGATACAATAACATGAACACAAAATGCAATGTAAATAAATACAAAGCAGTTCCTTTTTTTTTTTTTTTTAACTGGAGTAACCATGTGACGGCATAAGTCATTGGCTCTGCTCCTACCCAATGACAGCACGTAGGGTTTTTTCCCACTGGAGTACTCACGTAAAGGATGCGCGCGCGTGCACAACTATCATCATGCTGTTAGGCAGTAGCACCCCTGCGCTGGGTGCGCCCCTTCCCCTATAACTGAGGAGCTAATTTGTGTGCATCTGTGTGAAACACGCATGAAAAAAGAACGACAGAAAGAACGGCTCCCCTCCAGCCGCGACTCGGCTCCCATCGTTCATGTTTATGAGCCGTTCAAAAGAATCGGTTCGTTCGCGAACGTCACAACTCTATTTCAAAGCTAGCTTGCTATTGCTAGTCTCTCTAAAATGTCCTACCCTACCTTAAAGTCTAAAGGACTGTATGAATATTTGTGCACTATTGTTCAGTATATACTCAAGGCATGGCAACTGAGAACGAATCTGAATTTATTTATCCGTTTTCATTAAATTCGGGTTTTATTGGAACCCTGTTTGTCCCTGGGACAACTTTGTGTAAGTGTTATGCACTTGCTGTAGTCAAGGCTCTGCTTTTAAATTATGGTAATGGATTACAGGCAAAGCACCTACCATTGCCTGATGCTTGTACGATGCGTTCCCATAGAGTGAACTCCCACGCTCACTTTTCTCTTCCTCAAGCCACATGCATGCTGACTACGGCCCACACCTCCGTCTCCCCTCCATACGGCTCTGTTTGTTGCACATAAAGGGGTTAGGCAGACAGGCACATGCACTCTGCTCTGACTAGATAGCTTTAATTTTTGTAAGACATTGTTTTCTTTTAATTTTATATTTTAGTTATTTAAATTTGGCCTATGGCATCAATTCTCGATTAATTGACAATTAATTAACTGTGAAATTAAACTACTATTAAAACATTTCATTATAGCCAGCCTAACTTTAGCAAGAGCCCTCCATTAAGCTGAATCACAAGCAAGCTGTAAGTGTTTGTTCAGAAATGATGGCAGTAGAATTTAATTGCAGTAAGAATGTCGTTATTGACAAACAATCAAAGTACATCATAATGAGCAAACAAAGCAGAACAAAATCCAAAACAGAGTACTCCAAACTAGTGCTGGCAATTTCAAAACACTGCTTCATGAATGTCATGAGTTTGGTCTATGTTTTTGTCTCGTTTCATGTGTTACAGCTATCTGTCATGTTATTAGTGTTCCCAAGTGTTTCCCATTAGCCACACCCTCTTGTTATCTTGTTTAGCTTGTCTACCCTTGTATTTAAGTCGGTGTGTGTCGTACAGTCTTTGTTGAGTTCTTAATGTTATGTGGCTGGTTGTTCAGTTCCTGAGTCCTGTTTCCTGTTCCTGAGTTTTCGTGTGTGTATCTGAGTTTGTGTTTTAAACAATACTGCAAATGGATCCTACTGCCTTGTCTGCTTCACCCGGCCGTGACAATGAAGCTGCTAAACCTTTACGATTTGTTTGTTCCGAATAAATGGTTCGGAGTGTGTATCAAAATGGCAGAGTAACGTGACTCACAGTAAACGAGGCTTCATTACGCCATAACGGTTTCGAAACACTTTTAAATTTCAATGTTTCACCGCTGGGGCCGATGATCTCTGTCAACCCATGAATAATTTGACACAAGCTAGTCTGCCGTTGGCATAAAATAGTGTCGTTCAAGGTTGGAAATGCCAACCTTTTCTTTATCCAATTCCTTTTTTCAATTCTTTAATCATTCAGTGTTTTTGAACAAATTCAGTCAGTGCTGGTCCTCCCTGTACGCAAAGTACGGAAATTGCGTTGGACCACTGAACCACCAGGGGGCCTCCTTGCTCTCAAAAATGATTTAATCAGATGGGATAAAGGAGTTTGCATGTCATATTGCGTAATTGTGGCTCAATTAATCAGTTTTAAAATGTTTTAGGATAAGAAACTAGAAGAGAGAAGAAATATCAGAGAAGCACATGTTTTGAGAGGGAAGAAAGACAAGATAATCACAATAAATTCCCCTCATCGGACAAACCCGTGAAAGGTGAAAAGAAAAACTGCATCCAGGAGATCATGCTTTATAAAAGCCATTTGTCAGGAAGAGGAGAAGATTTCTTAATACCTTTAAGAAAAAGACACACTGAAGGAAGATGAAGAAAGGCTATGGTACTCTGGATGAATGCATCTGATGTACAACTGAATGCCCGCCATAAATTTGTGGATAAGAGGAAGATTTTAAGAAACGGACATTGAAGTGCAGACAGTGGAAATGTGAACTAGAAATAAAACAACGAAACTGACAGGAGAAGGAGAATGAGAAGTGAAACCATGCATAGCTGTTAGCTTTAAGAGTAGATGGGACAACTGCTTTTCTTCTTAAAGGGGTCATATAACCATATATACACCATAACCAGGCTGTACACAACCATCATATAATGATAAAAAAAACATCCAGTGTTTTTTTTTTTTATCTCCTTATATGTTTTCCCCTGCCTCAAATCAAGCCGTTCGACCGTGTGATGTCACAAGCTCGCACGCACCTCCCACGATTGTTGATTGACAGGAGCGTTTCAACACAGACCCGCCCTCGCTCATGAGCCAGCTGTCAATCATAGTCTGCGCGGACCGCCGCGGTCATTGTTGATATGCTGGAGCACTGTCTATGAGCAGAATGGCGTCTAAGCGACTGTGGTGTTCTGTTCTTGGGTGTAATAACGAACACAGTCATTTTAATGTTCCTAAATCCGAACCGCTGAAGACGCAGTGGCTGAGTTTTGTTTTTGAAGGGAATATTCCCCACGAGCAACGTCAATGGTTTCATGTTTGCGCGAATCATTTCACACACCAGACTGCTTTATAAACGAGGAGGATCAGTATAAAGCTGGTTTTGCTAAGAAGCTGCTCCTGAATAAAGGATCAGTACCAACTATTCGTGTTCCTGCTGAACCTCCAGAAGAACTGAAGTGAGTGTAACGTTTTATTAACCTTTATATTAATATTTATATTAATTAGGGCCGGGACTTTAATGCGTTAATTAAGATTAATTAATTACACACTTTAACGCGTTAATTAATTACACAAAAAATTATTTTTAATCGCACTTATTTTTGTGAGATGGAGATGCAGAGGAGATGGAGATGCAGAGGAGATGGAGATGCAGAGGAGATGCAGAGGAGATGGCGATACAGAGAAGATGGAGATGGAGATAAAGATGCAGAGGAGATGGAGATGGAGATGCAGAGAAGATGGAGATGGAGATGCAGATGCAGAGGAGATGGAGATGGAGATGCAGAGGAGATGGAGATGGAGATGGAGATGCAGAGAAGATGCAGAGGAGATGGAGATGCATAGGAGATGGAGATGCAGAGGAGATGGAGATGCAGAGGAGATGGAGATGCAGAGGAGATGGAGATGCAGAGGAGATGGAGATGCAGAGGAGATGGAGATGCAGAGGAGATGGAGATGGAGATGAAGATGGAGATGAAGATGCAGAGGAGATGGAGATGCAGAGGAGATGCAGTGGATATGGAGATACAGAGGAGATGGAGATGCAGATGCAGAGAAGATGGAGATGGAGATGCAGATGCAGAGGAGATGGAGATGGAGATGCAGAGGAGATGGAGATGGAGATGGAGATGCAGAGAAGATGCAGAGGAGATGGAGATGCATAGGAGATGGAGATGCAGAGGAGATGGAGATGCAGAGGAGATGGAGATGCAGAGGAGATGGAGATGCAGAGGAGATGGAGAGGAGATGGAGATGCAGAGGAGATGGAGATGCAGAGGAGATGGAGATGCAGAGGAGATGGAGATGCAGAGGAGATGGAGATGCAGAGGAGATGGAGATGGAGATGAAGATGGAGATGAAGATGCAGAGGAGATGGAGATGCAGAGGAGATGCAGTGGATATGGAGATACAGAGGAGATGGAGATGCAGATGCAGAGAAGATGGAGATGGAGATGCAGAGAAGATGGAGATGGAGAGGAGATGGAGATGCAGAGGAGATGGAGATGAAGATGCAGAGGAGATGGAGATACAGAGAAGATGGAGATGGAGATAAGATGGAGATGAGATGAAGATGCAGAGGAGATGGAGATGCAGATGCAGAGAAGATGGAGATGAAGATGCAGATGCAGAGGAGATGGAGATGCAGATGCAGAGAAGATGGAGATGGAGATGAAGATGCAGAGAAGATGGAGATGCAGAGAAGATGGAGATGGAGATGCAGAGAAGATGGAGATGCAGAAGAGATGGAGATGAAGATGCAGAGGAGATGGAGATACAGAGAAGATAGAGATGGAGATAAAGATGCAGAGGAGATGCAGATGCTGAGAAGATGGAGATGGAGATGCAGAGGAGATGGAGATGAAGATGCAGAGAAGATGGAGATGAGATGAAGATGCAGAGGAGATGGAGATGAAGATGCAGAGGAGATGGAGATGCAGAGAAGATGGAGATGAGATGCAGATGCAGAGAAGATGGAGATGAAGATGCAGAGGAGATGGAGATGCAGATGCAGAGAAGATGGAGATGAAGATGCAGAGGAGATGGAGATGAAGATGCAGATGCAGAGAAGATGGAGATGAAGATGCAGATGCAGAGAAGATGGAGATGAAGATGCAGAGGAGATGGAGATGAAGATGCAGAGGAGATGGAGATGGAGATAAAGATGCAGAGGAGATGGAGATGGAGATGCAGAGAAGATGGAGATGCAGAGAAGATGGAGATGGAGATGCAGAGATGATGGAGATGGAGATGCAGAGGAGATGGAGATGCAGAGGAGATGGAGATGCAGAGGAGATGGAGATGCAGAGGAGATGGAGATGGAGATAAAGATGCAGAGGAGATGGAGATGCAGAGAAGATGGAGATGAAGATGCAGAGGAGATGGAGATGCAGAGGAGATGGCGATACAGAGAAGATGGAGATGCAGAGAAGATGGAGATGAAGATGCAGAGGATATGGAGATGCAGATGCAGAGAAGATGGAGATGAAGATGCAGAGAAGATGGAGATGCAGAGAAGATGGAGATGGAGATAAGATGGAGATGAGATGAAGATGCAGAGGAGATGGAGATGCAGATGCAGAGAAGATGGAGATGAAGATGCAGATGCAGAGGAGATGGAGATGCAGATGCAGAGAAGATGGAGATGGAGATGAAGATGCAGAGAAGATGGAGATGCAGAGAAGATGGAAATGGAGATGCAGAGAAGATGGAGATGCAGAAGAGATGGAGATGAAGATGCAGAGGAGATGGAGATACAGAGAAGATAGAGATGGAGATAAAGATGCAGAGGAGATGCAGATGCTGAGAAGATGGAGATGGAGATGCAGAGGAGATGGAGATGAAGATGCAGAGAAGATGGAGATGAGATGAAGATGCAGAGGAGATGGAGATGAAGATGCAGAGGAGATGGAGATGCAGAGAAGATGGAGATGAGATGCAGATGCAGAGAAGATGGAGATGAAGATGCAGAGAAGATGGAGATGAGATGAAGATGCAGAGGAGATGGAGATGCAGATGCAGAGAAGATGGAGATGAAGATGCAGAGGAGATGGAGATGAAGATGCAGAGGAGATGGAGATGAAGATGCAGATGCAGAGAAGATGGAGATGAAGATGCAGATGCAGAGAAGATGGAGATGAAGATGCAGAGGAGATGGAGATGAAGATGCAGAGGAGATGGAGATGGAGATAAAGATGCAGAGGAGATGGAGATGGAGATGCAGAGAAGATGGAGATGCAGAGAAGATGGAGATGGAGATGCAGAGATGATGGAGATGGAGATGCAGAGGAGATGGAGATGCAGAGGAGATGGAGATGCAGAGGAGATGGAGATGGCGATACAGAGAAGATGGAGATGGAGATGGAGATAAAGATGCAGAGGAGATGGAGATGCAGAGAAGATGGAGATGAAGATGCAGAGGAGATGGAGATGCAGAGGAGATGGCGATACAGAGAAGATGGAGATGCAGAGAAGATGGAGATGAAGATGCAGAGGATATGGAGATGCAGAGGATATGGAGATGCAGATGCAGAGAAGATGGAGATGAAGATGCAGAGAAGATGGAGATGCAGAGAAGATGGAGAGGAGATGGAGATGCAGAGGAGATGGAGATGCAGAGGAGATGGAGATGAAGATGCAGAGGAGATGGAGATGAAGATGCAGAGGAGATGCAGATGCTGAGAAGATGGAGATGGAGATGCAGAGGAGATGGAGATGCAGAGAAGATGGAGATGCAGAGAAGATGGAGATGAGATGAAGATGCAGAGGAGATGGAGATGCAGATGCAGAGAAGATGGAGATGGAGATGAAGATGCAGAGAAGATGGAGATGGAGATGCAGAGGAGATGCAGAGAAGATGGAGATGCAGAGGAGATGGAGATGAAGATGCAGAGGAGATGGAGATACAGAGAAGATAGAGATGGAGATAAAGATGCAGAGGAGATGCAGATGCTGAGAAGATGGAGATGGAGATGCAGAGGAGATGGAGATGAAGATGCAGAGAAGATGGAGATGAGATGAAGATGCAGAGGAGATGGAGATGAAGATGCAGAGGAGATGGAGATGAAGATGCAGAGGAGATGGAGATGCAGAGAAGATGGAGATGAGATGCAGATGCAGAGAAGATGGAGATGAAGATGCAGAGGAGATGGAGATGCAGATGCAGAGAAGATGGAGATGAAGATGCAGAGGAGATGGAGATGAAGATGCAGATGCAGAGAAGATGGAGATGAAGATGCAGATGCAGAGAAGATGGAGATGAAGATGCAGAGGAGATGGAGATGGAGATAAAGATGCAGAGGAGATGGAGATGGAGATGCAGAGAAGATGGAGATGCAGAGAAGATGGAGATGGAGATGCAGAGATGATGGAGATGGAGATGCAGAGGAGATGGAGATGCAGAGGAGATGGAGATGCAGAGGAGATGGAGATGGAGATAAAGATGCAGAGGAGATGGAGATGCAGAGAAGATGGAGATGAAGATGCAGAGGAGATGGAGATGCAGAGGAGATGGCGATACAGAGAAGATGGAGATGCAGAGAAGATGGAGATGAAGATGCAGAGGATATGGAGATGCAGAGGATATGGAGATGCAGATGCAGAGAAGATGGAGATGAAGATGCAGAGAAGATGGAGATGCAGAGAAGATGGAGATGGAGATAAGATGGAGATGAGATGAAGATGCAGAGGAGATGGAGATGCAGATGCAGAGAAGATGGAGATGAAGATGCAGATGCAGAGGAGATGGAGATGCA
Source organism: Rhinichthys klamathensis goyatoka (assembly GCF_029890125.1). Lineage (NCBI taxonomy): Eukaryota > Metazoa > Chordata > Actinopteri > Cypriniformes > Leuciscidae > Rhinichthys > Rhinichthys klamathensis. The sequence goes on along the minus strand of NW_026607115.1, from coordinate 1,244,400 downwards.
GATGCAGAGAAGATGGAGATGGAGATGAAGATGCAGAGAAGATGGAGATGGAGATGCAGAGAAGATGGAGATGCAGAAGAGATGGAGATGAAGATGCAGAGGAGATGGAGATACAGAGAAGATAGAGATGGAGATAAAGATGCAGAGGAGATGCAGATGCTGAGAAGATGGAGATGGAGATGCAGAGGAGATGGAGATGAAGATGCAGAGAAGATGGAGATGAGATGAAGATGCAGAGGAGATGGAGATGAAGATGCAGAGGAGATGGAGATGCAGAGAAGATGGAGATGAGATGCAGATGCAGAGAAGATGGAGATGAAGATGCAGAGAAGATGGAGATGAGATGAAGATGCAGAGGAGATGGAGATGCAGATGCAGAGAAGATGGAGATGAAGATGCAGAGGAGATGGAGATGAAGATGCAGAGGAGATGGAGATGAAGATGCAGATGCAGAGAAGATGGAGATGAAGATGCAGATGCAGAGAAGATGGAGATGAAGATGCAGAGGAGATGGAGATGAAGATGCAGAGGAGATGGAGATGGAGATAAAGATGCAGAGGAGATGGAGATGGAGATGCAGAGAAGATGGAGATGCAGAGAAGATGGAGATGGAGATGCAGAGATGATGGAGATGGAGATGCAGAGGAGATGGAGATGCAGAGGAGATGGAGATGCAGAGGAGATGGAGATGCAGAGGAGATGGAGATGGCGATACAGAGAAGATGGAGATGGAGATGGAGATAAAGATGCAGAGGAGATGGAGATGCAGAGAAGATGGAGATGAAGATGCAGAGGAGATGGAGATGCAGAGGAGATGGCGATACAGAGAAGATGGAGATGCAGAGAAGATGGAGATGAAGATGCAGAGGATATGGAGATGCAGAGGATATGGAGATGCAGATGCAGAGAAGATGGAGATGAAGATGCAGAGAAGATGGAGATGCAGAGAAGATGGAGAGGAGATGGAGATGCAGAGGAGATGGAGATGCAGAGGAGATGGAGATGAAGATGCAGAGGAGATGGAGATGAAGATGCAGAGGAGATGCAGATGCTGAGAAGATGGAGATGGAGATGCAGAGGAGATGGAGATGCAGAGAAGATGGAGATGCAGAGAAGATGGAGATGAGATGAAGATGCAGAGGAGATGGAGATGCAGATGCAGAGAAGATGGAGATGGAGATGAAGATGCAGAGAAGATGGAGATGGAGATGCAGAGGAGATGGAGATGGAGATGCAGAGAAGATGGAGATGCAGAGGAGATGGAGATGCAGATGCAGAGGAGATGGAGATGGCCCAGAGCCTGAATGCTGGAAGGCCAATGGCTGAGGGAATACCTGGAGGGACTTCATCGGAGCCAGTCACTCCCGAAGATTCAAGTGCCTTCATAAAATGTATAAGAGGTCTACATGTGTTATTTTTTATATATGCTGTTTTTCATATTTCCATATATTTTACTTTGGGTTTGGGTTTTTTGTTGCTCCCAACCGATTCTGATGGTAATATCTGTCTTTTGGAGCCTCCTGTCCCAACAGAACCCCAGGCAGTTGTAAGTAGCCTACTCAATACACCAGAAATTATGACAAATAGTATTATAAAATGTGCTCAATCAAATGCTCATCTACACAGGACGATGGGGATGAAGAAACAGTTTCTGCTGCCACAGAGAGGCCTACTAGGAAATGTTAATATTGTCTACACATCAAACAATCTACACATTCAAATTTCTTCACATTATTTATGTAGAGTAGCCTATAGAATCTAAGTTTATTTCTAAGTATAAACGGATATTCTTATCTCTCCCCCTGTCCCCAGAGTGTGGAAGAACAGCAGGAGGAAGGTCCATCAACTTCTGGTGCACAGATGAACACATTAATTTTCAGTGAATGCCACAGTTTAATTCTGTAGAATGTGTTTAGAACTACATGATGTATCTCTAATCTACTGTATTTTCAGTTGCCAGTTAAGAAGTTATATTGACTTCATCTTATTAAAAAAAAACTTGGAGAAAAAAAACAGCAATGAATAAATGTACCGAAAGAATGAATGAGGTGTTTAAACACCGCTTCCTCTTTAAAAAAGGGGAGGAGACCGAAATAAACTCTGGGTTTACAGAAGTAAACCTGCTCCCCACCAGGTTAGGTTCACAGAGTAAGTTACCATGGTAACTGACTCTGAGTATAAGTTACCTCTCTTTTACCCCTTTTCCACCAAGGCAGAGCTGGTGCTGGTTCGGAGCCAGAGCCTAGTTTCAATTCGGTTCTTTGTTTTTCCACACGCAAAGCACCAGCTCCGAACCAGGAAAAGTGGTTCTTAAGTAGCACCAAATCATTGCTGGTCTAGAACAGAGCCAAGTAAAAACCGCTTGCGTCAGGGGCTGGGGGCGCGGTTACCGTGACCAACAAGACGAATAGAAAATTGTGACCGCCATTTTTAAATAGCAGCTAGTCGAGCTAATAGCAGCTTGATTATAATATCCGTCTATGTAAGTTACGGCGAGCTGCACAAACGCGTTGGATTCCGATGTATTTTTGCAAACCCATGAGCATCCATAGTAACGCAACGTCCGTTATTGTTGATGGCTTGTTCGAGATGCATCGGAGCGGCGCGGACCGATCGGAGCTGCGGGAGTGTTTGGAGATCATACGAGTCCTTGTGCTTTTGGATCGCTTTCGTAGTGCTTTGATGTCATGCGGCGATCGATCTGCGAGAAGCCGATGCATCTCGAACAAGCCTGGCGTATTTGTGTTTGGCGCTACCGCACTAGCATTGCTGGGCAACATGAGACGTATGCAGTGACGTAAGATCTGGCTCTGTTGTGGCTCTCTAGCCGGTGGAAAGGCAAACCGGTTCTTAGTAAGCTTGTCAGTCGAACCAACTCCGAACCAGCTCTGGCTCTGGCTCTGAACCAGCACCCGGTTCTTGTTGGTGGAAAAGGGGTATTTCAGAAACAGGCTTGACTTACCCTGCTTTCACAGGTTTGACTTACCTCCCATTCTGCAACAGAAAACGCAGAGTTTCCCTCATTTCAGGGTTAACATACTCAGAGTTTAAATTAACCTCCTTTCTGAAACAGGCCCCAGGAATGAGGGAGAACATGGGGTAAAAATACACAGAGAACAGAATAGGGAAACAAGGCAAAGCTGGGGCAAATCAACTCAACACAGGTGAATAAACTGAACACTAACGAGGACCATGAAAACTGGGAACAGGACTGAACCAAATACACAATGACGGGGGGAAACTCAGGAAAACAGAAACAGGACAGACATAACTATAACACCCTACATGCTTTCCCCAATAATCTATTACACTCGGATGTATGTTATAATATGGGAGAGAGAACTTTCACTACTTTTGTTTCATCGACTTTTTTTTAGTTCTTAGCAGAGCAGTAGGCCAACTGATGACTTTCTTCTGAGGATGAATGCAGTTATGAAGGAGTTTGGCCTATTCAGTCAGCCTTAAGTACATTAAGGGGTCATATGATGTGATTGCTTGTTTCCATTTTTCATTAGGGTGTAATGTAGTTGTTTGTGCATGTATAAGATCTGCAGAGTTGCAAAGCTCAGAGTCTCAAACCCAAAATATAGTCTCTGTTAAATTTAAGGCTCAGCCACACCTTCCTAAAATCTGCGTTCAAACACGCCCCCACAAATCTAGTCAGTGTGTGGGGGGAGAGTTTAATAACACCGCCCAAATGTATACACAAAGAAAGAAGGCGTAACTTCTATACTCGCTGTATACTGGCGCCGCCATGTCGTGGAGACGGTGTGTTTTTCGTTGCAAAAGCCAAACTACTTAGTTTGGCCTTCTAAATGAGGACACAATTATAAAACAGAGGTTAACCTTTATTTACAACACTGTGCCAGAACCGTACAACCAAAATATTCGAAAGTACAAGGCCGGCTGTGCACAAAGGCTGATTCTAAAAAGTATTTTAAGAATTTGCTACTGACTATTCAAATGCGAGTTTTGAGCAGTATAGAGAAGTGCTTGTTTGTGGTTTCTACAATCACAAATGCAGACATGGTTTTATGTTTACATAGTGTTACGACGCGTAAAAAGACAGTATATTATAATCAGTAATTATGCCCCAATGAAATATGATCTGATCATATATCTGAATAATATATGATCTGGTCCAGTCGCGCTGGTAAAGTTGATCGATCAGCTTGGTCATCTGCATTTTCCGGATCAGATTCGGGCTCGAATTGATAAGGTAGTAACGACATCATCACCTGTCATTATTGCTTTGGGAGCTGATGTTCCAAATACGATAAGGGGCGTTACATTTCCGTCACACGCGTAAGGTATTTGGGCCAATCCCAATGCACTGGACCGCTGGCCAATCAGAGCACACCACGCTTTTCAGAACTATGAGCTTTGTAAAAATAAACGTGTTTCAGATAGAGGAGCAACAATAATATACAAAATAATTACTTTTTTTTAACCTAAAACCATGTAAACACATTGCATTAAACCAGTGGCGGATTTAGCAAATTGGGGGCCCAAGGCGAAGGTATATGGGGCCCCCCATCCGATCTTTAAAGGTGACTTATAATTCAAAATTGAATTTACCTTGGTATAGTCAAATAACAAGAGTTCAGTGCATGGACATGACATAGAGTGAATCTCAAACTGGACTGTTTTCGCGTTCTCATTTAATTCACGTTTATGAAAAACACCCCTGAAAAACGGTCGGTTCTCCACACAATACTGACTGTGACGCAATAGTCGGGATCATGAATATGTACGCCTCCAAATATTTGCATAATGCCAGCCCTCAATGCCAGGCGGAACTGCGCAGCCGAAGCATGGCAGTTGCTCAGTGTGGATGTACACATGAACACAAAAGTATTTTTTAGTTCCTTCATCTGAGCCTCTGAAGAAACAATGGGTTAATTTTATTTTCTCTGGAAATTTCCAAACATTTCACCGACTGTTTCTTAACTTGGGCCAATACAGAGCTGGCCTCGGATCGAGCTACCAAGCAACACTTTCTGATGTGTAATTGTTCAAGTTCAGACAGGTAATCTTTCTCTCAAAATCGTTCAATACTGTTTATGCATCAGTAAGTCAAGCCAGTGACTAAAATATCAGCTTCACATCGTTTCTTTTAGTAGGATGAAAATAATCGTATTTAAATTGTGAACAAATTATATACAGAAAGCGATCAAAGAACAATCTTTCCACACAGCGCGAGTTTATCTGGACACTTGCCAAACTCGTTATGAAATCAATGACGCACGTTACTGCACAACGAAGCTCTTACTGTATTTACATCATCGTGTTTGCATTGGTGAAAGCAGAGAGAGTGCAGAAACTGCTTTGCAATGATAAGATCTTCATTCTCGCGATCAACACACTGTCATCTGCTCAATGCTCATCACGGCAACATTTTATGTGATGGGAATAGATCTAAATACTTTAAAAACATCTCACGATTCGTTAATCTCGATAGCTGTTATAGTAAAAACGTATAATAGCAGTAGTAAAAGTATTCGGGAGAGAGTTTCACATGTAATGCGTAGCTATTTCATATGCAAGCATGTCAGCCAATAACAGCAGTGGCCGCGGTTACACTGAATCCCACAGCAGACACGCCCCTTCAAACAGAGTGTTCAAATCAGAGGCTAAAAGCAGGCTAGGAAAAATGCCATTTATTTCTAAATTATGATTATTTTTTTTCTAAAAAACATTCTAACATTTTAAGGGTAACCCAGGAAACATTATAAAATAATAAATAAAAACATTCTAGGGCACCTTTAAAAGAGAACGAAATTTCTTTTTTTTGTTGAAAAATAAACCATTAAATGGCACTTTCTGGAGAGTTTTGTGCAAAGAAATATAGAAAAAAGTAGGTCTAACAAGTCTTATATTTCTGTAATTCACACAGATCAAACACAAATATGCTGACTGAATAGATTGTTAGTTGAGAAACACTGCTTTAATTTACCGGTAATGTTTTTATGATGACTTTGTAAAAGGTTAACTAAACAGCATGATCCGTCTTCCTGCTGGCCAGTAAGTTATTTGGCAAATTTCATTCATACAGATCTGTATATGCTATAGTTTTTGATAGTGTTATATATTTCTTACAGATAATCACGATGATCATTGCGTTTGTCTTACCGAATGTGGTAGCTTTATGCAATTACCGGTACAGTTTGTCTATAAGCTTTTTTTTTTATTAATGCCGACAGTAAAATGTTGCCAGATATTGCTACGAAAAACAAGAAAAACAAAATAATTATAATATCCAAAATAAGTTCAAAGCTTGTGTTTTGGAAATAAGATTAATAAATCACTAACATGCAACTTTCCACTTTAATAACTTCCTAAACTAAAGTGTCACATTAAATCAGAAAAACAGATCCAGAAGACTACTGCCACCTTTCCATTAGTGGATCTGGCAACACGGAGGCTGCACGCGCGCCCTCACTCACAGGGCGCTCTCAAGCCCCGTTCACTGTGCTAGCTTCTCGCAGCAACATGAATTGCAAACACTCATATGAAGTGGTTTAAACGGGTAATTAATCATTCAGAGAGCTTGACATTTTATTTTTGAATGTAAAAAAATTACAGAGTTCCGGACCTCGGTGACCTCATAGCTGGCTACGGCCATGGACTTATCGTTAGCATTGTTGTCATTAGCCGCGTTTCCATTACAGATTTGCGCAAAACTTTTGCGTTTTTTCTAAATATCGATAAAAAACTATTGCGATATGACGGCGTTTCCATTAACCGATGTTATGCGACTTTGGACGTTTAGGTTTAACACATGTGAATAGACGTGCAGCCACCGCACAAGACATTATTATTATTAATGGAAGGAGACGTGGTGTGTTATCCAAGCATTAATGGTAAGGAAAGACCCTAATACTGTGAACGGCACATGAGGTGTTTTTGCGTGTTTCTCCCTCATTTCTGCTCCAAGGTCTTGATTGTGGCATTTCTTTGAGGTTTAGAATCCAGTATTCCTGCAATTCTTTTTTCTTTTATGAATTTAATAAAGAACTTTGTCTCGTATTCTGTCCAAACGGTCCGTGTACTTTTGCGACCATTTATTTTTCCTTTTTTAACCCGTAGCCTATAATTGAAAACCAGCCCGACTGAGCCATGTCTTTGGAACCATAGCCTAGGTGATTTATAGGTGATTATAGGCTAATGATAATAAATGTGTCTGAAAAAATAACTAGGCATTTTAATTGTTTATTAATAACTACAGTGTTAGTGCCGACTGCAAACATATTTTCATCTCCACTGTAAAGCGGATGGGATGCGCCTTTAGAGAGAAATGCACCTTTCATATGGATTACATAATCAGAAGGTATTTGCTTTCGATTTGAATTTGTTCGTTCAAGCTTTAGCCTATAGGCTATATTTTGTTTCAGTTCATTTCTGAGACATGTTCCAGTTCACGGAGATCATGAAAGCGCGCCTGATTTATTTAGCAAAAGAAGAACGTTTTCTTGTTATTGTGAGTTTACACAAATAAAAGTAGTTGCGGATTATGTATTATTATTTTCTGTATGACCATAAATTATAGAGTATTTTTTTAGTTGTTTCCACTGTTGACAGGAAAATGCAAGTGTTCGCGCCCGCGCTTCCGTCATCCAGTGCGCGCTCCACAAACCCTTGGATATACGTCAAAATCTTGTGTTTATTTGTGATAATCTTAGCCCTGTATTATTGTCTAACCTGTATTATGAATGACATTTGACGAATTGCTTTGTTCCTTTTTTGGATAAAAGCGCCTTCTAAATATGTAGCCTAATAAATGTAGCCTAATAAATGTAATAGGCTATAATAATAATTATTATTATTATTTGCGTTTATAACTATAAATGACTTCACTTAAGACAGTAATATATTTATCATAAAATAATTGATGAATGTATTATTTTTATATAACCTTTTACAGTTTTGGAAAATGAGTTTGTGTTATATTTCTTTTTTTGTATGAGAAGTCTTTTTTTGCTATTCTATTATAGCCTATGGAAAAACGAATGGACGCAATAGCCTACACGGACCCCAAACACACGCGCCTTCTAAGTCAGGTGACTGTAATTGCGCAAAAACTGTTTCCATTGCAGTTTTGCGAAATCTTCCTTTTTCGAATTGCCTGAAAAACCACCTCATGCGAGCGTAAAAACTTTTTTGCGATAAATGGGAGTTTTTGCGAAATTGACATGTTTCCATTGAGCGTATTTTTAATTCGCAATTTCAATTTGCGCAATTTGAAGGGTAATGGAAACGCGGCTATTGTCAGCGGGCATCACAAAAAAGTTTGTTACCTTCTGCAATTTTGGTAAAAACGTTTTGCTTTCCTCCCGCTTCCTGGTTTTTCAGCACCGCTTGGGTAGCTTCGCTTAATTTTTACTCTGTCTTCTCAAGGGTTCTCAAGTTTTATCAAAAGCTTGGAGTGAGATCACATGCGGTTAGGGGAGTGGCCTAAATGGAGCCCCGCCCCCGCCTCGCCCCGCCCCCAATTTTACCCATTGTTCATAATTAACCAGCAAAAATTGAAATTATAACAATCGGTAAATCTGATAAATGACAAAACAATTCATCACATCAAATATAGGCCTACTCTTTAATGTTATATTTCAAAATTAGGCTACAAATATATAACAAATTGCTCCAAAATGTTTGGAAAAACAAATATTTTTGCATTTTTCCCTGACATCTTTGAAAAATACAAATGCAATGGCAATGATTAGGCTAATGTATGTTTTGACAGGATATACAATATTACCAAGAGCACTCTGCTTTAGCCTTAATGTAACTAGAAATACTATTACTACAGTTTAAAATAAACTGAAGAAATACATCTTCATTCCTTCCCATACGGTACCCAATAACATTTCCTTAGCCAAACTGAGCCAAAGCTTTTGGCCTGGTTGCAAAGCAGTTGTAGAGTTTTTGACTGCATCAATAATGTATACGATGGGCTATATATTAAATGTTCTAGAACTTCTAGTCTAAAAATGTTAGGCGAGCTTTCTTCCAACTTACTTTCTCCATCACGACGTGTGTTCGCGCGATGTCGCGGTGGCCGAACTTCCGTGTGTGTTCGCGGACTTCGCGCGTCTATAAGTTGCCTAGTAAACGAACGCAATCTGGCCGAGATGCGGACGCGCTGGCGGCAGGAAACTTATCTTTGTGTGCATGCGCCTCGTATACAACGTTATATATAAAGCTTGCAGGACAACTTGGTTGGCATTGCCTTTTCAGCGTGAGATGTACACGATGTGGCGTGTGAGCGTGTGAACTGGTTGAATTGCGTGTGTCTCACGGCCAATGCGTGAGACTTGAGAACCCTGGTCAACTACTCTGTCTGTCACTCTGTACACTGTCTGTTAATCACTTCTTTTTCTCCGTCAGTTTTTTTGGCGCATTACAGCCTTGTCACTTTCGCACGCAGAAAGTGAGATAATGGAATAGTCCAATGTAGTGAGGTGGGGGGGGCCCCTCGTGTCTGCGACTAATGATTTGATGCCTTTTTTCGCAAATAAAAACCCACCAACACAGTGAAACTGCATTTTATAGAAAGGGTCTTTTCATGTAAATATACAAGAATTGTCTATTACCAGGATTCAAATGTTTAAAAACTGCTAATTTTATATAATGTCAATTTAAATGCATTTTTTTAATATCTTTATAGGCCTTTTAAACACATTGAAAGAAATTGAAATTAGGGCTGCACGATTAATCACAATTTCCATGTAATCGCACTTTAAACCGATTTGGCTTATCACGATTTTGAAATCGCAAAGGCTGCGATTGTTTTTTATGCGCAGATTGTCATTGATGTACGGCTCTTAAACGCTGCTCCATCTGAAAGCACTATAGCGTGCATTTGAAAAAGCAACACACGTCAATCGTCTTTTTAAACATGAGAATCATTTATGAACCTCCTGTCCAACAAAAGACAACATTTAATAACATTCTTTACTCCAAACTCACTTCATAACGACAGTTGAGCATCCTTCTGTTAGATGATGTGGCTTCTTACACAGCATAAGGCAGTCGTGTATTATATTTGTTGTTTAATAAACAATCAAAGTGTTTAAATCTTCTGTGTATTCAGCTACAGCGATGATGCCCGATAGGGATGTGTGTGTTATTGTACTTCTGCGGCGGGGCATATTTGGCCTGTCTGCGTGAGAGCGCCCTCTGGCGTTCAGTTTCGAAAGCGGTTTCGTTGCAATTAATCGTGCAGCCCTAATTGAAATATTTAAAAAATAGATTATTTCAAAAATAAAAGTCCACATCTCAAGGCTCTAAAATGCAAACTGTAAATGCAATAGCTTGAATGCAGATTTGCTTGGTGTTATCCATCTCCTGCATATGACCAACTATCAGTGAATAATAATGTAATGCGATATGCAACTGCAATCGCTCATTTTCTTGGACTGGGCAAATGTCTATTGTCCATTTATGTGTTAACTGACTATTTGTTCATTACTGTTTACTGTTATTGTGAAGCGTCCTTGAGCTTGGGATAGGCGCTATATAAATTAAACATTATTATTATTATTATTATTATTAATAAAGAGACTGATCAACCAAAAATATAAATAATTATTTACTCACCCTCAAGCTGTTCAATACCTGCATAAACCTGCATTTTTTTTTAGCAGTTGAAGCAGGACTTTTCCAAACAATGACAATTCACTGTGATCACTATTGTAAGGAAGGGCATCAATTTAGTTTGAACTGATGGGCACAACCTTTTGAATCCTACTTTTATGGTCATGTTTCCCTGTTCTCAATAGTTTGCCAGTTACTTTATCATACGTGAAAAAAACACAAAAAAAAAAAAAAAACACACTATACCTTCACAATATTCTTCTGAAGCCATTACACAACATTGATTAAGAAACAGATTGAAATTTAAAATGTTATAAATGTTAAATCCTCCCTTCCACTGCAACCTGAGAGTAGCCATCTATGGCGCAAGTTTGACGTTACTAGTGTTTAGTCATTAAACAAGTAAGAGAATGCAATGTTAGGATGTCCTACCTGCCTGACAACGTATGTATTTCAATACCTCAGCACACTCTGCTTACTCAGACATTACACGTCATCAGTGCGTTCCATGAGGCTATGCAGAGTTTAGACATAGAGTCACCGAGAACCACAAATAAACAGCAGCCGCCATTTACAGTTCCTCCTGAACCAAAGCAACATGCTTATGCTGTGTTCACGCTATGTCCTAATTACCATATTTAAGAAATGTCAACCTGTGATGTTGTACTCAGAGCTGTTCATGTCCTCGGGTTCGGGATTATGCATTTCTATGGCAACACTGTCAACGCCAAAATCAACTGCAGCAGTCACGTTGTTTACTTTCATTATTATTGTAATGTTATGTGCCTTGAGACATGAGGTAATTTAACGCCGTCTCTCATGTAACTTTGCAGACTTTGCTGTGTGCGTTCATATGGTTTGTAGGAGGCGTGGCTTTGAAGATGCTCTGAAGGGAGGTGGGATCTTATACTTTCCAAGCTAGCTCGCTATTGCTAGCCTGTCCGAAATTGCATATCCTACCTTTAATCGGCTGATTCTATTGTATTTTTAATTAGGGGTGGGTAATCTGACAATTTTATATCGTGATCGATCTTGAACATCCACAATCCCAGTCTATTGAAAGAAGAAGCAAACTCGATGAAGGCTTCCTGCCTAGCAAAGTGCAACCTTCGCGTCAAGGCCTTTCGTTCTTTCCCAATCTTCAAACCAAGGTTTTTAAGATCACGGAAAAAATTGTTTCCTGCCCGTGTCTTCAGCCCAAAGTATCTAACTGAGTGGGCAAAAAGGGGCATGGCCCCCTCATATCTTATTTGTGCCCCCTCAGGTTCAATTTTCAAAATCCTTAGTGGTCTAGTGGTAGAATATTTGTTATGTATGTATGTGTACTTTTTTTTAATTAAAATAAATCTGTCAGTCAGCTCAGAAAAATAAAATTAAAGTTTATTTTTCTGATTACACTGGCAGAATGTGTTCTTGTGTTCAGCATAAACTCATGATGATTTTTCAGACAACAAGACTTAATATCTAATGTCATCTTGATTCTCAAGTCTTATCTTGATGTAAGAATGTTTAGATACTCAGGAAGAAAATCTTTTTTTTTTTGCTGTGTAATATTCATGACAAACAACTTTGATTTGTGCACTGATTGCAGAATAGTGCTCTGGTAAAAGTAGCAACAGTACTATCTTGACTACATTTTTTTTTTATGTTTGACAGTAGTTTTTAAAATAAAGTAGCTTGTCCAGTAATGAGCTAAATAATTAGTTAAATGCTGTAATCATTTACTATGTTTGACTCTTTTGACACTTTCCCTCTTTATTTATATGTTCAGATGTTGTCACTTAAATTCAACGTAGTTGTTTTAGTGTCTGAGAAATGGTCTGGTTTAATAGAAAAAAATCATATAATCTGATGTGTTTATAAAGATAAGGAAAGATAAATTTAGCAAACTACAATAGTGATTTTTCAACCAACCAATGAGTGCACGGGAATGTTAACGAGCAGATCCTCTGTCACTAATTTCACTGTAACAAACCCAGGTGTTGATAATCTGTGATCTTTTAAAAGCCTGTTTGTAGAAAGCATAGATAGGATGGTAATTGTTTTATCTTTAATGAAGATGGCAATTTCAAACTTTATGTTTGTGGTCTTTTTGTGTCACCAACTGGTGCCCAATGGTAAAGCTGTTTTCACTTTAGTGTAATGTTTCAAATGGGCATACATGTGTAACGTTTTTCTTTTTTTTTTACCTTGTGTCTTGTTTTCAGGATTTGCCTCTCCGGTTGGGCGTCATTTATACCAGACTGATATTGAACAAGCACGCTTGGAGAGCAAAGGTTTGTAACTCTTATATAGTGGTTAACATTATGCTTTTTTTTTTACACTATGCAAAGTTAACTTTAATGAGGCCCGATGACTTATTGTATTCAAGTTAGTAATACCTTTTATTTTCCAGATGGTCCCTTGTCTGTCCCTTGTGTGAACAGACAAAATCCAACATGGCCGGTGGTAGTGAAGTGTAAAATGGCTGTTGAGATGTCTTTGCTGAATGCATCTGGGCTAACTATCCAAAAAGGTGACTTTTGTGCTGATGCTATGAGGTTGACACTGACCCTGAGGAAATAAAACTTTTTTTTTTTTCTTTTTTTAAAAACAAATATTCTTTAGGCGTTGATTGGAAGCTGGAGTCCAACCCTCTTCCTGCTGAGGTGGATGAAAAGTTAATAGCATCAAGCCATGTCCCAGCTGAAGAGTCCAGCAATGTCCGAGCTGAGGTTGATGGGAAGCTCACTGAGGGTAGCCATGTCCCTACTGAGGTTGATGGGAAGCTCACTGAGGCCAGCCATGTCCCTACTGAGGTTGAGGGGAAGTTGGCATCATCCTGCAACGGCCCAGCTGAAGAGTCTAGCCATGTCCCTGCTGAGGTTGATGGGAAATTGGCAGCATCCAGCAATTTCCCTGCTGAGGTTGAAGGGAGGCTCACTGAGGCCAGCCATGTCCCTGCTGAGGTTGATGGGAAGTTGACATCTTCCTGCAATTTCTCTGCTGAGGTTGATGGGAAGTTGACCGCATCCAGCCATGTCCCTGCTGAAGTTGATGGGAAGTTGACAAGATCCAGCAATATCCCAGCCAAAGATTCCAGTCTTGTCCCTGCTGAGGTTGATGGGAAGTTGACAACATCCAGCCATGTCCCTGCTGAGGTTGAGTGGAAGTTGACAACATCCAGCCAAGTCCCTGCTGAGGTTGAGGGGAAGTTGACATCAATCAGCAATGTTCCAGCTGAGGTTGATGGGAAATTGACAGCATCCAGCCATGTCCCAGCTGAAGAGTCTAGCCATGTCCCTGCTGAGGTTGATGGGAAGTTGACAGCATCCAGCAATGTCTCTGCTGAGGTTGATGGGAAGTTGAAAGCATCCAGCCATGTCCCTGCTGAGGTTGATGGGAAGCTCACTGTGTCCAGCCATGTCCCTGCTGAGGTTGATGGGAAACTCACTGCGTCCAGCCATGTCCCTGCTGAGGTTGATGGGAAGTTGACTGTATACAACAATGTCCCTGCTGAGGTAGATGGCTGGATGCTGCCAATTTTCCATGTCCCCAATGAAGTTGCTGGAAAGTGGACAGTATCAAACAATGTCCCAGCTGAAGAGTCTAGCCATGTCACTGCTGAGCATGATGGGAAGTTGACCGCATCCAGCCTTGTCCCAGCTGAAGAGTCTAGCCATGTTCCTGCTCAGGCTAGCCATATCCCTGCCGAGGTTGATGGGAAGCTGACAGCATCCAGCCATGTCCCAGCTGAAGAGTCTAGCCACATTCCTGCTGTGGTTGATGAGAAGCTTACTGGGTCCAGCCATATCCCCGCTGAGGTTGATGGGAAGCTAACTGTATCCAACAATGTCCCAGCTGAAGAGTTTAGCCATGTCCCAGCACTGGTTGATTGGAAATTGGCAGCATCCAGCAATGTCCCAGCTGAGGTTGAGGGGAAATTGGCAGCATCTAGCCATGTCCCTGCTGAGGTTGATGGGAAGTTGACAGCCTCCAGCAATATCCCTACTGAGGTTGATGGGAAGCTCACTGAGGCCAGCCATGTCCCTACTGAAGTTGATGGGAAGTTGACAGTATCCAACAACGTCCCTGCTGAAGAGTCTAGCCAAATCCCTTCTGATATTGATGGGAAGTTGACAGCATCCAGCCAAGTCCCTGCTGAAGAGTCTAGCCATGTCCCAGCTGAGGTTGATTGGAATTTGGCAGCATCTAGCCATGTCCCCAATGAGGTTGCTGGAAAGTGGACAGTATCCAACAACGTCCCTGCTGAAGAGTCTAGCCAAATCCCTTCTGATATTGATGTGAAGTTGACAGCATCCAGCCAAGTCCCTGCTGAAGAGTCTAGCCATGTCCCAGCTGAGGTTGATGGGAAGTTGACAGTATCCAACAATGTCCCTACTGAGGTTGATGGGAAGCTCACTGAGGCCAGCCATGTCCCAGCTGAGGTTGATGGGAAGTTGACCGTATCCAACAATGTCCCTACTGAGGTTGATGGGAAGCTCACTGAGGCCAGCAATATCCCAGCTGAGGTTGAGGGGAAATTGGCAGCATCCAGCCATGTGCCCAATGAGGTTGATGGGAAGCTCGCTGAAGCCAGCCATGTCCCTGCTGAGGTTGAAGGGAAGCTCACTGAGGCCAGCCATGTCCCAGCTCAGGTTGATAAGTTGACCGTATCCAACAATGTCCCTGCTGAGGTTGAAGGGAAGTTGACAGTATCCAACAATGTCCCTGCTGAGGTTGATGGGAAGCTAATTGAGGCCAGCCATTTCCCTGCTGAGGTTGAGGGGAAGTTGACATCATCCAGCAATATCACAGCTGAAGAGTCTAGCCATGTCCTGGCTGATGGGAAGCTCACTAAGGCCAGCTATGTCCCTGCTGAGGTTGATGCGAAGTTGACAACATCCAACCATGTGCCTGCTGAGGTTGATGGGAAGCTCAATGAGGCCAGCCATGTCCCTGCTAAAGAGTGTAGCCATGTCCCAGCTGAGGTTGATAAGAATTTGACAGTATCCAGTGTCCCTGTTGAGGTTGATGGGAAGTTGACAGTATCCAACAATGTCCCTGCTGAGGTTGATGGGAAGCTCAAAGAGGCCAGCCATGTCCCTGCTGAGGTTGATGGAAAGTTGACAGTATACAACAATGTCCCTACTGAGGTTGATGGGAAGCTCACTGTGGCCAGCCATGTCCCAGCTGAGGTTGATGGGAAGCTCACTGAGGTCAGCAATATCCCAGCTGAGGTTGAGGGGAAATTGGCAGCATCCAGCCATGTGCCCAATGAGGTTGCTGGAAAGTTGACAGTATCCAACAATGTCCCTGCTGAGGTTGATGGAAAGTTGACAGTATCCAACAATGTCCCTGCTGAGGTTGATGGGAAGCTCACTGTGGCCAGCCATGTCCCAGCTGAGGTTGATGGGAAGTTGACCGTATCCAACAATGTCCCTACTGAGGTTGATGGGAAGCTCACTGAGGCCAGCAATATCCCAGCTGAGGTTGAGGGGAAATTGGCAGCATCCAGCCATGTGCCCAATGAGGTTGATGGGAAGCTCGCTGAAGCCAGCCATGTCCCTGCTGAGGTTGAAGGGAAGCTCACTGAGGCCAGCCATGTCCCAGCTCAGGTTGATAAGTTGACCGTATCCAACAATGTCCCTGCTGAGGTTGAAGGGAAGTTGACAGTATCCAACAATGTCCCTGCTGAGGTTGATGGGAAGCTAATTGAGGCCAGCCATTTCCCTGCTGAGGTTGAGGGGAAGTTGACATCATCCTGCAATCTCCCAGCTGAAGAGTCTAGCCATGTCCCAGCTGAGGTTGAGGGGAAATTGGCAGCATCTAGCCATGTCCCTGCTGAAGTTGATGGGAAGTTGACAGCCTCCAGCAATGTCCCAGCCAAAGATTCCAGTGTTGTCCCTGCTGAGTTTGATGGGAAGCTCACTGAGGCCAGCCATGTCCCTGCTGTGGTTGATGGGAAGTTGACAGTATCCAACAATGTCCCTGATGAGGTTGATGGGAAGCTCACTGCGTCCAGCCATGTCCCTGCTGAGGTTGATGGGAAGCTCACTGAGGCCAGCCATGTCCCTACTGAGGTTGATGGGAAGCTCACTGAGACCAGCCAAGTCCCTGCTGAGGTTGAGGGGACGTTGGCATCATCCAGCAATGTCCCAGCTGAGGTTGATGGGAAATTGGCAGCATCTAGCCATGTCCCAGCTGAGGTTGATGGAAAGCTCACTGCGTCCAGCCATGTCCCAGCTGAGGTTGATGGGAAGCTCACTGCGTCCAGCCATGTCCCAGCTGAGGTTGATGGGAAATTGGCAGCATCTAGCCATGT